>NC_052067.1:143333581-143641512 GCF_015852505.1 Tachyglossus aculeatus | reverse complement strand
AGTCTACAGGAGGAGACAGCAAAATAGATTAGGGAATAGAGGAGATAGTGTTCTAATATTTACATAGATATTGTGCACAATAATTTATGGTATTTGTTAGGTGCCTACTATGTGCCAGGCACTTTTCTAAGCACTAGGGTGGATATAAGCAGCGTGAGAAGCAGTATGGCTCAGTGGAAAGAGCACGGGCTTTGGAGTCAGACGTCGTGGGTTCAAATCCAGACTCCGCCAATTGTCAGCTGTGTGACTTTGAGCAAGTCACTTAACTTCTCTGTGCCTCAGTTACCTCATCTGTAAGATGGGGATTAAGACTGTGAGTCCCCCGTGGGATAACCTGATCGCCTTGTAACCTCCCCAGTGCTTTGAACAGTGCTTTGCATATAGTAAATGCTTAATAAATGCCATCATCATCATTATTATTATTATAAGCAAATCAGATTGGACAAAGTTGCTGTGCTACGTGGGGCTCAGCCTCAATCTGATTTTACAGATGAGGTAACTGAGGCCAGAGAAGGGAAGTGATTCGCCTGAGGTCATACAGCAGACAAGTGGCGGAGCCGGGATTAGAACCGATGACCATCTGAAGCTGGGTATCAGTGCTTAATGGGTACATAGTCGATGCAAGAGGGAGAATGGAGAGGGGAAATTAAGGTCTTAGTCTGGGAAGGCCTCTTGAATGAGGTGCTTTTTGGTTTATTTTTGTTTTTAGAAGATTTCGAAAGTGGGTCGGGTGGTGGACTGCCTCTAGGCTGTAAGCTTGTTGTGGGCAGAGAATGTGTCTGTTTATTGTTCTGTTGTCCTCTCCCAAGGGCTTAGTACAGTGTCCTGAACTCGGTAAGTAAGACTAAATGAATATGAAGAGGGAGGGAGTTTCGGGGCTGAGGGAGAATGTTGGCAAGTGTTTGATAGTGGGCTAGATGAGATGGCGGTACAGAGAGGTAGGTTGCTGTTAGGGGAGTGGAGTGTGTCTGTTGGGTTTTCCTAGCAGTGTGCCTAATGGGAAGAGCACAGGCCTAGGAGTGAGAGGACCTGGATCTAATCTCTTCTCTGCTGTGTGACCTTGGGCAAGTCACTTCCCTGTGCCTCAGTTATCTCATCTGTAAAATTGGGATTAAGATTGTGAGCCCTATGAGGCGGAAAAAGGGAACCTTCTCCCTCTAATAGCCATCTTCAACAGTTCACTCTCCGGTGGCTTCTTCCCCACTGTTTCCAAGCATGCCCACATCTCCCCGTCATAAAAAAAAAAACCCTCTCTTGACCCCACGGCTCCCTCGAGTTATTGCCCTCATCTCCCTCTTAGCATTCCTCTCCAAACTCCTTGAGCGATTTGTCTACACCCCCTCCCTCCCCTTCCTCTCCTGCAATTCTCTCCTTGACCCCCTCCAGTCTGGCTTCCGTCCCCACCACTCATTCATTTGTTCATTCATTTGTATTGACCGCTTACTGTGTGCAGAGCACTGTATTAAGCACTTGGGAAGTACAGGTTGGCAACATATAGAGACGGTCCCTACCCAACAACGGGCTCACAGTCTAGAAGGGGGAGACAGACAACAAAACAAAACATGTGGATAGTTGCCAAGTCATCAGAACAAATAGAATTAAAGCCGGGGGTCGACAGCGGGATGGGCGAGAAGGAGGTACAGTGAGGAGGTTAATGGTGGCAGAGAATGCAGGCTGGGCTGGAGAAGGAGAGAAGGGAGGTGATGTAGGAGGGGGCGAGGTGATGGACAGCCTTGAAGCCGATAGTGAGGAATTTTTGCTTGATGCATAGGTTAACAGGCAGTCACTGGAGATTTTTGAAAACTATCCTCTCAGAGGTCACCAAATCCAATGGCCTCTACTCCATCCTAATCCTCCGCGACCCTTTCAGCTGTCTTTGACACTGTGGACCATCCCCTTCTTTTGGAAACATATCCAACCTTGGCTTCATTGACTCCGTCCTCTCTTGGTCCTCCTCTGATCATTGTGGCCTTCCATTCTCAGTCTCCTTCACAGGGTCCTCCTCTGCCTCCCATCCCCTAACTGGGGGGGTTCAGTTCCGGGTCCCCTTCTATTCTCCATCTACACCCGCTCCTTTAGTGAACTCATTCATTCCCGTGGCTTCAACTACCACCTCTATGCGGATGATCCCCAAATCTACCTCAATCAATCAATCGTACCTCTCCATCCCTGCTCTTTCTCCCTCTCTGCATTTTCACATTTTGTCTTGCCTTCAACACATCTCTCCTTGGATGTCTTCCTGTCACCTCAAGCTTAACAAGTCCAAAACAGAGCTCCTTATTTTCCCTCCCAAACCTTGACTTTCCCCTTACTGTAGGTGACACCACCATTCTTCCTGTCTCACAAACCCGTAACCTTGGCCGTTACCCTTGCCTATCTCTCCTTCAACCCACATATCCAATCCATCACGAAATCCTGTCAGTCCCACCTTCACAACATTTCTAAAATCCTCCCTTTCCTCTCCATCCAGACTGCTACCACATTAATCCAGTGGGGCTTAGTGGAAAGAGCACGGGCTGAGGAATCAGAGGATGCAGGTTCAAATCCCGGCTCCGCCACTTGTCTGCTGTGACCTTGGGCAAGCCACTTAACTTCTCTGTGCCTCAGTTACTTCATCTGTAAAATGGGGATAAAAAGTGTGAGAGCCATGTGGGACAACCTGATTACCATGTATCTACCCCAGTGCTTGGCACATAGTAAGCACTTAACAGATGCCGTAATTGTTGTTATTGTTGTAATCCAATCACTCATCCTATCCCTCCTGGATTACTGCATCAGCCTCCTTGCTGACCTCCAAGCCTCCTGCCTCTCCCCACTCCAGTCCATACTTCACTCTGCTGCCCAGATCATTTTTCTACAAAATGTTCAGGACATGTCACCCCGCTCCTCAAAAAACTGCAGTAGGTCGATGGCCAACCCCTTCCACATCAAACTCCTCACCACTGGCTCTAAAATACGCAACGTGGCTGAGTGGAAAGAGCCCGGGCTTGGGAGTCAGAGGTCATGGGTTTGAATCCCGGCTCCGCCATATTCATTCAATTGTATTTATTGAGCGCTTACTGTGTGCAGAGCACTGTACTAAGCTTTTGGGAAGTACAAGTTGGCAACATATAGAGACGGTCCCTACCCAACAGTGGGCTCACAGTCTGCTGTGTGACCTTGGGCAAGTCACTTAACTTCTCTGAGCCTCAGTGACCTCGTCTGTAAAATGGGGATGAAGACTGTGAGCCCCACGTGGGACAACCTGATCACCTTGTACCCCCCAGCGCTTAGAACAGTGCTTTGCACATAGCGCTTAACAAATACCATCATTATTATTGTTACCTCACCTCACTACTTTCCTCCTACAACCCAGCCCGCACGCTTCCCTCCTTCGATCTCATCTATCTCCTCACCAACCCCCTGGCCCATGTCCTGCCTCTGGCCTGGAAAGTCCTCCCTCCTCAAATCCGACCGACAGTGCCTCTCCCCCACTTCAAAGTCTCCCTTCTAGACTGTGAGCCCACTGTTGGGTAGGGACTTACCCTATATCTTGCCAGCTTGTACTCCCAAGCGCTCAGTACAGTGCTGTGCACACAGTAAGTGCTCAATAAATACAATTGATTGATTCAAAGCCTTACTGAAGGCCCATCTCCTCCAAGAGGCCCTCCCAAACTAAGCCCTCCCTTTTTTCTTCTCCCACTCCCTTCCGTGTCATCCTGACTTGCTCCTTCTGCTCTCCCTCCCCAAGTCCCACAGAACTTGCATCCATATCTGTCATTTTATTTATTTACATTGATGTCCGTCTGCCCCACCTCTAGTTGTAAGCCCGGTGTGGACAGGGATTGTCTCTCTCTCTTGCTGAATTGTACTTTCCAAGTGCTTAGTACAGTGCTGTGCACATAGGTGCTCAGTAAATATGATTGAATGAAAGAAGTGCTTAGTACAGTGCTCTGCACACAGTAAGCACTCAATAAATACGATTGAATGAATGACACGGACTGTCTTGAATTGATTGATTGACAATTGATCCAATTGTCTTGAATTTATTTCAGCTGTTCAGTGCCTGGCACATCATAAAACAAATGCCCCAATGATAGGAAATCAGCAAAGTTAGGTTAGAGAGAGGGAGCTGAGTGCCTTAAAGCCAATGGTAAAGAAGGGGTTTCTGTTTTGATGTGGAGGTGGATGGACAATCATTGGAAGATTTTTTTTTTTATGAGTGGGAGGGGTAGACAATGTGTTCGGTTTTTATTTTATTTTATTTTTTTTAGAAAAACGATCTAGGCAGGAGATCGACGTATGGACTGGAGTGGGGAAAGAGAGTTTGCAGAGAGGTTAATGAGAAGCCTAATGCAGTAGTCAAAATGAGGAATGAGTGCTTGGATCGGCATAGTAGCCGTTTGGATGGAAAGAAAAGGGTGGATTTTAGCGTTGCTGAAGGTTGAATCAACAGGATTTGGAGACAGATGGAATGTGTGGGTTGAATGAGATGTCGCCCGCTGTTGGGTAGGGACTGTCTGTATATGTTGCCAACTTGTACTTTCCAAGCGCTTAGTACAGTGCTCTGCACACAGTAAGTGCTCAATAAATGCGATTGAATGAATGAATGAATGAATGAGTCATGGATAAAGTGCCCAGCCCCACGGCACTTATGTATATAACTGTAATGTATTTATTTATGCATATTAATGCCTGTCTCCCCGTTTTAGTCTGTGAGCTCGTTGTGGGCAGGGAATGTCTGTTTATTGTTATATCGTACTGTCCCAAGCGCTTAGTACAGTGGTTTTTGCAATGTAAGTGCTCAATAAATATGACTGAATCAATAAAACCAAGGTTATGGACTTTTGAGAGGGAGGATGGCACTGTTGCTTTATAGTGAAGGAGCAAGTCAGGGAGAGGACAGGATTTGGGTGGGAAGATGAGGAATTCAGGTTTGGACATGTTAAGTTAGAGTTGTCAGAGGGGCATCCAAATAGAGATGGCCTGCAGGCGGGAGGAAATTCCAAGCCTTCAGAGCAGGAGAGAGGTAGATTTGGGAATCATCCATGTTGAGATGGTAGTTGAAGCCATGGGAGATACCAGAGAGCTGCTACCCCATTGTTTTTTAGTCCTCTCCTTAAAGCACTAATCTATTTTCTAGTCCTTAATGATATGTCTTAAAGAGTAAGCATTGAAAACAAGTAGTTTCACATCTGGCCTTATGGTTCTTTGGCAATCAATGGGGCTTATTGAATGCCTCCTGGCTGTGTAGAGTACTGTACTTAGCACTCAGGGAAAGTCAGTAGCATTGGTAGATGTAATCCCTGGCCACAAGAAGTCTAATATTAATTATAATATTAATTTATAATATTAATTATAATATTGGTCTGCAGTCTAATAGCAAATACTACATTCCCACACTCCATTCATTCAGTTGTATTTATTGAATGCTTACTGTGTGCAGAGCACTGTACTAAGCATTTGGGAAAGTACAAACACTAGTCACATTCCCTGCCCACAGTGAGCTTATAGTCTAGAGGGGGAAGTGACAGACATCAATCCAGAATGCCCTAGCAAACTAGCCATCTTATTTAATAATATAATAATAATAATGGTATTTGTTAAGTGCTTACTATGTGCCAAGCACTGTTCAAAGCACTGGGGGAGATACACGGTAATCAGGTTGTCCCACTTGGGGCTCACGGTCTTGATCCCCATTTTACCGATGAGGGAACTGAGGCCCAGAGAAGTGAAGTGACTTGCCCAAAGTCACACAGCTGACAAGTGGCGGAGCTGGGATTAGAATCCACGACCTCTGACTCTCAAGCCCGGGCTCTTTCCACTGAGCCGCGTTGCTTCTCGAGCCATGCTGCTTCTCATCACCTCCCGCTACCCCCTTCGCATCACCTCCCCCTCACTTCCAACTGAGGTCTAAGGAAGGCCAGGCGGGGTACTGGGAGCATTGGGGTACTCAGCATGTAGCCACCTCCACCTCACCCCCTCCTGTCCCCTGGGCTGCAGGGCTTGGAGATCATGAATCTCAGGCAGCAGAGAAAAAGGTAGCCGAGGCCAGTCATTCATTCATTCATTCAATTGTATTTATTGAGCGCTTACTGTGTGCAGAGCACTGGACAAAGCGCTTGGGAAGTACAAGTTGGCAACATATAGAGACGGTCCCTACCCAACAGTGGGCTCACAGTCTAGAAGGGGGGAGACAGGGAACAAAACCAAACATACTAACAAAATAAAATAAATAGACTAAATATGTACAAATAAAATAGAGTAGTAAATGCGTACAAACATATATACATATATATAGGTGCTGTGGGGAGGGGAAGGAGGTAAGGCGGGGGGGGGGGGATGGAAATACTTCTCCAGCATGGCTGAGTTCCTTAAAGTCAAAGGTGAGAAGAGTGGCGACACGTCCACCTAACTGTCATTCCGTGTCTCATGGTCTTAATAATTATTATGGTACTTATGATAAAGAAGCAGCGTGGCTCAGTGGAAAGAGCACGGACTTTGGAGTCTGAGGTCATGGGTTTGAATCCTGGCTCTGCCACTTGTCAGCTGTGTGACTTTGGGCAAGTCACTTCTCTGGGCCTCAGTTACCTCATCTGTAAAATGGTTTGGTTTTGTTCTCTGTCTCCCCCTTCTAGACTGTGAGTCCACTGTTTGGGTAGGGACCGTCTCTAGATGTTGCCAACTTGTACTTCCCAAGCGCTTAGTACAGTGCTCTGCACACAGTAAGCGCTCAATAAATACGATTGATTGATGGGGATGAAGACTGTGAGCCCCGTGTGGGACAACCTGATCACCTTGTAACCTCCCCAAGCGCTTAGAACAATGCTTTGCACATAGTAAGTACTTAATAAATGCCGTCATTATTATTATTATTATTATACTTGTTAAGTGCTTACTATATGCCAAGTCCCGTTCTAAGCACTGGGGTAGATACAAGGTCATCAGGTTAGACACAGTCTCTGTCCCACGTGGGGCTCACAGTCTTAATCGAAGCAGCGTGGCTCAGTGTAAAGAACCCAGGCTTGGGAGTCAGAGGTCATGGGTTCTAATCTCAGCTCTGCCACATGTCTGCTGTGTGACCTTGGGCAAGCCACTTAACTTCTCTGAGCCTCAGTTACCTCATCTGTAAAATGGGGATTAAGACTGTGAGCCCCCCCATGGGACAAGCTGATCACCTTGTATCCCCCCCCAGAACTTAGAACAGTGCTTCGCATATAGTAAGCGCTTAACAAATACCATCATCATCATTATTACTATTATTAATAATAATCCCCATTGTGCAGATGAGGGAACTGAGGCCCAGAGAAGTGAAGTGACCTGCCTAAAGTCACACAGCAGATGTGTGGTGGAGGTGGGATTAGAACCCTGATCTTTCTGACTCTCTGTCCACTAGCTCTCTTCCTCCCTTCAAGGCCCTACTGAGAGCTCACCTCCTCCAGGAGGCCTTCCCAGACTGAGCCCCCTCCTTCCTCTCCCCCTCGTGCCCCCTCCATCCCCCCATCTTACCTCCTTCCCTTCCCCACAGCACCTGTATATATGTATATATGTTTGTACATATTTGTTACTTTGTTTATTTATTTATTTTACTTGTACATATCTATTCTATTTTATTTTGTTAGTATGTTTGGTTTTGTTCTCTGTCTCCCCCTTTTAGACTGTGAGCCCACTGTTGGGTCGGGACTGTCTCTATATGTTGCCAACTTGTACTTCCCAAGCGCTTAGTCCAGGGCTCTGCACACAGTAAGCGCTCAATTAATACGATTGATGATGATGATGATGATGTGCCATATCTATTCTATTTATTTTATTTTGTTAGTATATTTGGTTTTGTTCTCTGTCTCCCCCTTTTAGACTGTGAGCCCACTGTTGGGTAGGGACTGTCTCTATATGTTGCCAACTTGGACTTCCCAAGCACTTAGTCCAGTGCTCTGCACACAGTAAGCGCTCAATAAATACGATTGATGATGATGATGTGCCACGCCGCGTGACTGAAACAGGACATTCCTCTCAGTTTCTCAACAGACGCTACTTGCCCGACGTGGAATATTCCACCAAGAAACCCGAGGAACCTCAGTCTTGGGATTCGGCCTATGCTAGAAAGCCCAATCTTCCCAAATCTTGGGAAGCACTGATCGCCCCGAAGGATCCAGAGAAGAACCGGGAATCATCCAAGGCCTGGGAGGGCACGCCGCCCGGGGCCTCCCAGGCTGGGGTGGCCCAGGAGCCGAAAAAGCAGGATGGTGTGAAACCCCGGACCGATCACCTTCAGGAGGGGCCCCAACAGGAGACCCTCAAGCCCAAGCCGCCTCAGATCCCCGAGGAGCCCCAGAAGCCGGAGCTTCCCAAATCCTGGACCGCCGAGTTGCAGGGTGACTCAAAGCAGCAGCCTCCCAAACCTTGGGCAGCCGGGCAGAAGCAGGAAAACCCCAAGCAGTGGATGACGCCGGTCGCCGAAGACCGGGCTCGAAAGCCGGAGACCCGGAAGCTCTGGGAGACCGATGGGCTGAAGCAGCAGCAGCAGCCGCCGCCGACGTCCCAACAGTTACAGACTCCTCCCAAGTCGGGCAGTGCCACCCCCAGTTTTGTGGCGAAAGAGCTGCTGGTGCCCAGGAAGTGCAGCGCTGAACCCAAAGAT
This sequence comes from Tachyglossus aculeatus, assembly GCF_015852505.1. NCBI lineage: Eukaryota > Metazoa > Chordata > Mammalia > Monotremata > Tachyglossidae > Tachyglossus > Tachyglossus aculeatus. Next base: position 143,632,895 of record NC_052067.1, on the reverse strand, counting down.
GTGAGTTGATGGGTAACGGTTTGGTTTTGATGCCGTTATTAATAATAATAATAATAGTAATTCTGGTATTCAAGTGTTTACGGTGTGCCGGGCACTGTACTAAAGCCTAGGGTGGAGACAAGCAAATTGGACTGGATAATATAGCCCCGTCCCACGTGGGGCTCGCACTCTTAATCCCCGTTTTACAGATGAGGTGACTGAGGCCCTGAGAACAATAATAATAATAGTTATGGTGTTGTTAATTCTGTGCCAGGCACTGTACTAAGCACTGGGGTGGATAATATAGTCCCTGTCCCACATGAGGCTCACACTCTTAATCCCCATTTTACAGATGAGGTGACAGAGGCCCTGAGAATGATAATGATTATGGTATTTAAGCACTTACTATGTGCCAGGCACTGTACTAAGCACTGGGGTGGATAATATAGTCCTTGTCCCACATGAGGCTCACACTCTTAATCCCCGTTTTGCAGATGAGGTGACAGAGGCCCTGAGAATGATAATAATTATGGTATTTAAGCACTTACTATGTGCCAGGCACTGTACTAAGCACTGGGGTGGATAATATAGTCCTTGTCCCACATGAGGCTCACACTCTTAATCCCCGTTTTGCAGATGAGGTGACAGAGGCCCTGAGAATGATAATAATTATGGTATTTAAGCACTTACTATGTGCCAGGCACTGTACCAAGTGCTGGGGTAGATACAAGCAAATGGGGTTGGACACAGTCCCTGTCCCAAATGGGGCTCAGTCTCAATCTCCATTTTACAGATGAGGTGACTGAGGCCCTAAGAATAATAATAATTATGGTATTTAAGCGCTTACTCTGTGCCAGGCACTGTACTAAGCACTGAGGTGGATAATATAGTCTGTGTCCCATGTGGGGCTCATACTCTTAATCCCCATTTTCCAGATGAGGTGACTGAGGCCCTGAGAAGAAGAATAATTATGGTATTTAAGCACTTACTATGTGCCAGGCACTGTACTAAGCTCTGGGGTAGATACAAGCAAATGGGGTTGGACACAGTCCCTGTCCCAAATGGGGCTCAGTCTCAATCCCCATTTTACAGGTGAGGTGACTGAGGCCCTGAAAATAATAATAATTATTATTATGGTATTTAAGTGCTTACTACGTGCCAGGCACTGTACTAAGCGCCAGGTTAGATACAAACAAGTGGAGTTGGACATAGACTTTGTCCCAGATAGGGCTCACGGTCTCAATCCCCATTTTACAGATGATGTAACTGAGGCCCAGAAAAGTGAAGTGACTGGGCTTAGGTCACACAGCTGACATGTGGCGGAGCTGGGATAGAATCCAGGTCATGCATTCATTCATTCAGTCGTATTTATTGAGTGCTTACTGTGTGCAGAGCACTGTACTAAGCGCTTGGGAAGTACAAGTTGGCAACATATAGAGACGGTCCCTACCCAACAGCAGGCTCACTGTCTAGAAGGGGGACACAGATAACAAAACAAAGCATATGAACAAAATAAAATAGAATAAATATGTACAAATAAAATAGAGTAATAAATACGTACAAAGATATGTACAGGTGCTGTGGGGAGGGGAAGGAGGTAAGGCGGGGGGGATGGGGAGGAGGGGGGAGAGAAAGGAGGGGGCTCAGTCTGGGAAGGCCTCCTGGAGGAGGTGAGCTCTCAGTAGGGCTTTGAAGATCCAAGTACAAGAACGTGAGCCCCATGTGGGACAAAATCTGTGTCCAACCTGATTATCAGATATCTATCCCGGTGGCTACTACAGTGCTTAGCACATAGGAAGTGCTTAAGAAGTACCGTAATAATTATTATTATTGTGCATTCATTCAGTTCATTCAATCATATTTATTGAGCGCTTACCGTGTGCAGAGCACTGTACTAAGGTCCTTCCGACTCCTAAGTCTGTGCTGTTTCCACTAAGTCACACTCAGTGGGAACCGCGGGCCTTTAAAGGGGAGTCCATTTTGTTCCTCAGTGGCCTGTAATGTAGGCCTTGGTCCAAACATGTTCCCAACTAATTAAATAAGGTGTCCAAGCTCCTTCGGTAAATATCTGTCGGGCCTCGTTCTTCTTCTAGCCTAGTTCGATCTGAATATGACCACAAGGTTAGAATAGCAAAACCCCAAAACATCACCGGGCCACCCCTCCCCTTCGATCCGACGCTTTTATTGCGAAGGTTGAGAGGGAAAAGCATTTGAAGGAAAGTCCTCTCTGCAGCGGGTGTTGAGTCACTTAATCTGGAACACCCAAGCTTGTTTTACTTAATGAACTTGTACAAAATCTTCCATCGGTATTTATGCTCCTGAAAGTGTGACTCTTTTATTAACTAGAAACGAGAGCGCAGACCGAAACAAGACCTTGAAGTGAACCAAGTGGGTAATGTAACAGCATGCCGGGGGGCTAAGCAAGCAGGTTCCGCTGCAGATCGCTTCTAGGCACGAGGGTGACGGCTCATTTTGACGGAAATTTTGGATATGGCCTGCCCTGTCGTGCATCGCAACTCATTCTTTTCCAGAAATCTGCTGCCCTTTGCGCTTTGGTGTAAGATAGGACTGTAGTGTGGATCAAACAAAGCAAACTACTGCTGGGGTCTCGAGGCGAAATATTCAAACACACAAGAACTAAACTGCCTCGGTAGTAGCAGGGCATTTACTAGGAGTTTGGGAAGTGGGGATTAACTGACACATTCTCTGCCCACGTGGAGCTTTAATGGCAGGAGACGAGCTTCAAAATAATAATAATTAAGGCATTTGTTAAGCGCTTACAATGTGCCAAGCGCGTTCTAAGAGCTGGGGTAGATACAAGGTTAACAGATTGGACGTAGTCCCTGTCCCGCATGGGGCTCAGAGTCTTAATCTCCATTTTACAGATGATGTAACTGAGGTACAGAGAAACAAAGTGACTTGTCCAGTGTCACGCAGACAAGGGGCAGAGCTGGGATTAGAATCCACTTCTTTGGACTCCCAAGCCATACCTTCCCTTAGCTGTGTGATCTAAATAAATTGAGTTCACGTGAGAGTCACTAAGTTCCCGAGTTGACTGAAGGGGGTGATTTAAGCTCAGGGTTCTGGGAAATCAATTGGTTGGTGGTGGAGCAGAAAAATCTTGTTGGAGGAGGAGGGATAATAATAATTATGGAATTTAAGTGCTTACTGTGTGCCATGCTCTCCACTAAGCATTGGGGTGGATACAAACAGATTGGATTGGACACAGTCCCTGTCCCAGTTGGGGCTCACCGGCTCAATCTCCATTTTACAAATGAGGTAACTGAGTCACAGAGAAGTAAAGTGACTTGCCCAAGGTCACACAGCAGGCAGGCAGTGGAGTCGGATTAGAACTCTTGACCTTCTGACCCCCAGCCCCATGCTCTAGGCACTATGCCATGATTTGGGGAGAGGGTGGAGCAGAAAATAACATAGCTGAACCTCTTCCCTCTGGGATCTGAGTTCCTGAACCCATTTATTTTATTATTATTTAGACTGAACCCACTGTTGGGTAGGGACTGTCTCTATATGTTGCCATCTTGTACTTCCCAAGCGCTCAGTACAGTGCTCTGCACACAGTAAGCGCTCAATAAATACGATTGATTATTATTATTTTTGGTTTTGCTATGGTACTTAAGTGCCTAAATTCCGGGCACTGTTCTAAGCGCTGGGATAGATATAAGCCAATCAAGTGGGACACACAGTCTTAATCCCCATTTTGCCAACAAAGTAACTGAGGCACAGAGACATTTCGTGACTTGCCCAGGGTCTCACAGGAGACAAGTAACGGAGCTGGGATTAGAACCCAAGTCTTGCTGACTCCTGGGCCCGTGATCTAGCCACTGGGCCGTGTTGCTTCTTTGACTATCGCTGGTGAGAGCTTTAAAGCTCGGTATTCTTCGTGTGCATGGCAGTCTGGAAACAGGGAGAGGAATATAATTGCACTCCTAAAATCCAGGTTCCATGTATAGGGGATATCTGGAGAATCGTCTCTCATCTGATGATGATGGTATTTGTTGAAGAGCTTACTATATGCCAAACACTGGGTTAGATAAAAGATAATCAGTTTGGACATAGAATGCGAGCCCCATGTGGGACAGGGACTAAGTAGAAAAGAGAACAGGTATTGATAACATCAGTGTTTCCTTTTAGCCTTCATTGCAATGATCAGAGTTTGGCAGTCAGATTTAAAAAATAAGCTCTGCAGAGACGTTGTTCTCTCAGATTCTGAACCATAGTCACCGTGTGTTTAGGGTCTTGTCTCATATCCCGGTGAAAGGAATGATTCTTCAGGAAGAACCATAAAGAAAATGTTCGTGTTCTTTCATTGTCGTATTTATTGAGCACTTACTATGTGCAGAGCGCTATACTAAGTGCTTGGGGGAGTACAATACAACAAAAAACAGGCAATTTCCGTGCCCACAACGAGTTTAAGATATCAGAGGGCCTAAGTCATTCTGACCTGTGCCCTAGCTGGTCTGTTCAATCGGATTAATTTAAAAAAAAGTGCTTGCCATATAGTAAGCTCTTAGCAAATACCATCCTTATTTTCCGTTTCTCAACCCTAAAGGAGCATTTTTTCCATTCACATTTGGATTGTCCTTGGTCTCGACTATGTTCACTTATCAGTTTTTCATATTTACTGAGCACGTAGTCTGTGAGTGCTTGGGAGAATACAATATGATGATATAACAGAATTGGTAGACACATTCCCTGCCCACATCAAGCTTGCAGTCTAGTGGGTGCCAGACATAAACTAGAAAGCTTTCCCTTTAATAAAAAAAAAAAATTAGATCAAAATATATTCCCAGGCTACTGGTTATAAAAAAAAAATTCAAATTGCTTACTGGAATGGCTTACTTAGTGTAACTTTGACCTACCTTGATCATGAAATTTAGCCAAGAATTATCTGAAGGCTTGTGACCCCTAAGAGTAGAAAGCATTAAATTTTAGTTGAAGCCATCCACTGCATACATAGAAACAAAACAAACATAGTGTCCACTCGGGAGAATACCCTGGCAATTGAAGCAGGAATGAAAGCTAGTCTTTTTCTTTTTTAGTACTAATCATCTCACCATCCTTGCTACGCTTTTGATATTTATCCACTTTTTGCCAGCTTAAAGGAAGTTTTGAGTATTTTTTTTTCTCTTTTAGATTCGGATCCTGTTCTGTCCTATAACCTGTCTATTCATGAGACAATTATTTATCATCCTTGTGCCTTTTCTGTTCCTTTTTCACCTGCCATTCCTCTTAAATTTAGCAATCACATCCTTATTGACACTTTCTTGGTAGTAGGAAGTGGGTTTGTATTTGTTTTTATTTGGATTGGTTTTTTGTTTCTGTTTTTTAATTTGGAGGGGATGGCAGGAACTAACAGGAAATGTGACCTAAGTGTATTCAGTTATGGTGATGACAAAAGTTGACTAACCCGAACCACTGACTTTTTTTGAATTTCACTCTTCACTGTACCTCATAGGCTTGTTTCTCACTAGGTATATCAGCCTGCCTCCTCCGAATTTTCTTCTTCCCCAACCCTTCCCAAGGATCCCGTGCTCAGAAGAGAGAAGCTGCAGGATCTCATGACTCACATTCAAGGAACTTGTAACTTTATGCAAGTATGAGTTTCTAGGTTACTTTGAGTGGCCCTAGCCATTTTACTGTTTTAAACTAGGCAAGTCACGGGCTCTCTCGTTTTGAGTCTAAAGTGACTGAAGACAGACCCCACCTTGATGGTAGCCATCTGGTGTACACTCAGAATGCAAGGTTAGGTGGTCTTGTATTTGGAAGTTTTCGACAAGGTACCCGGTCTCCCCCTCTCAGGATCGCAACTGGAGAGTTTCCAGTCCTCTGCCGGTCTCGGCTACGGGAGGGAGAGTCAAGCAGAGGCCTGTCCGTTCATTCCTAGCTTGCCCAGTGGCTAGCGAGTGGAAGGCCGTCTGCTTACAAGTCAAAACTCCCCCGTGCTGGGCAGCAGCGGCTTGGGAGAGAGTCGAGGGTGGAGACTCAAGTTTATCGCGAGGAAGGAGGCAATGATAAACCAGTTCCGGATTGTTTCCAAGAAATCTCTGCGGATCCACTACCAGAGTGATTGCCCATGGAGCTGGGGCAAGACAAGGCTCAGTCTCCGCGAGGAATAATTCTCACAGCAGAAGACCGTGAAGGGTTTCGTGGGTGGTCAAAAGTCTGGGAGTTTGGGAAGACTGGGGAAATAAATGGCCAGCAGACTTTAAAAATCCTAACTAAAAGGCAAGCATGAGCTTGTAACCTCCTGAAGATAAACTAATCTTCCTTTGAATGCTCGATTTTGGTTTTCCCCCTTCATGATGTTTTATTTTTTATATTTTTTTTTTTAATGGATAAACCTAAGGAATCAGTTCTGGATTTTGACAAACCTCCTCCAAGTGCCACTGCTCCACCTCAGCCACCTTCAACCAATCCTAGTAGTCCTAAAGGTAGGTAATGGAAAACTCCAGAATTAAAATTCTTGCTCTGTAAAAGCTCTGAAAACACAACAGCACCAGAGGCGAGGGGAAAAAATACAGCTTGCATCCAGGTGACTAATTATATTCGCCAATCCTGATAAATTGATCTTCAGGCAATATGGTTAAGTCTTTATAATAATAATAAATGATGATGATGGTATTAAGCTCTTACTATGTGCCAAGCCCTTTCTAAGTGCTGGGGGAGATACAAGGTTATCAGGTTGTCCCACATGGGGCTCACAGTCTTCATCTCCATTTTCCCGATGAGGTAACTGAGGCATGGAGAAGTGAAGTGACTTGCCCAAAGTCACCCAGCTGGCAGGTGGCAAATCCGGGGTTGTTATAATAATAATAATGGCATTTATTAAGCGCTTACTATGTGCAAAGCACTGTTCTAAGTGCTGGGGTGGTTACAAGGTGATCAGGTTGTCCCACAGGGGGCTCGCAGTCTTAATCCCCATTTTACAGATGAGGTAACTGAGGCACAGAGAAGTTAAGTGACTTGCCCAAAGTCACACGGCTGACAATTGGTGGAGCCGGGATTTGAACCCCTGACTTCTGACTCCAAAGCCCATGCTCTTTCCACTGAGCCACGCTGCTTCTTTATGGTTCTCCGGGGATTCCTTTTATCTCGGTATTCATTGATTTTTAAGTTTCTGTGCTTTTAAGTGCTTACTGTGTGCCAGGCACTCTACTAAGCGCTGGGATAGATACAAACTAATCGGGTTGGACCCAATCCATGTCCCACATGGGGCTCACGGTCTTCATCCCCATTTTCCAGATGAGGGAACTGAGGCCCAGAGATGTGAAGGCTTTTGGGCCAAGGTTGCTCAGCAGACAGGCGGTGGGGCTGGGTTTAATAATAATTAATAATGGTGGCGTTTATTAAGCACTTACTATGTACAAAGCACTGTTCTAAACGCTGGGAAGGTTACAAGGTGATCAGGTTGTCCCATGGGGGGCTCACAGTCTTAATCCCCATTTTCAGGTGAGGCAACTGAGGCCCAGAGAAGTGAAGTGATTGCCCAAAGTGACAATTGGCGGAGCTGGGATTTGAACCCGTGACCTCTGACTCCAAAGCCCAGGCTCTTTTCACTGAGCCACGCTGCTTCTAGTTTAGAACCCAGATCCTTTTGACTCCCAAGCCTGGGCTCTATCCATTAGACCATGCTGCTTCTCTGCTTATTTATGCTCTCTTACAAATAAGTACATATCGTTGAAAGTTAATCTGTGTTCCCCCATAAGGTCTAATTCAATCTGAACCCCTTTTTTCCCTTTCCTTAATCTTCTGACTTCAGGGTCACTTCTGCCATGGTATGGATTGAGCTCTTACTATGTGCACAGCACTGTACTAAGTGCTTGAGAGGGAGCAGTAGAGTTGGTAGACATGATCCCTGCCTTCTAGTAGCTTACAGTTTGAGGGGGGGAGACGGACATTAAAGTTACAGATAGGGGAAATGATAGAGAATGAGCCCCCCTTTTCCTCTGCTCCTCCCTTGCCCCTGCCCCACAGCACTTGTGGATATGTGTACGCATTTATTATTCTATTCACTTTATTAATGATGTGTATATATCTATAATTCTATTTGTATAGATGCTACTGATTCCTCTTGACTTGCTTTGTTTTGTTGTCTGTCTCCCCCCTTCTAGACTGTGAGTCCGTTGTTGGGTAGGGATTGTCTCCATTTGTTGCTGAATTGTGCTTTCCAAGTGTGTAGTACAGTGCTCTGCACACAGTAAGCGCTCAATAAATACGAATGAATGAATGAATATGCATGCTGTGGGGCTTGAAGTCAGTCATTTGTATTTATTGTGCACTTAGCGCGTGCAGAGCTCTATCCTGAGGGCTTACTGTGTGCAGAGCACTTAATCTGTGCCAAGCACTGTACTAAGTGCTTGGGAGAGTACAATATAACAATGAACAGACATATTCCCTGTCCTCAATGAACTGTCAAAATGCTAAAAGGGTACACATCTAAGGATGTGGAGAATGCAGAGGAGAGGGGATTTCAAATCCCTGCTCCGCCACTTGTCAGCTGTGTGACTTTGGACAAGTCACTTCACTTCTCTGGGCCTCAGTTCCCTCATCTGTAAAATGGGGATGAAGACTGTGAGCCCCTTGTGGGACAACCTGATTACCTTGTATCTACCCCAGTGCTTAGAACAGTGCTTTGCACATAGTAAGCGCTTAACAAATGCCAACATTATTATTATTATTTTTCCTTTGCTCAGCGTCCTGAATGGCCTATCCTCATTCTGGCTGGCCTTCCATTCATTCATTCATTCAATCAATCATATTTTTTGAGCGCTTACTGTGTGCAGAGCACTGTACTAATCAATCAATCAGTCGTATTTATTGAGCCCTTACTGTGTGCAGAGCACTGTACTAAGTGCTTGGGAAGTACAAGTTGGCAACATATAGAGACGGTCCCTACCCAAAAACGAGCTCACAGTCTAGAAGGGGGAGACAGACAACAAAACAAAGCATGTGGACAGGTGTCAAGTCATCAGAATAAGTAGAAATATAAAGCTAGGTGCAAATCATTAACAAAATAAATAGAATAGTAAATATGTACAAGTAAAATAGAGTAATAAATCCGTACAAACAGGTGCTGTGGGGAGGGGAAGGAGGTAGGACGGGGGGGATGGAGAGGAGGAGAGGGAAAAGGGGGCTCAGTCTGGGAGTCCCAGTCAGTCCCTTTGATTCCTGGTCTATCGATCGATCTCCAGTTACCTAGCAGGTTGGCTCCTCTCCCAACTTGGGCTCCCCAGGCTTTATATCCATCCCTTCACCTGTCCTGCCATCCAGGGAGGATGGAGAAGGATGGAAAAGAAGCAACTTGGCCTATGGATAGAGCAGTCTCCTATCCTAGTGGATAGTGGGAGTCAGAAGGACCTGGGTTCTAATCCCAGCTTTGTCACCTGTCCGATTATCTGACTTGGTTATCACTTGCATCTTTTTTTTTTTTTTTTTTTTTTTACTAGATAAGATTATTCAGCAAACAGGACTTGGGCTCTTGATTTTTGAACTAGACTTGAGCATACTAATACGTGTCTTGCACCTTAAACCCATTAAATACAGCCGTAGAATTTGGTCTTGCGTAAATCAATCAATCAATCAACTGTATTGAGCGCTTACTGTGTGCAGAGCACTATACTAAACGCTTGGGAAGTACAAGATGGCAACATATAGAGAAAGTCCCTACCCAACAGTGGGCTCACAGTCTAGAAGGGAGAGAGAACAAAACCAAACATGCTAACAAAATGAAATAAATAGAATAGATAGTAAACTTCAACTGTATTTTTGTACAGCCCTGTGTTGATCATCAATTGTGTTTATTGAGCACTTACTGTGTGCAGAGCACTGTACTAAGTGCTTTGGTGAGAGTACAATATGAGCAGGTAGACACTTTCTGCTTGAAATGAGTTTACAGTCTAGAAGGGCGACTGCCATTTAATATAAATCATTTTGGATACGTACATAGTGCTGTGGAGCTGAAAGAAGGGTGACTTAAGGGTGCAAAACTAAGTGCAATCATTTGCACAACCCAGGGGAAGGAGAGAAAGTCTTTCATTAATTTAAAATGTTAAATGGTAAGGTCACAAACAGGTTGACATTCTTTAAACCTTTCAAAAGGCGGGCAAAGGGATTGCAGGAAAGGAAAAGACGCTCCAAAGCCCAGGGTGCAGAAGGGATGACTTTAGAGAAGCAGCGTGGCTCAATGGAAAGAGCCCGGGCTTTGGAGTCAGAGGTCATGGGTTCAAATCTTGGCTCCGGCAATTGTCTGCTGTGTGACTTTGGGCAAGTCACTTAACTTCTCTGGGCCTCAGTTACCTCATCTGTAAAATGGGGATGAAGACTTTGAGCCCCCCGTGGGACAACCTGATCACCTTGTAACCTCCCCAGCGCTTAGAACAGTGCTTTGCACATAGTAAGCGCTTAATAAATGCCATCATTATTATTGTTATTATTTTCCAACACTTCTCAGAAGCCAAAGGGACTTCCTAGGAGAAGCAGCTGTATGGCCTAGTGGATAAAGCAACATTCCCAGTAGTCAGAAGGACCTGGGTTCTAATCTCATTTCCATCACTTGTCTCCTGTGTGACCATGGGCAAGTCACTTCACTTCTATGCACCTGTTCCCTCTCTGTAAAATGGGAATTAAGACTGTAAGCCCCGTGTTGGACGTGGACTGTGTCCAACCTGGTTAGCTTGTTTCTATTCTACCCCAGCGCTTAGTACAGTGCCTGGCACATAGTGCCTAACAAATACCATTGAAAGGGGAAAAAAAAGTTGGGCAGAGCTGAGTTATCCCCTATGCCACTCTGCAGCTCTGAGGAAAGCTCATGGGCATGGGGGTCAGAAGGTCATGAGTTCTAATCACAGCTCCACCATATCTTTTGCTCTGACCTTGGGCAAGTCACTTCATTTCTCTGGACGTCAGTTACCTCGTCTGGAAAATGGGGATTAAGAATGTGAGCCCTATATGGGACTGGGACTGTGTCCACCCTAATTTGTATCTACCCTAGCACTTAAAGTGCTTGCTACATAGAAAGTGCTTAACAAGTAATAATAATAATGATGGCATTTATTAAGCGCTTACTATGTGCAAAGCACTGTTCTAAGTGCTGGGGAAGTTACAAGGTGATAGGTTGTCCCACGGGGGGCTCACAGTCTTAATCCCCATTTTACAGATGAGGTAATTGAGACACAGCGAAGTGAAGTGACTTGCCCAAAGTCACACAGCTGACAATTGGTGGAGCCGGGATTTGAACCCATGACCTCTGACTCCAAAGTCCGTGCTCTTTTCCACTGAGCCGTGCTGCTTCAAGTACCATTATTATTATTATTATTATTGTTATTATTATTAAAAGCCACCATTTGGTTTCCTGTCCTGATTTAGAGAAGCATGTGGCGCAGTAGAAAAGGGCCCGGGCTTTGGAGTTGGAGATCATGGGTTCAAATCCCGGCTCCACCACTTGTCAGCTCTGGGCAAGTCACTTAACTTCTCTGTGCCTCAGTTCCCTCATCTGTAAAATGGGGATTAAGATTGTGAGCCCCATGTGGGACAACCTGATCACCTTGTAACCTCCTCAGCGCTTAGAACAGTGCTTTGCACATAGTAAGCGCTTAATAAATGCCATTATTATTATCATTATTATTATGATGGTGTCTAGCTCTACTTCCTAACTCAGTCTAGCCTGAGGATGCTTTCAGAGAAAACTTTCCATGCAGTGTGGTAATTTTATCTCTGCTTAGGATATACCTTTTTTTTAAAGTGCTATTTGCTAAGCACTTCTTAAGCACTGGGGTAGACACAAGTTAATTGGGTTGGACATAGCCCTTATCCTGCAGGGAGTTGACAGAGTAGGAGGGAGAACAGGTATTTAATCCCCTTTTTACGATTGGGGAAAATGAGGCATAATGAAGTCAGTTGACTTGCCCATGGTAATAATAATAATAATAGTATTTGTTAATCACTTACTATGTGCCAAGCACTGTTGTAAGCACTTGAGTAGACATAAGGTAATCAGGCTGTCCCACGTGGGGCTCAGTCTTAATCCCCATTTTCCAGATGAGGTAACTGAGGCACAGAGGATAATAATAATGACAGCATTATTAAATGCTTACTCTGTGCAAGGCACTGTCCTATGTACTGGGGAGGCTAAAAGGTGATCAGGTTGTCCCACGGGGCTCACAGTCTTAATCCCCATTGTCCAGATGAGGTAACTGAGGCACAGAGAAGTGAAGTAACTTGCCCCAAATCACACAGCTGACGTGGTGGAGCTGGGATTAGAACCCACGACCTCTGACTCCCAATTCCGCGCTCTTTCCACTGAGTCACGCTGGTCACGCTTAATTGCATTTATTGAGCACTTACTGTGTGCAGAGCACTGTACTAAGCGCTAGGGAAAGAGCAATACAACAAGTAATTGGCAGAGCTGGGATTAGGAACCAGATCCTCTGAGTCCCAGGCCCGAGTTTTTTCCACTAGGCCAAGCTGCCTCTTGGGGGTCAAAGTGGCAGAGATGAGCTAACTCAGGGTCATCATCATCATCATCAATCATATTTATTGAGCGCTTACTATGTGCAGAGCACTGTACTAAGCGCTTGGGAAGTACAAATTGGCAACATCTAGAGACAGTCCCTACCCAACAGTGGGCTCACAGTCTAAAAGGGGGAGACAGAGAACAAAACCAAACATACTAACAAAATAAAATAAATAGAATAGATATGTACAAATAAAATAAATAAATAGAGTAAAAAAATATGTACAAAGATATATACAAATATACAGGGTCAATTTGAATCTAAAACCCGTCCCCCATTTCCCCCTCCACAGGCAAAAACCTTCAGCTATTTTCGTAGCTTAGCACGTGGGGAGTAGTGTCCGGCAATCAAGCTTTCCATTTGCAACTTGAAACCCCCGGTGTCTTCCGATTCGATTCAATCGATCAATCAATCGTACTGAGCGCTTACTGTGTGCAGAGCACTGTACTAAGCGCTTGGGAAGTACAAGTTGGCAACATATAGAGACAGTCCCGACCCAACAGTGGGCTCACTGTCTAGAAGGGGGAGACAGAGAACAAAACCAAACGTATTAACAAAGTAAAATAAATAGAATAGATATGTACAAGTAAAATAGAGTAATAAATATGTACAAACATATAGACATGTATATATATGTGTATGTGTGCATATGTATACATACATATATAATATACATATGTATATATGCGATTATATTGTACTCTCCCAAAGCACATGGTGCAGTTCTCTGCACGCAGTAAGCGCTCAGTAAGTACCACTGATCTGGCATTTTCTCCAATCTGTCATATTGACAAAATCTGGACTTCAGTCAGTTGGGTGCGGCGGTCTGGTTCAGCCACGATGTACCGGGGTCGCTTGCGGAGTGAGCAAACATCAGTCCGGCCTCTTTCCCGCTCCCCAGCCCCTCGGTTGGCTCTGAAGACACGTGGTCATTCAACATCCGTCGTCATTATTTAATGGCATTTATTTATTAAGCGCTAACTACGTGTTGTGGCTTTATAATCCTAAGCAACTCCATTGATCTCATGAAGCAGAATCTTCTCAGAGAAGCAGTGTGGCTCAGTGGAAAGAGCACAGGCTTTGGAGTCCCAGGTCATGGGTTCAAATGCCGACTCTGCCAGTTGCCAGCTGTGTGACTTTGGGCCAGTCACTTCACTTCTCTGGGCCTCAGTTCCCTCGTCTGTAAAATGGGGATTAAGACTGTGAGCCCCCGCCGTGGGACAACCTGATCACCTTGTAACCTCCCCAGTGCTTAGAACAGTGCTTTGCACATAGTAAGCGCTTAATAAATGCTATCATTATTATTATTATTATTATTATTATTATTATTATTATTTTCAGTCCAGTGACTTTCCCCCAAGTAACAGCCTGGTCGCCACATTACTGCCCATTCTAATAATAATAATAATAATAGTGGCATTAAGCACTTTGTGCCAAGCAATGTACCAAGTGCTGGGGTAGATACAAGGTAGTCATGTTGGGCACTGTCTCGGTCCAATATGGGGCTTGCTGTCTTAATCCCCATTTTACAGACGAGGGGCAGAGAAGTGACTTGCTCAAGGTCACGGAGCTGGCAAGAGGCAGAGCCAGGATTAGAACCCAGGTCCTCTGCTTCCCAGGGCTGCGCTCTGTCCACTAGGACCAGACTGTTTTCAATCGTTCACCTCTTGGTTTAAATTGAGCTAAAATTTGTTCTTGTGTAAAAAAAGGCTGTTCGCTATTGCTGGACTAATCCTCCGTTCTTACAGCTTCCAGGGAAGAGAAACTGCCGAGTTCCAGTGACTTCTTAAAACAGCCATCCCAGGTATGCTTATTTCTTAGCTCAATCAGTGGTTGGGATTGGAGTGCTCACTGTGTGCGGATCAGCATCATCATCATCAATCGTATTTATTGATCACCGTACCAAGTGCTGGGAAGAGTACAACAGAACAGAGTCGGTAGACCCATTCCCCTCCCACAAGGAGCTTACAGTCCACAGGGCGAGACAGACATTAATATAAATTAATTTAATTTATATGTATTATATATTTAATATATATATTATATAATATCTATTTAATTTATCTATAAATTGTATTTGAGTATTTAAATGCTGTGGGGCTGAGAGTGGGGTGAAGAAAGGGTACAGATTAAGTGCAAGGGTGACGCAGAAGGGAGTGGGAGAAGAACCCAGTTCATGCCCATGTTTTCTGGGAAGAACTTTCTGACTTGAAAAATCTACCTCACTTTACAAATACCTTCATTAATCAATGAATTAATAAGTGCTTACTGTGTGCCAAGCACTGGTCTAAGCACTGGGGTAGAGAGGTAATCAGGTTGTCGAATGTGGGGCTCACAGTCTTCATCCCCATTTTGCAGCTGAGGGAATTGAGGCACAGAGAAGTGAAGTGACTTGCCCAGAGTCATACAGCTGACAAGTGGCGGAGCCAGGATAATAATTATAATAATGGCATTTATAGTAAGCGCTTACTATGTGCAAAACACTGTTCTAAGCGCTGGGTTAGAACCCACAACCTCTGACTCCCAAGCCAATAATAATAATAATGATCTTTGATAAGCACTTACTCTATGCCAAGTGCCGGCTCATAGTAAATACAAGATAAAGCAGGTTGGACACAGGTTAACTGGAAGGGAGAACAAGTTTTTTAATCCCCATTTTTCAGATGAGGAAACTGAGGCCCAGACAGTGGCACTTATTAAGCACTTCCTATGTGCCAAACACTGTTCTAAGCGCTGGGATAGATGCAAGCTGGGTTGGACATGGTCCCTTTCCCACATGCTTAAGCTGACATGCTTAATCCCCATTTTCCAGAGGAGGTAACTGAGGCCCGGAGAAGTGAAGTGACTTGCCCCCGGTCACACAGCAGACACGTGGTGTGAGCCCGCTGTTGGGTAGGGACTGGCTCTATATGTTGCCAACTTGTACTTCCCAAGCGCTTAGTACAGTGCTCTGCACACAGTAAGCGCTCAATAAATACGATTGAATAAATTAATGAATGTGGCGGAGTCAGAATTAGAACCCAGGACCTTCTGATTCCCACGCTTGTGAGCTCTCCACTAAGCCGCACTGGTTCTCCAGTCCTGGCCCAAAGTTTCACTGCAGGCTGGAAGACTTGGGATTAGAATCCAGGTCCTCTGACTCGCAGACCCGGCCTCCTCAGATCCAAAGAAGATCCCATTTTCCCCATTTCCCGACCCTCGGAATCGGAGGCAGGGGTGTTGCTGATGCCTGTCTACTTCTTTTGCTGTCTGCCTTCCCCTTCTAGACTGTGAGCCTGCTGTTGGGTAGGGACCATCTCTATCTGTTGCTGAATTATACTTTCCAAGCGCTTAGTACAGTGCTCTGCACACGGTAAGCGCCCAATAAATACGATTGATTGAATGGGTGAGGTGAGTTGGCTTGGGGGAAAACTGGAAAGTGGCCTTTGTAAAGTTTATTAGGACCAGATCCTTTGACTGGATGAAAGGAAACTGGGCCCCGCCAAGCACTGTGCGTAAGAAGCTGTTTCTCAAGGGTAAAAACCTGGGTACACGCTTTGTTTTGTCATCTGTTTCCCCCTTCTAATAATAATAATAATAATAATAATAATAATAATAATAATAATTAATAAAAATAACGGCTGTGCTCTGCACACAGTAAGCGCTCAATAAATACGGTTGATTTATTAAGCGCTTACTATGTGCAAACTGTGAGCCCATTGTTGGGTAGGGATTGTCTCTATGTTTTGGCAAATTGTACTTTCCAAGCACTTAGTACGGTGCTCAGCACACAGTAGGCCCTCAGTAAATATGATTGAATAATAATAATGGCATTTATTAAGTGCTTACTATGTGCAAACTGTGAGCCCATTGTTGGGTAGGGATTGTCTGTATCTGTCTATCTGTCTGTCTATCTGTCTCCCCCTTCTAATAATAATAATAATGGCATTTATTAAGTGCTTACTATGTGCAAACTGTGAGCCCATTGTTGGGTAGGGATTGTCTATATCTTTTGCCAAATTCCAAGCACTTAGTACAGTGCTCAGCACACAGTAGGCCTTCAAATACGATTGAATAATAATAATAATGATGGCATTTATTAAGCGCTTACTATGTGCAAAGCACTGTTCTAAGTGTTGGGGAGGTTGCAAGGTGATCAGGTTGTCCCACGGGGGGGGCTCACAGTCTTAATCCCCATTTTACAGATGAGGTAACTGAGGCCCAGAGAAGTGAAGTGACTTGCCCAAAGTCACACAGCTGACAATTGGCAGAGCCGGGATTTGAACCCGTGACCTCTGACTCCAAAGCCCATGCTCTTTTCCACTGAGCCACGCTGCTTCTCTAATGAATGAGTGAATTCACTTATGCTACTGGTGAAGCACTTGCGAGGTGCTAAGTACCCGGGTAGGTACGAGATAATCAGGGACTGTTGCCCAGCCTGTCCCCCATGGATTCAGTCATCATCAATCGTATTTATTGAGCGCTTACTATGTGCAGAGCCCTGTCCCATTTTACAGATTAGGAGCATGAGGCCCAGAGAAGGTAAGGTGACTGTCCCCATTCTTCACAGCAAAGTGGCAGAGTCAAGATTAGAACCCGGGCCCTGTGTTCTCTCTCTTAGGCCATGCTGCTTCTCGCCTGATTCATTCATTCAGTTGTATTTATTGAGCGCTTACCGTGTGCAGAGCACTGTACCAAGCGCTTGGGAAGTACTGTGGGACACCATTGTGTGCGTAATAGCAAATGCAAGTAGACATCACTTCTTCCCTTCCTTTCTTTCCGCTTCCAAATCTTGCCCAACTAGGGATGTAAGACTGAGGTCTAGTCCATTTCATCCTCGCTACTCTCCTCCTACAAGCCAGCCCGCGTATTTCATTCCTGTACGCACTGAACCTTGATCTCTTCTGCCTCACTGCCGACGTCTCATTCACGGCCCGCCTCTGGTCTGGAATTCCCTCCCTATCATCATCATCATCATCAATTGTATTTATTGAGCGCTTACTATGTGCAGAGCACTGTACTAAGCGCTTGGGAAGCACAAATTGGCAACATATAGAGACAGTCCCTACCCAACAGTGGGCTCACAGTCTAAAAGGGGGAGACAGAACAAAACCAAACGTACTAACAAAATAAAATAAATAGAATAGATATGCACAAGTAAAATAGAGTAATAAATATGTACAAACATATATACATATATACAGGTGCTGTGGGGAAGGGAAGGAGGTAAGATGGGGGGGTTGGAGAGGGGGACGAGGGGGAGAGGAAGGAAGGGGCTCAGTGTGGGAAGGCCTCCTGGAGGAGGTGAGCTCTCAGCAGGGCCTTGAAGGGAGGAAGAGAGCTAGCTTGGCGGAGGGGCAGAGGGATTGGGGGCATTCCAGGCCCGGGGGATGACGTATCTGGGAAGTGCGTGGCTCAGTGGAAAGAGCCCGGGCTTTGGAGTCGCAATATGTTTGGTTTTGTTCTAATATGTTTGGTTTTGTTCTCTGTCTCCCCCTTCTAGACTGTGAGCCCGTTGGTGGGTAGGGACCGTCTCTATATGTTGCCAACTTGTACTTCCCAAGCGCTTAGTCCAGTGCTCTGCACTCAGGAAGCGCTCAATAAATATGATTGATTGGAGTCGGAGGTCATGGGTTCAAATCCTGGCTCCACCACGTGTCTGCTGTGTGACCTTGGGCAAGTCACTTAAATTCTCGGAGCCTCAGTTCCCTCATCTGTAAAATGGGGGTGATGACTGTGAGCCCCACGTGGGACAATCTGATCGCCTTATATCCCCCCCAGCACGTGCTTTGCACATAGTAAGCACTTAATAAATGCCATTATTATTATTATTATTATTATCCGGCAGACAATGACTCTTTTTTCCCCCCCTTCAACGCCTTAATGAAGGCACACCTCTTCCAAGAGGCCTTCCCTGACTTAAGCCCTCTCCTTTTCTTCAGCTTCCTTCTGAGCCTCCCCGCTTCCCTCCCTTTATTCCTCTCCACCTCCCAGCCGTACATATCTATAATGTGTTTATTTCTATCATCTGTCTCCCTCTCTGGACTGTAAGTTTGTTGTGGGCAGGGCATGTGTGTGTTTATTGTTATATCATACTCTCCCAAGCGCTCAGAACAGTGGTCCGCACACAGTAAGCGCTCACTAAATACGATTGACCGAGAAGGGAGTGGTAAAAAGGAGGAATTGTAGAATTAAGCAAGTGTGTTCCTAAATAATTGTAGCAGGTAGTGGATTTGAGCAACTTACATTGTCTTGAAGTGGAGAAGAGTGGAAAGAGCCCGGGCTTTGGAGTCGGAGGTCAGGGGTTCAAATCCCGGCTCCGTCAATTGTCAGCTGTGTGACTGTGGGCAAGTCACTTCTCTGTGCCTCAGTTCCCTCATCTGTAAAATGGGGGTGAAGACTGTGAGCCCCCCGTGGGACAACCTGATGACCTTGTAACCTCCCCAGCGCTTAGAGCAGTGCTTTGCACAAAGTAAGCACTCAATAAATGCCATTATTATTAAGTGACTCTGAGAGTGACTTGTGGTGCTTTTAATTTTTTCCCCTCTTCCTCTTCTCCCTCCCTTCCTCCCCTCCCCTCTGTTCTCTCTAGGCTGCAGGCACCCCTGTAATTCAGGGCTCAAATGTTTCCTTATCTAACGCTGATCAGACTTCGTCTGGATCGGAAACGGAGCTTGGAAGTCCAGAAATTCCTCTGGTACATACAAATCCTCACTTCCTTCTCAAGATAGCATTCTACCTCTAAGCAGTAATGAGGTGTTGTGATGAACGTTTGGATCTTCATTGTCTAATGGTCTGGGTAATCCGTGGCTCCAGTTCTTGACGCAAACTAACCACCCACTGTGTGTAGAAGCAGTGTGGCTCAGTGGAAAGAGCCCGGGTTTGGGTTCTAATCATGGCCCTGCCTTTTGCCAACTATGTGACTTTGGGCAAGTCACTTCACTTCTCTGGGCCTCAGTTCCCTCAATCTGGAAAATGGGGATTAAGACTGTGAGCCCCACATGGGGCAACCTTATTACCTTGTAGTAGTAATAATAATAATAATTATAGCATTTATTAAGTGCTTACTATGTGCAAAGCACTGCTCTGAGCGCGGGGGAGGTTACAAGGTGATCAGGTTGTCCCTCGTGGGGCTCACAGTCTTAACTGAGGTAACTGAGGCACAGAGAAGTGAAGTGACTTGCCCAAAGTCACACAGCTGACAATTGGTGGAGCGGGGATTTGAACCCATCACCTCTGACTCCAAAGCCCGTGCTTTTTCCTACTGAGCCACGCTGCTTCTCTGGCTTCTGTAGCTATCCCAGCACTTAGAACAGTGCTTCGCACATAGTAAGCGCTTAACGAATGCCATCATTATTCATTCATTCAATCGTGTTTATTGAGTGCTTACTGCGTGCAGAGCACTGTACTAAGCACTTGGGAAGTACAAGTCTTATTACAATACACCGACAAATGGTCAGTCTGTATATATGTTTGTACATATTTATTACTCTATTTATTTTACTTGTACATATCCTATTTTATTTTGTTAATATGATTGGTTCTGTTCTCCGTCTCCCCCTTCTAGACTGTGAGCCCACTGTTGGGTAGGGACTGTCTCTCTATGTTGCCAACTTGTACTTTCCAAGCGCTTAGTCCAGTGCTCTGCACACAGCGCTCAATAGATACGATTGATTAGTCTGGCAGTCGGCGAGACCTTGGCTCCCTTCCACGATGTAAACGTTGGGCCGCTTTCAGCGGTAGAGGTTTTTCCCTCGGTCAGCAGACGGACGCGTGGAAAGTTCTGTGGGGCCTCTGCCTCCTTAGCAATGGAGATTCGCCGTTCTAAGCAAAAGCCATTCTCTGCCCTGGCTCGCCCCGAATGGTGTCATCCCGCAGAAACGGCTGACACGTCCGGGCTGGGGGGTTTATAATAATAATAATAATAATAATGATGGCATTTATTAAGCGCTTACTGTGTGCAAAGGGGTTTAGCGTTAAACCACTGCTGTCGTTCCTGGGTGGTCTTCCGGGCGGGTGACCTCACCTTTATCTCTCTCGGCCCCTTAGGCAGCAGTTTCTCTGTCGAACAAGGAGCCGTCTTCACTGCCTGCTCCAAATACCTCCGTGCCCGCAGGCTCTCAGGGGCAACAGGTGTTCCAGACTCCGCCAGTGAGCAGTCACTCCGTAACCGTCAACACCGCACCCTTTCAAGCCATGCAGACAGTAAGTACTAAATGTGGACGGTGTCCGTCCCATCTAATAAGAAGAATAATCAATCAATCGTATGTATTGAGCGCTTACTATGTGCAGAGCACTGTACTAAGCGCTTGGGAAGTACAGATTGGCAACACATAGAGACAGTCCCTACCCAACAGTGGGCTCACAGTCTAAAAGGGGGAGACAGAGAACAGAACCAAACATACCAACAAAATAAAATAAATAGGATAGAAATGTACAAGTAAAATAAATAAATAGAGTAATAAATATGTACAAACATATATACATATATACAGGTGCTGTGGGGAAGGGAAGGAGGTAAGATGGGGGGATGGAGAGGGGGACGAGGGGGAGAGGAAGGAAGGGGCTCAGTCTGGGAAGGCCTCCTGGAGGAGGTGAGCTCTCAGCAGGGCCTTGAAGGGAGGAAGAGAGCTAGCTTGGCGGATGGGCAGAGGGAGGCCATTCCAGGCCCGGGGGAGGACGTGGGCCGGGGGTCGATGGCGGGACAGGCGAGAGCGAGGTACAGTGAGGAGATTAGCGGCGGAGGGGCGGAGGGTGCAGGCTGGGCTGGAGAAGGACAGAAGGGAGGGGAGGGAGGAGGAGGCAAGGGGATGGACAGCCTGGAAGCCCAGGGGGAGGAGTTTCTGCCTGATGCGCAGATTGATTGGTAGCCACTGGAGGTTTTTGAGGAGGGGAGTAATGGTATTTAATGGTATTTAATAATGGTATTTAAGCGCCTACTCTGTGCCAAGCAAAGTTCCACGCAGTGGATACACACATCCGCCAAGGTAGCTCTCTTCCTCCCTTTAAAGCCCTACTGAGAGCTCACCTCCTCCAAGAGGCCTTCCCAGACTGAGCCCCCTTTGTCCTCTCCTCCTTCCCCTCCCCACAGCCCCTGTTTGTACAGATTTATCTTGTACAGATTTACTATTCTATTTATTTTGTTAATGATGTGCATTTAGCTTTAATTCTATTTGTTCTGACGACTTGACACCCGTCTACAAGTTTTGTTTTATTGTCCGTCTCCTCCTTCTAGACCGTGAGCCCGTCGATGGGTAGGGACCGTCTCTATATATTGCTGACTTGTACTTCCCAAGCGCTTAGTACAGTGCTCTGCACACAGTAAGCGCTCAATAAATGCGAATGAATGAATGAATGGGCTCACAGTCTAGAAGGGGGAGACAGACAACAAAACAAAACATGTGGACAGGTATCACGTCGTCAGAACAAATGGAATTAAAGCCAAAGGCACATCATTAACAAAATAAATAGAATAGTAAATATGTACAAGGTATGTATCTTCAAAGCCCTACTGAGCTCAGCTTCTCCAGGAGGCCTTCCCAGACTGAGCCCTCTCCTTCCTCTCCCCCTCTTCCCCCATCCCATCCCCTCCGCCTTATCTCCTTCCCCTCCCCACAGCACCTCTATATATGTTTGTACATATTTATTACTCTATTTTATTTGTACATATTTATTCTATTTATTTTGTTAATATGTTTTGTTTTGTTGTCTGTCTCCCCCTTCTAGACTGTGAGCCAGCTGTTGGGTAGGGACAGTCTCTATATGTTGCCAACTTGTACTTCCCAAGCGCTTAGTACAGTGCTCTGCCCACAGTAAGCGCTCAATAAATACGATTGAATGAATGAAAGTATCTTCACCTGGTGCTCTGAGGCGGGACTTGACTTCCCTCCTTCTTGGTTCTTTGAGTGTCTAGAGCAAAGCTGTGCCTGTGAGTGTCCAAATAATACTGTCTCTGAGGCGAGCTCGAGAACCAGGATGCTAAGATATCTTCAGCAGGATTAGTCCATCAATCGGTGGTATTTATTGAGTACTTAATGTGCGCAGAGCAGTGTTCTAAGTGCTTGGGAGAGGACAGTGCAATATGGTTTTGTTCTAATATGTTTGGTTTGTTGTCTGTCTCCCCCTTCTAGACTGTGAGCCCGTTGGTGGGTAGGGACCGCCTCTATATGTTGCCAACTTGTACTTCCCAAGCGCTTAGTACAGTGCTCTGCACACAGTAAGCGCTCAATAAATACGATTGATTGATTGAGTTGGTAGACACATCCCCTGCCCCTGAAGGGTTTATAGTCTAGACTGGAAGTTGGCCTTAGCATTTAAACCTGTCTCCATGTTTTGTTTTATTGTCTGTCTCCCCCTTCTAGACTGTGAGCCCGTTGGTGGGTAGGGACCGCCTCTATATGTTGCCAACTTGTACTTCCCAAGCGCTTAGTACAGTGCTCTGCACACAGTAAGCGCTCAATAAATACGATTGATTGATTGAGTTGGTAGACACATCCCCTGCCCCTGAAGGGTTTATAGTCTAGACTGGAAGTTGGCCTTAGCATTTAAACCTGTCTCCATGTTTTGTTTTATTGTCTGTCTCCCCCTTCTAGACTGTGAGCCCGTTGGTGGGTAGGGACCTCCTCTATATGTTGCCAACTTGTACTTCCCAAGCGCTTAGTACAGTGCTCTGCACACAGTAAGCGCTCAATAAATAACGATTGATTGATTGAGTCGGTAGACACATCCCCTGCCCCTGAAGGGTTTATAGTCTAGACTGGAAGTTGGCCTTAGCATTTAAACCTGTCTCCATGTTTTGTTTTATTGTCTGTCTCCCCCTTCTAGACTGTGAGCCCGTTGTTGGGTAGGGACCATCTCTAGATGTTGCTGACTTGTACTTCCCAAGTGCTTAGTACAGTGCTCTGCACACAGTAAGCGCTCAATAAATACGATTGATTGATTGAGTCGGTAGACACATCCCCTGCCCCTGAAGGGTTTACAGTCTAGCCTGGAAGTTGGCCTTAGCATTTAAACCTGTCTCCATGTTTTGTTTCATTGTCTGTCTCCCCCTTCTAGACTGTGAGCCCGTTGTCGGGTAGGGACCGTCTCTAAATGTTGCCAACTGGTACTTCCCAAGCGCTTAGTCCAGTGCTCTGCACACAGTAAGTGCTCAGTAAATACGATTGATTGAAAGAATGAATGAATTTAAACTCGGAAAACCTAGGTGAGTTTTTGCAAATCGTGGAACTCTGACAACCTTCCCAAGGCACGCTTTTTGCTCTTTTTAGGTATTTAATGTCAACGCACCCCTGCCTCCCCGGAAAGAGCAGGAGACAAAAGAGAGTCCCCCGTACTCAAGCGGAAATAACCAGAGCTACTCTACAGCAAGTACCCAAACGCCATCTCAGTGCCAGCTATCGCCTACACATGTTGAGCAAGCTCCTCCTTCTCAAGAGTCTCTGCAAACAGGTAATAATAGTAATAATAATAATAATTAAGTGCTTACTATGTGCCAATCACCATTCTAACACTGGGATAGATACAGGAGTCTCAGGTTGTCCCCACGGGGGGCTCACAGTCTTAATCCCCATTTTCCAAATGAGGTAACTGAGGCACAGAGAAGTCAAGTGACGCCCAAACTCACACAGCTGACGGGTGGCAGAGCGGGGATTAGAACCCACGACCTCCGACTTCTAAGCCTGTGCTTTTTCCACTAAGCCACGCTTCTCTAAGGCACTAGTAGAATTTAAATGTTGTGGCTTGGGTCAATTAAAAAAGCATCTATGCTTACCTCGAAGGGAGCATTTTTAGACTGTGAGCCCACTGTTGGGTAGGGACTGTCCCTATATGTTGCCAATTTGTACTTCCCAAGCACTTAGTACAGTGCTCTGCACACAGTAAGCGCTCAATAAATACGATTGATTGATCTCTTCATGACGTCATTGGGCATACTTTTTCCCCTTAAAATGGAGATAAGACACCTGCTTGACTATCAGTACTGGGTGGGAAAGGTAACCGTATCTGATCTGATTATAATAATAATAATAATGATGGCATTTATTGAGCGTTTACTATGTGCAAAGCACTGTTCTAAGCGCTGGGGGGATGCAAGGTGATCAGGTTGTCCCACGTGGGGCTCAGTCTTAATCCCCATTTTACAGATGAGGTAACTGAGGCGCAGAGAAGTTAAGTGGCTTAACCAAGGTCACACAGCAGACACGTGGAGGAGCTGGGATTCGAACCCGTGACCTCTGACTCCAAAGCCCGAGCTCTTTCCACTGAGCCACGCTGCTTCTCTATATATTTCTCTGCTATATGTTTCTCTGATTATATTTGTCTACCCCAGAATTTAGCACTTAGGAAGAGCTTATTAAATACCCTACATAACTAAGAGAGCCTTAGAACAAAGAGACTGTTGTCCCTTTCTCTCTCCCCCTTTTAGACTGTGAGCCCACTGTTGGGTAGGGACTGTCTATATATGTTGCCAGTTTGTACTTCCCAAGCGCTTAGTACAGTGCTCTGCACATAATAAGTGCTCAATAAATATGATTGATTGTCCAAAAGTGTGCATAAAGATGATACACATCCTCGACCATTTTCCCTTTCTATAATTTCTTGTAGTGTCTGTAGTCCCTCTAGACTGTAAGCTGCTTGTGGCGGGGATCATATCCACCAACTCTGTTGTGTTGTACTTTCCCAAGTGCTTACTTAGTACATTGCTCTGCACACAGTCAATACTCAATAAATACGATGGATTTCTTGATAAAATGTATGGGCTGAGAGAAGCAGTGTGGCCTATTGGAAAGAGTGTAGGCTCTGACATTTACCTACCATGTTACTGTGGGAAATCAATCAGTCAATCGTATTTATTGAGCACGTACTGTGTGCAGAGCACTGTGCTAAGCACTTGGGAAGTACAAGTTGGCAACATATAGAGACAGTCCCTACCCAACAGTGGGCTTACGGTCTAAAAGGGAAATCATTTAACATCTTTAGGCCTCAGTTTCCGCATCTGTAAAATGGAGTATAAATACCTGTTCTCTCACTCCTGTAGACAGGATTTGCCCTTGTGGGAAAGAGACTGTATGCAACGTGATTATTTTATACCTAACCCAGTGTTTAGTATAGTGCTTGGCACGTTTAAAGCAATTACAAGATATTGTTATTGTTATAGAGAAGCAGCGTGGCTCAGTGGAAAGAGCACGGGCTTTGGAGTCAGGGGTCATGGGTTTGAATGCTGGCACTGCCAATTAGCTGTGTGACTTTGGGCAAGTCACTTAACTTCTCTGTGCCTCAGTTGCCCCATCTGTAAAATGGGGATTAAGACTGTGAACCCCACTTGGGACAACCTGATCACCTTGTAACCTCCCCAGCACTTAGAACAGTGCTTTGCACATAGTAAGCGCTTAATAAATGCCATTATTATTATTTAAACCCGATTAATTCCTCATTTCCACCCTATTTCCTTCTTTGCTGTGCTTTCTGTGGTCTCGTCTTTTGTGCTGTCGAGTTATCTCCGACCCATAGAAACACCACGGACGCATCTCTCCCAGAACGCCCCACCTCCATCTGCCATCGTTCTGGTGGTGGATCCGCAGAGATTTCTTGGTCAAAATCCAGAAGTGGTTGACCATTGCCTCCTTCCGCGCAGTCAGTTTGAGTCTTCGCCCTCGACTTTCTTCCATGCCGCTGCTGCCCGGCACAGGAGAGTTTTTACTTGTAGCAGATTGCCTGCCACTGGCCAAGCTAGGAATGGAATGAGTATAATAACGATAATCAATCAATCAATCGTATTTATTGAGCGCTTACTGTGTGCAGAGCACTGTACTAAGCGCTTGGGAAGTACAAGTTGGCAACATATAGAGACAGTCCCTACCCAACAGTGGGCTCACAGTCTAGAAGGGGGAGACAGAGAACAAAACCAAACATACTAACAAAATAAAATAAATAGAATAGATATGTACAAGTAAAATAGAGTAATAAATATGTACAAACATATATACGTATATGCAGGTGCTGTGGGTAAGGGAAGGAGTGGGGAAGGATAATGGTATTTAAGCGCTTACTATGTGCCAAGCACTGTTCTAAGCCCTAGGGTAGATACAGGGCAGTCAGGTTGGAAAGTCCCTGTCCCATATGGGGCTCACAGTCTTAATCCCCATTTTTACTGAAGAGGAAACTGAGGCACAGAGAAGTGAAACAACTTGCCGAAGGTCACCCAGCAGACAAGTGGCAGAGCCGGGATTAGAACCCACAACCTCTGACTCCCAAGCCCGGCTCTGGCCACTCAGCCATGCCTTTAGTCTACCTCTGCTTGACTCTCCCTCCCACAGTCATTCATTCGTTAACAATAATAATAATAATGATGATGATATTTGTTAAGCGCTCACTATGTGCCAACCACTGTTCTAAGCGCTGGGGAGGTTACAAGGTCATCAGGTTGTCCCACGGGAGGCTCACAGTCTTCATCCCCATTTTACAGATAAGGTAACTGAGGCATAGAGAAGTTAAGTGACTTGCCTGAAGTCACACAGCTGACAAGTGGCGGAGCTGGGATTTGAACCCATGGCCTCTGACTCCAAAGCCTGTGCTCTTTCGACTGAGCCACGCTGCTTCTCTTCATTCATTCAGTCATATTTATTGAGCGCTTACTGTGTGCAGAGCACTGTACTGAGCGCTTGGGAAGGACAAGTTGGCAACATATAGAGACGGTCCCTACCCAACAGCGGGCTCACAGTCGAGACTGGCCCTCGTCCCCCTCTCCATCCCCCCATCTTACCTCCTTCCCTTCCCCACAGCACCTGTATATATGTATGTTTGTACATATTTATTACTCTATTTTACTTGTACATATCTATTCTATTTATTTTATTTTGTTAGTATGTTTGGTTTTGTTCTCTGTCTCCCCCTTTTAGACTGTGAGCCCACTGTTGGGTAGGGACTGTCTCTATATGTTGCCAATTTGTACTTCCCAAGCACTTAGTACAGTGCTCTGCACATAGTAAGCGCTCAATAAATACAATTGATGATGATGATGGAAACTCTCCAGGTGTGACTCTGAGAGAGAGCACTTCTGTGCCCGTTGTTGGGTAGGGATTATCTCTATTGCCGAATTTTACTTTCCAAGTGCTTAGTACAGTCTTCTGCATACAGTAAGTGCTCAATAAATACAATTGAATGAATGAATGTGGTACTTTCATAATAATAATAATAATTGTAGTATTTAAGTTCTTACTATATGGCACTTACTGAGTGCTGGGACCATTATTATTATTATTATCCAAGATAATCAGATCCCACATGGGGCTCACGGTGTGACATGTTTTGGTGTCTGTCTCCCCCTTCTCGACTGTGAGCCCCTTGTTGGGTGGGGACCGTGTCTCTATGTTGCTGATTTGTACTTCCCAAGCGCTTAGTGCGGTGCTGTGCACACGATAAGCGCTCAGTAAATACAATTGAATGAATGAGTGAGTAGGAGGGTGAGCAGGGGACGAATCCCCATTTTGCAGATGAGGGAACTGGGGCACAGAGAAGTGAAGTGACTTATCCACGGTTACGCAGCGTGAGCCAGGATCAAGACCCGGGGCCCGGGGGTCTTTCCACTAGTCCACATTGCTTCTAATTTGTGCGGAGCAGTAGGGACAGTCTCTATATGTTGCCAACTTGTACTTCCCAAGCGCTTAGTACAGTGCTCTGCACACAGTAAGCGCTCAATAAATACGATTGATGATGATGATGATTAGAGAAGCAGTGTGGCTCAAAGGAAAGAGCCCGGGCTTTGGAGTCAGAGGTCATGGGTTTTAATCCCGGCTCTGCCACTTGCCAGCTGGGTGACTTTAGGCAAGTCACTTCACTTCTCTGGGCCTCAGTTCCCTCATCTGGAAAATGGGGATGAAGACTGTGTTAGCCCCATGTGGGCCAACCCGATTACCTTGTATCCCCCCAGCGCTTAGAACAGTGCTTGGCCCATAGTAACAAATGCCATTATTATTATTATTATTCAGTTATATTTATTGAGTGTTTACCATGTGCAGATCTCTGTACCAAGCACTTGAGAGAGTACAGTCAGCGCTTAGAACAGTGCTTTGCACATAGTAAGCGCTTAACAAATGCCATTATTAATCAATCAGTCAATCGTATTTATTGAGCGCTTACTGTGTGCAGAGCACTGTACTAAGCGCTTGGGAAGTCCAAGTTGGCAACGTATAGAGACAGTCCCTACCCAACAGTGGGCTCACAGTCTGAAAGGGGGAGACAGAGACTGTCTCAGTCTCCGGTCCTGACTTCATTCCACCCACCCTAGCATCAGTTCAAAGCAAGTTAGTCCAGTGCTCTGCACACAGTAAGCGCTCAATAAATACGATTGAATGAATGAGTTTTCTAGATTGCTAGCTCTCTAAAACCCTCTCAGGGTGGCACCTGCAGAGTTTCCAGTCCTCTACCAGTCTCGGCTGCGGGAGGGAGTCGAGCGGAGGCCTGCCCATTCCATTCCTAGCTTAGGCAGTGGCTAGCGCGTGGCGGGCAATCCGCTACAAGTCAAAACATCCCCGGGCTGGGAGAGAGTCGAGGGCGGAGACTCAAGTTGACTGCGCGGAAGGAGGCAATGGTCAACCTTTTCTGGATTTGGACAAAGGAAACTCTGTGGGTCCATTACCAGAAGAGGGGCAGATGGAGGTGGGGCGTTCTGGAAGAGATGTGTCCGTGGCATCGCTATAGGTCAGAGATGACTCGCCGGCATAAGACGAGACAAGCTCTCTAAAACCCACTAGCTCTCAAACACTCTGAAATGACACGTGCGACACGTTTTGCCCAACGCCGGCATAAGACGAGACAAGCTCTCTAAAACCCACTAGCTCACAAACACTCTGAAATGACGTGTGACACATTTTGCCCAACGCCGGCATAAGACGAGACAAGCTCTCTAAAACTCTGAAATGACGGGTGACACGTTTTTCCCAATGCCGGCATAAGATGAGACAAGCTCTCTAAACCCCACTAGCTCTCAAACACTGTGAAATGACGTGTGACACGTTTTGCCCAACGCTGGCATAAGACAAGACAAGCTCTCTAAAACCCACTAGCTCTCAAACACTCTGAAATGACACGTGTGACACGTTTTGCCCAACTTCCTACATTCTCGCTCCTGGAAAATGGGTAGACAGCTATACTGCAACTTTCCTGCTCAACTACTTAACCCGTGCTCACTCACTTATTATGTATATATGTTTGTACATATTTATTACTCTATTTTACTTGTACATATTTATTCTATTTATTTTATTTTGTTAGTATGTTTGGTACCCCCTCCAGTCTGGCTTCCGTCCCCTTCATTCCACGGAAACTGCGCTCTCAAAGGTCACCAATGACCTCCTGCTTGCCAAATCCAACGGCTCATACTCTGTCCTAATCCTCCTCGACCTCTCAGCTGCCTTTGACACTGTGGACCACCCCCTTCTCCTCAACACGTTATCTGACCTTGGCTTCACAGACTCCGTCCTCTCCTGGTTCTCCTCTTATCTCTCCGGTCGTTCCTTCTCAGTCTCTTTTGCAGGCTCCTCCTCCCCCTCCCATCCTCTTACTGTGGGGGTTCCCCAAGGTTCAGTGCTTGGTCCCCTTCTGTTCTCAATCTACACTCACTCCCTTGGTGACCTCATTCGCTCCCACGGCTTCAACTATCATCTCTACGCTGATGACACCCAGATCTACATCTCTGCCCCTGCTCTCTCCCCCTCCCTCCAGGCTCGCATCTCCTCCTGCCTTCAGGACATCTCCACCTGGATGTCCGCCCGCCACCTAAAGCTCAACATGTCGAAGACTGAGCTCCTTGTCTTCCCTCCCAAACCTTGTCCTCTCCCTGACTTTCCCATCTCTGTTGACGGCACTACCATCCTTCCCGTCTCACAAGCCCGCAACCTTGGTGTCATCCTCGACTCCGCTCTCTCATTCACCCCTCACATCCAAGCCGTCACCAAAACCTGCCGGTCTCAGCTCCGCAACATTGCCAAGATCCGCCCTTTCCTCTCCATCCAAACCGCTACCCTGCTAATTCAAGCTCTCATCCTATCCCGTCTGGACTACTGCACTAGCCTTCTCTCTGATCTCCCATCCTCGTGTCTCTCTCCACTTCAATCCATACTTCATGCTGCTGCCCGGATTATCTTTGTCCAGAAACGCTCTGGACATATTACTCCCCTCCTCAAAAACCTCCAATGGCTACCGATCAATCTGCGCATCAAGCAGAAACTCCTCCCCCTGGGCTTCAAGGCTCTCCATCACCTCGCCCCCTCCTACCTCACCTCCCTTCTCTCCTTCTACTGCCCAGCCCGCACCCTCCGCTCCTCCACCACTAATCTCCTCACTGTACCTCGCTCTCGCCTGTCCCGCCATCGACCCCCGGCCCACGTCATCCCCCGGGCCTGGAATGCCCTCCCTCTGCCCATCCGCCAAGCTAGCTCTCTTCCTCCCTTCAAGGCCCTGCTGAGAGTTCACCTCCTCCAGGAGGCCTTCCCAGACTGAGCCCCTTCTTTCCTCTCCCCCTCGTCCCCCTCTCCATCCCCCCGTCTTACCTCCTTCCCTTCCCCACAGCACCTGTATATATGTATATATGGTTGTACATATTTATTACTCTATTTATCTATTTATTTATTTATTTTACTTGTACATTTCTATCCTACTTATTTTATTTTGTTGGTATGTTTGGTTCTGTTCTCTGTCTCCCCCTTTTAGACTGTGAGCCCACTGTTGGGTAGGGACTGTCTCTATGTGATGCCAATTTGTACTTCCCAAGCGCTTAGTACAGTGCTCTGCACATAGTAAGCGCTCAATAAATACGATTGATTGATTGATTGATTGATTGGTTTTGTTCTCTGTCTCCCCTTTTTAGACTGTGAGCCCACTGTTGGGTAGGGACTGTCTCTATGTGTTGCCAACTTGTACTTCCCAAGCGCTTAGTACAGTGCTCTGCACATAGTAAGCGCTCGATAAATACAATTGATGATGATGATGATGATTATTGTATATCCTACACTTAGTAATCATAATAATAATAATGATAGCATTTATTAAGTGCTTACTATGTCCCCTTCTAGACTGTGAGCCCACTGTTGGGTAGGGACCGTCTCTATATGTTGCCAACTTGTACTTCCCAAGCGCTTAGTACAGTGCTCTGCACACAGTAAGCGCTCAATAAAGACGATTGAATTGAATGCAAAGCACCGTTCTAAGCGCTGGGGAGGTTAACAAGGCGATCAGGTTGTCCCACGGGGGGCTCGCAGTCTTCCTCCCCATTTTCCAGATGGGGTAACTGAGGCCCAGAGAAGTGAAGTGACTTCCCCAAAGTCACCCAGTTGACAAGGGGCGGAGCTGGGATTAGAACCCAGGACCTCTGACTCCAAAGCCCGGGCTCTTTCCACTGAGCCACGCTGCAGAAAGTTTTGTGCTCACAAGTTCTGATGCCCTGGATGTGAGACCTTGACAAATCACTGCTAGGAAAATGATCTGAGCCTTATAGTCTGCATTTGCTTTGAAATTATACCATGGATTTCTGACCTTCACCAAGTGCTTAGTACAGTGCTCTGCACACAGTAAGTGCTCAATAAATACGATTGATTGATTGATTCACCTTCCCCGACTGAGCCCCTTCCTTCCTCTCCCCCTCGTCCCCCTCTCCATCCCCCGCATCTTACCTCCTTCCCTTCCCCACAGCACCTGTATATATGGATATATGTTTGTACATATTTATTACTCTATTTATTTTACTTCTACATATCTATTCTATTTTATTTTATTTTGTTAGTATGTTTGGTTTTGTTCTCTGTCTCCCCCTTTTAGACTGTGAGCCCACTGTTGGGTAGGGACTGTCTCTATATGTTGCCAATTTGTACTTCCCAAGCGCTTAGTACAGTGCTCTGCACATAGTAAGTGCTCAATAAATACGATTGATTGATTGATTGATTCACCGTCTCATGCCATAGAACCACATTTCTCCTGAAGGAGGAGGAAAGTCTGTTTTTGTACGATATTTGTTAAGCACTTACTATTCTATTTATTTTATTTTGTTAATATGTTTTGTTTTGTTGCCTGTCTCCCCCTTCTAGACTGTGAGCCCGCTGTTGGGTAGGGACTGTTTCTATATGTTGCCAACTTGTTCTTCCCAAGCGCTTAGTACAGGGCTCTGCACACAGTGAGTGCTCAATAAATACGGATGAATGAATGCTTAGTACAGTGCCTGGCACAAAGTAAGCACCTAACAAATACCGTAATTATTTTTTTGCGCACAGTAAGTGCTCAATAAATACGAATGAATGAATGCTTAGTACAGTGCCTGGCACAAAGTAAGCACTTAACAAATGCCATAATTATTTTTTTTCTCTCTCTGTTTCGTTAAACAGTGAATTATCATCCCGAGGGAGCTGTTCAAGCAAGCAATGGTAGCCTTGCCTTTTATCCAGCCCAGACTGTGTTCCCCAGATCCAACCAGTCTTTCCTCGGTGGCCGAGGAACTGTTAGAGGATGCGCCCGAGGTGGGCGGTCGCTGACCAATTCTTATCGGTCTCCTGGTGGCTATAAAGGTAGGCTTTTAGACTTCTTCACTGTCTTTGATCCTCTTGGTCCTAGAAGGGTGATTATTGGCGATTCCAGAATGCCGTCTAAAAGGAAAAAGGGATTATTGGTGATATCAGAATGCCGTCTGAAAGGAAAAAGGGATTATTGGTGATATCAGAATGCCGTCTAAAAGGAAAGAGGGATTATTGGTGATCTCAGAATGCCGTCTAAAAGGAAAAAGGGATTATTGGTGATCTCAGAATGCCGTCTGAAAGGAAAAAGGGATTATTGGTGATATCAGAATGCCGTCTAAAAGGAAAGAGGGATTATTGGTGATATCAGAATGCTGTCTAAAGGGAAAAAGGGATTATTGGTGATATCAGAATGCCGTCTAAAAGGAAAGAGGGATTATTGGTGATATCAGAATGCTGTCTAAAGGGAAAAAGGGATTATTGGTGATATCAGAATGCCGTCTAAAAGGAAAGAGGGATTATTGGTGATATCAGAATGCCGTCTAAAAGGAAAAAGGGATTATTGGTGATATCAGAATGCCGTCTAAAAGGAAAAAGGGATTATTGGTGATATCAGAATGCTATCTAAAAGGAAAAAGTGACCTGGGCCTAGTGGTTAATAGTAATAATAATAGTAATAATGGCTTTTAAGTGCTTACTATGTGCCAAGCACTGTTCTAAGCGCTGGGGGTTACAAGGTAGGCTGTCCCATGTGAGGCTCACACTTTTAATCCCCATTTTACAGATAATAATAATAATAATGGCATTTAAGCGCTTGCTATGTGGCAAGCACTGTTCTAAACGCTGGGGGGGTTACAAGGTAGTCAGGTTGTCCCACGTGAGGCTCACACTTTTAATCCCCATTTTACAGATAATAATAATAATAATGGCATTTAAGCGCTTGCTATGTGGCAAGCACTGTTCTAAACGCTGGGGGGGGGGGGTTACAAGGTAGTCAGGTTGTCCCACGTGAGGCTCACACTTTTAATCCCCATTTTGCAGATAATAATAAAATGATGGCATTTGTTAAGTGTTTGCTATGTGCCAAGCACTGTTCTAAGCACTGGTGGGGGTTACAAGGTAGTCAGGTTGTCCCACGTGAGGCTCACACTTTTAATCCCCATTTTACAGGTAATAATAATAATAATGATGGCATTTTTTAAGCGCTTGCTATGTGCCAAGCACTGTTCTAAGCGCTGGGGGGGTTACAAGATAGGTTGTCCCACGTGAGGCTCACACTTTTAATCCCCATTTTACAGATAATAATAATAATAATAATAATGGCATTTAAGCGCTTGCTATGTGGCAAGCACTGTTCTAAACGCTGGGGGGGTTACAAGGTAGTCAGGTTGTCCCACGTGAGGCTCACACTTTTAATCCCCATTTTGCTGATAATAATAATAATAATAATAATAATGGCATTTAAGCGCTTGCTATGTGGCAAGCACTGTTCTAAACGCTGGGGGGGTTACAACGTAGTCAGGTTGTCCTACGTGAGGCTCACACTTTTAATCCCCATTTTGCAGATAATAATAATAAAATGATGGCATTTGTTAAGCACTTACTATGTGCCAAGCACTGTTCTAAGCACTGGGGGGGGGGGGGTTACAAGGTAGTCAGGTTGTCCCACGTGAGGCTCAACACTTTTAATCCCCATTTTACAGATAATAATAATAATAATAATAATGATGGCGTTTGTTAAGTGCTTGCTGTGTGCCAAGCACTGTTCTAAGCGCTGGGGGGGTTACAAGGTAGTCAGGTTGTCCCATGTGAGGCTCACACTTTTAATCCCCATTTTACAGATAATAATAATAATAATGGCGTTTGTTAAGCGCTTGCTATGTGCCAAGCACTGTTCTAAGCGTTGGGGGGATTACAAGGTAGTCAGGTTGTCCCACGTGAGGCTCACACTTTTAATCCCCATTTTACAGATAATAATAATAATAATGATGGTATTTATTAAGCGCTTACTATGTGCCAAGCATTGTTCTAAGCGCTGGGGAGGTTACAAGGTGATCAGGTTGTCCCACAAGGGGCTTGGTCTTAATCCCCATTTTACAGATGGGGTAACTGAGGCCCAGAGAGGTGAAGTGACTTGCCCAAAGTCACACAGCCGACAATTGGCGGAGTCGGAATTTGAACCCCTGACCTCTGACTCCAGAGTCTGTGCTGTTTCCACTGAGCCACGCTGCTTCCCATGACCTCTGACTCCCAAACCCATGCTCTTCTCACGGAGCCACGTGGTTAGAGCACAGCACAGGCCCAGGAGTTGGACGGTCACGGGTTCTAATCCCGGCTCCACCACTTGTCTGCTGTGTGACCTTGGACAAGTCATTTCATCATTATTCATTCAATCGTATTTATTGAGCACTTACCGTGTGCAGAGCACTGTACCAAGCGCTTGAGAAGTACAAGTCGGTAACATATAGAGACGGTCCTTACCCAACAACGGGCTCACAGTCTAGAAGGGGGAGACAGACAACAAAACAAAACATGGAGACAGGTGTCAACATCGTCAGAACAAATAGAATTAAAGCTGTATGCACATTATAAACAAAATAAATAGTAAATATATACAAGTAATAAATAGAGTAATAGATCTGTAGAAATAAATATACAGGTGCTGTGGGGCGGGGAAGGAGGTAGGGCGGGGGGGATGGGGAGGAGGAGAGGAAAAAGGGGGCTCAGCCTGGGAAGGCCTCCTGGAGGAGGTAGATCTGGGAATCATCCACACAGAGATGGTAGCTGAATTCACGGGAGCGAATGAGTTCTCCAAGGGAGTGGGTGCAGCTGAAGAATAGAAGGGGACCCGAAACTGAACCTTGAGAGACCCCCACTGTTTGGGGGTGGGAGGGAGAGGAGGAGCCTCCTAAATTAATAATATTCATTTACTTTACTTGTCCATATCTATTCTATTTATTTTATTTTGTTAATATGTTTTGTTTTGTTCTCTGTCTCCCCCTTCTAGACTGTGAGCCCACTGTTGGGTAGGGACCGTCTCTATATGATTCCAATGCCATTATTATTATTATTATTATTATTATTATTATTTTACTTCTCTGGGCCCCGATTTCCTCATCTGTCCAATGGAGACTGAGATTGTGAACCCCGTGGGGGACAGGGACTGTGTCCAATCTGATTACTTTGTATCTACCCCAGCGCTTAGGACAGTGCTTGACACATAGGAAGCGCTTAACAAGTACCAGAATTATTATCTTCATGGCTCACTCAGTCCTATCAGCGTGGCTCAGTGGAAACAGTGTGGGCTTGAGAGGTCATGGGTTAGAATCCTGGCTCCGCCACTTATCAGCTGTGTGACCTTGGGCAAGCCACTTCACTTCTCTGGGCCTCAGTTACCTCATCTGTAAAATGGGGATTAAGACCGCGAGCCCCACGTGGGACAACCTGATGACCTTGTATCCCCCCAGCGTTTAGAACAGTGCTTTGCACATAGTAAGCGCTTAACAAATGCCATCATTATTATTACTATTCAAATCCTGGCTCTGCCAATTGTCAGCTTGTGTGACTTTGGGCAAGCCACTTCACTTCTCTGTGCCTCAGTGACCTCATCTGTAAAATGGGGATTAAGACCGTGAGCCCCATGTGGGACAACCTGATCATCTTGTAACCTTCCCAGTGCTTAGAACAATGCTTTGCACATAGTAAGCGCTTAACAAATACCATCATTATTATTATCAGCTGAGTGCAGAGCACTTGGAAGAATATGATATAACAGAGTTGATAGATGTCCTGGGGCCACAAGAAACTGATAATCTGGAGGGACAAACCATTGTAGCTGCATTTGAATGTGGTTCATTCATTGTAATATTGATTGAGCGCTTACCGTGTGCAGACCAGTGTACTGAGTGCTTGGGAAAATACAGTACAGCAATAAACGTGACATTTCCTGCCCACAAGTGCTTACAGTCTAGAGCAGTGACAGTATAGGGACACTGGCTAGGTTTAGTTGTATTGACTGTTGATTCATTCATTCATTCAATCGTATTTATTGAGCGCTTACTGTGTGCAAAGCACTGTACTAAGCGCTTGGGAAGTACAAGTTGGGAACATATAGAGACAGTCCCTACCCAACAGCGGGCTCACAGTCTAGAAGGGAGAGACAGAGAACAAAACAAAACATATTAACAAAATAAAATAAATAGAATAAATATGTACAAATGAAATAGAGTAATAAGTATGTATAAGTATATATACAGGTGCTGTGGGAAGGGGAAGGAGGTAAGACGAGGGGGAGAGGAAGGAGGGGGCTCAGTGTGGGAAGGCCTCCTGGAGGAGGTGAGCTCTCAGTAGGGCTTTGAATACTATACTATACATATTAAGCAGTCTAAGAGAACTCTTCCTAATAATAATTAGGATACTTGTTCATTCATTCATTCATTCAATCAATCAATCAATCGTATTTATTGAGCGCTTACTGTGTGCAGAGCACTGTACTAAGGGCTTGGGAAGTACAATTCAGCAACAAATAGAGGCCCACAATGGGCTCACAGTCTAGAAGTGGGGGAGACAGATATCAAAACGAGTCAACAGGCATCAGTAGTATCGGGGAAGCAGCGTGGCTCAGTGGAAAGAGGGCGGACTTTGGAGTCAGAGGTCAGGGGTTCAAATCCCGGCTCCACCCATTGTCAGCTGGGTGACTTTGGGCAAGTCACTTCACTTCTCTGGGCCTCAGTTCCCTCATCTGTAAAATGGGGATTAAGACCGTGAGCCCCAACTGGGACAACCTGATCACCTTGTAGCCTCCCGAGCGCTTAGAACGGTGCTTTGCACATAGTAAGCACTTAACAAATGCCATCATTATTAGCATTATAAATAAATAGAATTATAGATCTATTTGCATCATTAATAAAGATAAATAGAATTATAATTATAAATAATTACATATATACACAAGTGCTGTGGGTCAGGGAGGGGGTAGAGTGAGGGGAGTGAGTCGGGGCATTGGAGAGGGGGAGCAGAGGAAAAAGGGGGCTTAGTCTGTTAAGTGCTTATTATGCGCCAAGCACTGTTCTACACACTGGAGTAGATAGAAGCTAATCAGGATGATCACAGTCCCTGTCCCACGTGGGGCTCACACTCCTATTCCCATTTTCCAGATAATAATAATAATAATGATGATGGCATTTGTTCATTCATTCATTCAATTGTATTTATTGAGCGCTTACTGTGTGCCAAGCACTGTACTAAGCGCTTGGGAAGTACAAGTCAGCAACGTATAGAGACGGTCCCTACCCAACAGCGGGCTCACAGTCTAAAAGGGGGAGACAGACAACAAAACAAAGCATATTAACAAAATCAAATAAATAGAATAAATACGTACAAGTAAAATAGAGTAATAAACACATACAAACATATAACCATCTGGAAAATGGGGATTAATAATAATAATAATAATAATAATGGCATTTGATAAGCGCCTACTATGTGCAAAGCACTGTTCTAAGCGCTGGGGGGGATGCAAGGTGATCAGGTTGTCCCACGTGGGGCTCACAGTCTTCATCCCCATTTGACAGATGAGGGAACTGAGGCCCAGAGAAGTGAAGCCACTTGCCCGAGGTCACCCGGCAGACACGCGGCGGAGCCGGGATTAGAACCCAGGTCTTTCTCACTCCCAGGCCCGGGCGCTTACCCATTAGGCCACACTGCTGCTTTTTTCTTTACTCTTAGGTGTAGCTTTCGGCATTTAATCCGTCTAACAAAAAAACCATTCCCTTTAACTCCCATCAGGTTTCGATGCTTACAGAGGATCTCCTGCAATCGCCAACGGTGGCTACGGCCAGCTGCAGTTTCCAGGACGAGAGTTCCCTGGAACGCCGTATCCCCAAAGGGTAAGGGAGCCTGATACTTGGGCCATTTTATTCGTTCATTCATTCAATCGTATTTATTGAGCGCTTACTGTGTGCAGAGCACTGTACTAAGCGCTTGGGAAGTCCAAGTTGGCAACATATAGAGACGGTCCCTACCCAACAGTGGGCTCACAGTCTAGAAGGGGGAGACGGAGAGCAAAACCAAACATATTAACAAAGTAAAATAAGTAGAATAAATATGTACAAGTAAAATAGAGTAATAAATCCGTACAAACATATATACAGGTGCTGTGGGGAAGGGAAGGAGGTAAGGCGGGGGGGATGGAGAGGGAGAGGAAGGAGGGGGCTCAGTGTGGGCAGGCCTCCTGGAGGAGGTGAGCTCTCAGTAGGGCCTTGAAGGGAGGAAGAGAGCTAGCTTGGCGGATGGGCAGAGGGAGGGCATTCCAGGCCCGGGGGAGGACGTGGGCCGGGGGTCGATGGCGGGACAGGCGAGAATGAGGCCTAACGGTGAGGAGATTAGCGGCAGAGGAGTGGAGGGTGCAGCCTGGGCTGGAGAAGGACAGAAGGGAGGTGAGGTAAGAGGGGGCAAGGTGATGGACAGCCTGGAAGCCCAGGGCGAGGAGTTTCTGCCTGATGCGCAGATTGATTGGTAGCCACTGGAGATTTTTGAGGAGGGGAGTAACATGCCCAGAGCACTTCAGGGCTGTAACCCGCACCTCGTCCCGCCCGGTTCAAGGGCAACTTAATACCGGCCTGGCCCACCGCCCCAAAGCACTCTCGGAAACGTGCGATGCCGCTTCATCTTTGCAGGGACTGGAAGCCGCTAGAGCAGCTTAGAGCTCCGGGAAGCAGAGCAAACAAGGGTGAACTTTGGCCTCTGTTGGTGTGGCGTGTCCATCATCTCCCTACTTCTGTCAGTTGTACTTAATAATAATGAT
Organism: Tachyglossus aculeatus; assembly: GCF_015852505.1. Lineage (NCBI taxonomy): Eukaryota > Metazoa > Chordata > Mammalia > Monotremata > Tachyglossidae > Tachyglossus > Tachyglossus aculeatus. The sequence goes on along the minus strand of NC_052067.1, from coordinate 143,593,104 downwards.
GGCATTTATTAAGCGCTTACTATGTTCTAAGCACTGGGGAAGTTACAAGGTGATCAGGTTGTCCCACAGGGGGCTCACAGGCTTCATCCCCATTTTCCAGACGAGGTAACTGAGGCCCAGAGAAGTTAAGTGACTTGCCCAAAGTCACACAGCTGACAAGTGGCGGAGCCGGAATTTGAACCCATGACCTCTGACTCCAAAGCCCGGGCTCTTTCCACTGAGCCACGCTGCTTTGCTAATGAGCACTTACTGTGTGCAGAGCAGTGTACTAAGCGCTTGGGAGAGGACAATAAATGGACCCATTCCCTCCCCGCGATGAGCTCGTGGTCTAGAGGGAGAGACAGATAGTAATAGAAATAAATGATGATTAGGATGGTATTTAAGTGCTTACTATGTGCCAAGCACTCGTGGCTCAGTGGAAGGAGCCTGGGCTTTGGAGTCAGAGGTCATGGGTTTGAATCCCGGCTCTGCCAATTGTCAGCTGTGTGACTTTGGGCAAGTCACAACTTCTCTGTGCCTCAGTTACCTCATCTGTAAAATGGGGATGAAGACTGTGAGCCCCACGTGGGACAATCTGATCACCTTGTAACCTCCTCAGCGCTTAGAACAGTGCTTTGCACATAGTAAGCGCTTAATAAATGCCATTATTATTATTATTATTATTCTAAGCGCCGGGGTAGATACAGGGTTATCAGGTTGTCCCACGCGGGGCTCACAGTCTTGATCCCCATTTTCCAGATGAAGTAACTGAGGCCCAGAGAAGTGAAGTTCCCAAAGTGTCACAGCTGACAAGTGGCGGAGCCGGGATTAGAACCCATGACCTCTGACTCCCAAGCCCGGGCTATTTGGGGCCTAAGCGCTGTGGGGTTGGAAGGGCGATGAAACCTTTCCTCCAAACGACAAAGGGCAACGGCTTCCGGCCTCAGATGTTACGACGACAGCATGAGGCTCGGGTCACTTGAGAAGCAGCGTCGCTCAGTGGAAAGAGCCTGGGCTTGGGAGTCAGAGGTCGTGAGTTCTAATCCTGACTCTGCCACCTGTCTGCTGCGTGACCTTGGGCAAGTCACTTCACTTCTCTGGGCCTCAGTTCCCTCATCTGGAAAATGGGGATGAAGACCGTGAGCCCCATGTGGGACAACCTGCTTACCTTGTATCTATCCCAGTGCGTAGAACAGTGCTCTGCACATAGTAAGTGCTTAATAAATACCATTATTATTATTATTAATAAGAGAAGCAGCGTGGCTCACTGGGAAAGAGCACGGGCTTTGGAGTCAGAGGTCATGGGTTCGAATCCTGGCTCTGCCACTTGTCAGCTGGGTGATTTTGGGCAAGTCACTTAACTTCTCTGTGCCTCAGTTACCTCATCTGTAAAATGGGGATGAAGACTGTGAGCCCCACGTGGGACAACCTCCTCACCTTGTATCCCCCCAGCGCTTAGAACAGTGCTTTGCACATAGTAAGTGCTTAATAAATGCCATTATTATTATTATTATTATTGTTTATTATTATCTCCGACTTCCACCAGGGAAGCCAGGTGGCAAAGCCTTTCAGTTTAGGTGCAGTGGTGTTCCTTTTTTAAAATTTTTTTTATGGGTTTTATGTTGTTGTTTTGGTGGGGGGTTTTTATGGTATTTATTAAGCCCTTACTTTGTAATGTATGATTGAATAATGTAAATACGATTGAATAATGTAAGCCCCCATCTGTAAAATGGGGATTGAGACTGTAAGCCCTATGTGGGACAGGGACTGTTTCCAACTCAATTTGTTTGTAAGCACCGCAGTGCTTAGTACAGTGCCTGGCACATAGTAAGCGCTCAACAAATACAATAATAATATTGAATCCCCATTTTGCAGTTGAGAAAACAGGCTCAGAGAAGTGAAGAGGCTTGCCTAAGGTCACACTGCAGGCAAGTGGCAGAACAGGGATTAGAACCCAGGACCTTTGGCCCGCAGACCTGGGCTCAGTCCACTAGGCCACGGTGTTTACTGCCAAAAAGTTGCCTTATAATTGTAATCGTGGTATTTGGTGTTTACTATGTGTCAGCACTGAACTAAGCTCTCCGCCAGACACAAGATAATCAGTCCCTGTTCCCCATGGGGCTCGCATATCAAAGCAGGGGGGACAACAGCTATTGAATTCCCATTTTTACAGATGAGGAAACTGAGGCCCAGAGAAGTTAAAGGACTTGCCCAAGGTCACGCAGCAGGATTAGATCCCAGGACTAGCAACTCCCAGTTGTCAGGAGAAGGGGAGGATGAAGGGGACGAGAGAGAATCTAGAAGAAGTCTGGTCCCTGAACTGTAACAGTGTCTTTGGGTCGAGACTTGGGCCAACTGTGCTTCTAAATCACGCGCTAAATCTAGTCCCAGTCAGGCAGTGGTATTTATTGAGCGCTTACTGTGCGCATAGTACTGTATTAAATGCTTGGGAGAGTCCAATACAGCCGAATTAGCAGATAGGTTCCCTGCCCCCAGCGAGTTTAGTCACAAACCCTTCATTCATTCATTCAGTCGTATTTATTGAGTGCTTACTGTGTGCAGAGCACTGTACTAAGCGCTTGGGAAGTACAAGTCGGCAACATAGTGGAAGGGTTCCGCAGAAGCAGTTCTCCTTCCATCTGCCACTCTCCTAACCGGACCCGAGTAAGAAAGCGGCAACCCGGAAGCAGATGGGAAGCAGCGTGGCTCAGTGGAAAGATCCCGGGCTTGGGAGTCAGAGGTCACGGGTTCTAATCCTGGCTCTGCCGCTTGTCAGCTGTGTGACTTTGGGCAAGTCACTTCACTGCTCTGGGCCTCAGTTACCTCATCTGTTAAACTGTTAAAGAGCCCGGGCTCTTTCCACCGAGCCACGCTGCTTCTCAGCAGTTGGTAGGCATGTTCCCTGCCCACGGTGAGCTTATTAGACCCCTTGGAGCAGAATCTGGCCGGTGGCAGTTGAGAACCGGCGAGATCCTCAAGTAAACTCGGCCTTTCCCAAACGTCCTAATCCTCTCCGCTTCCTGTGGGATTTAGTCCAAGGCACTTGAGCTTTCCTGACCTTTGTCTTCAGGTATTTAGGGACCCTGTTGCTATTCCCAAATAAGAATGCTCCCCCTCCATTTCCCCCGGGAAGGTGGAGTTTTGTAAGTCAACAACCCTTTGGCCTTTGGCACCTGTATATATGTATTTATGTACGTATTTATTATTCTATTTATTTATTTTACTTGTGCATATCTATTCTATTTATTTTATTTTGTTAGTATGTTTGGTTTTGTTCTCTGTCTCCCCCTTTTAGACTGTGAGCCCACTGTTGGGTAGGGACTGTCTCTATATGTTGCCAACTTGTACTTCCCAAGCGCTTAGTACGGTGCTGTGCACACAGTAAGCGCTCAATAAATACGATTGATTAAATGGGGATGAAGACTGTGAGCCCCACGTGGGGCAACCTTTTAACCTTGTTTCTACCCCAGTGCTTAGAACAGTGCTCGGCACTTAGTAAGAGCTTAACAGATGCCACCGTTATCATTATTATGGGAGCCAGAGAGGTGTGCTGGGAAACTCCTGGGATCCTGGTGGGCCACTCCAGCGCTCGTCGGCAAAGTGGAGAAGGCCAGATCGGGTCTCGTGATGGGCTGCGAGGCTCCGTTCATTGTCAATCAATCAATCAATCGTATTTATTGAGCACTTACTGTGTGCAGAGCACTGTACTAAGCGCTTGGGAAGTACAAGTTGGCAACATATAGAGACCGTCCCTACCCGACAGTGGGCTCATAGTCTAAAAGGGGGAGACGGAGAACAATACCAAACATACTAACAAAATAAAATGAATAGAATAGATATGTACAGGTAAAATAAATAGAGTAATAAATATGTACAAACATATATACAGGTGCTGTGGGGAAGGGAAGGAGGTAAGATGGGATGGAGAGGGGGACAAGGGGGAGAGGAAGGAAGGGGCTCAGTCTGGGAAGGCCTCCTGTCGTATTTATTGAGCGCTAATTGGGTGCAGCACACTGTACTAAGTGCTTGGAAGAGTCCAACAGAACAATAGACACATTGCCAGCTCAGAGGGAGCGCTTAGAACAGTGATCAGCACATAGGCGCTTAACAAATTCATTCATTCAATCGTATTTATCGAGCACTTACTGTGTGCAGAGCACTGTATTAAGGGCTTGGGAGTACACGTCGGCAACGTATAGAGACGTTCCCTACCCAACAATGGGCTCACAGTCTAGAAGGGGGAGACAGACAACCAAACAAAACATGTAGACAGGCGTCAGAACCGTCAGAACAAATAGAATTAAAGTTATATTCATTCATTCAATTGTATTTGAGCACTTACTGTGTGCAGAGCACTGTACTAAGCGCTTGGGAAGTACAAGTTGGCAACATATAGAGGCAGTCCCTACCCAACAGCAGGCTCACAGTCTAGAAGGGGGAGCCAGACAACAAAATATATAAACCAAATAAAATAAATGGAATAAATATGTACATGTAAAATAGAGTAATAAGTATGTACAAACATATATACAGGTGCTGTGGGGAGGGGAAGGAGGTTATATGCACATCATTAACAAAATGAATAGAATAGTAAATATGTGCAAGTAAAATAGAGTAATAAATCTGTACAAATATATACAAGTGCTGTGGGGACGGGAGGGTGGTGGTGAGGGGATGGGGAGGAGGAGGGGAAAAAGGGGGCTCAGTGTGGGAAGGCCTCCTGGAGGAGGTGAGCTCTCAGAAGGGCTTTGAAGGGAGGAAGAGAGCTATTTTTGTGGATGTGTGGAGGGAGGGAATTCCGGGCCAAGGGAAGGACGTGGGCCGGGGCTCGATGGTGGGACGGGCGAGAACAAGGCCAAGTGAGGAGGTTAGCGGCAGAATTATTAGAGGACAAAGCTTCCAGGGCAGAGGATGCGCTTTCGGTCTGCGAGCACGGACTAAGCCGGTGATGTCTTCTTTTTTAGGACCTCCATTTTCAACAAGGTTATAAACGAGGAACGTCCGGTCCCAGGGCCAACTCCAGAGGTAAGAGGACCCTAGGCTCGGAAAAAAGGAATAGGCGTAGTTGGGATTTTTTTAAGGGTGTTTGTTAAAGAAGCGTTTTCTACGTGCCAGGCACTATGTGAAGCGCTGGGGGAGATAGAAAATCAGCACGCTCCACGTCCCACGGGGGGCTCACCGTCTCAATCCCCTTTTTACAGAGGAGGGAACTGAGGCCCAGAGAAGTGAAGTGACTCATCCAAGATCCCACAGCAGGCAAGCGGCAGAGCAGGGATTAGAGCCCACGTCCTCCGACTCACAGACGCCTCCTCTTTCCACTAGGCCACGGCCACTTTTCCGAAGTGAACTTCTCTGGGCCTCAGCTTCCCTGGAAACGAATCAGATGCTGGTGGTTGCTTCCACAGTAATGAGGTTGAAACCCTTTCTAAATTTGGGAACCCGGGAAACCCGAGGAAGTTTGGCTTGAATGCGGTCTGTTCTCTGGAAAACACGTGGTCTTGATGATTGCCCCGATTCAGCCGGTGTTTCGCCTTCTAAAAATTATTTTTAGACTTCAGGTGGTTTGAAGCCGGTGAAAGATGAACTCAAGGTTACTTCAGTTGCTGTGCCTTAAGGGGCCAATTTCAAATCAGTCAGTGGTATTTAGCGAACGCTTACTATGTGCAGAGCACTGCACTAAGCGCTTGGGAGAGTGCAATACAACAGAGTTGGGTACTGTGGGTTCCCCGCCCACAGTAGGAGTGAAATGACCATCTTCAACTCCTGGTTCTTGCCAACTTGTACTTCCCAAGCGCTTAGTACAGTGCTCTGCACACAGGAAGTGCTCAATAAGTACGAGTGAATGAATGAATGAATCCTTTTATTGAGTTGTTTTTTTTTGTACTACGGACACGGTTGTGAAACAGAATTAACCACTGGTATTAAAGTGTAGCAAAACCTTGTAATGGTACTTTAAGATTCTATAGAAATACCATCCTGCAAATCCTTTCTATCATCATCAGTGGTATTTATTGAGCGTTTACTTTGTGCAGAGCACTGTACTGAGCACTTGAGTACAATACAACAGTCATTCATTCATTCCTTCCGACTTGTACTTCCCAAGCGCTTAGTACAGTGCTGTGCACACAGTAAGCGCTCAATAAATATGATTGGTATTTGAGTTCTTACTGTGTGCAGAGCACTGTATTAACAATGATAATTTAGGCACTTATTAAGTGCTTACTATGTGCCAAACACTGTTCCAAGCACTGGGGAGGTTGCAAGGTCATCAGGTTGTCCCACGGGAGGGCTCACGGTCCTAGTCCCCATTTTACAGAGGAGGTAACTGAGGCACAGAGAAGTGAAGTGACTTGCCCAAAGTCACAGAGCTGGCAGTTGGCGGAGCCGGGATTTGAACCCATGACCTCTGACTCCAAAGCCCGGGCTCTTTCCACTGAGCCATGCTATTACCTGCTTGGGAAGTACAATTCAGCAATAGAGAGAGACAATCCTTGCCCACGAAGGGCTCACAGTCTAGAAGAGGGGAGGCAGACATCAAAATAAGTCAATAGGCATCAGTAGCATTATTATAAATAAATAGAATTATACCAAGTTCCCTGTACACAGTGAGCTCATAGTCTAGATGGGGGAGATCTGGGGGAGTAAACATTGTGTCTACACCCGCCACAGATCAATCAATCAATCGTATTTATTGAGCGCTTACTATGTGCAGAGCACTGTACTAAGCGCTTGGGAAGTACAAATTGGCAACATATAGAGACAGTCCCTACCCAACAGTGGGCTCACAGTCTAAAAGGGGGCCTGAGACCGTTTGGAACTCTAGTTAAAATCTAAATTGTCCTGCTTAATTTTTTTTTTTTTAATGGTACTCATTAAGCCCTTACTATGTTTCATGACATTCATTCATTCAATCGTATTTATTGAGCACCTACTGTGTGCAGAGCACACTGACGAGCACTGTTGTAAGTGCTGGAGTAGATACAACTTTATCAGATTGGTTACAGTCTAGATTGGAGGGAGGAGGACTTATTAATAATTAATATAATGTAATCACATTAATATAATACAAATAATGCTATAATATTAACATGTTATTATTATATTAATTACTCATATATTAAATATAATTATATATAATTATAGTTAAATATAATTATGTATACTATTATATTAATTATTATTGTATGCAATATTAATATGGCATTAATAATAATAATGGCATTTATTAAGCGCTTACTATGTGCAAAGCACTGTTCTAAGCGCTGGGGAGGTTACAAGGCGATCAGGTTGTCCCACGGGGGGCTCACAGTCTTCATCCCCGTTTTCCAGATGAGGTAACTGAGGTAGAGAGAAGTGAAGGGACTTGCCCAAGGTCGCTCAACCAAGCAGTCGGCAGCGTAGGATTAGAACCCAGGTCCTCTGACTCGCAAGCCTGTGTTCATTCCACTAGGCAACACTGCTGGATGCTGAGGTCTGTGGGCTGTCTCTTAAGGCAAATATGCAGCTGTAATAATAATAATAATAATTATTATTATACTGTAATAATTAGAATACCATAATAATAATAATTATTATTATGGTATTCTAATTATTATGGTTATTATGGTTATATTATTATTATTAGGGTTTTAAGCGCTTATGTGCCAAGCACTCTTCTGTGTGTAATAATAATAATACCATAATAATTATAATACCATAATAATAATAATCATACCATAATAATTAGAATGCCATAATAATAATAATTATGGTATTCTAATTATTATGGTTATTATTATTATTATTATTATTATTATTATTATTATTATTAGGGTATTAAGCGCTTATGTGCCAAGCACTCTTCTGTGTGCTGGGGTAGATATGAGGTAATCAAGTTGGACAAAGTCCCTGTCCCACGTGGGGCTCACAGTCTCAATCCCCATTTTCCAGATGAAGTAACTGAGGCACAGAGAAGTGAAGTGACTTGCCCATAGTCACACAGCTGACAAATGGCGGAGCCAGGATTAGAACCCACAACCTGTGACTCCCACGGACATGCTCTATCCACTAGGCCATGCTGCCTCTTGTACCTGCTCGAATGCGTAATCTTATTTTGTTAATAGGTTTTGTTGTCCTGTCTCCCCCTTCTAGACTGTGAGCGCGTTGTTGGGTAGGGACCGTCTCTATATGTTGCCAACTTGTACTTCCCAAGCGCTTAGTACAGTGCTCTGCACACAGTAAGCGCTCAATAAATACAATTGAATGAATAAAACTGAGTAGCTACGGGGCTCCAAAGCTCACCTTAAAAAATGGTGGTATTTAAGCACTTACTATGTGCTAGGCATTCTGCTAAGCCCTGGAGTTGATACAGTCGCTGTTCCCCATAGGGCTCACAATCTTCATCCCCATTTTACAGATGAGGTCACTGAGGCCCAGGGAAGTGAAGTGACTTGCCCAAGGCCACAAAGGAAATCAAATTCATTCACTCAGTCGTATTTATTGAACTCTTACTGTGTGCAGAGCACTGTACTAAGCACTTGGGAAGTACAAGTTGGCAACATATAGAGACGGTCCCTACCCAACAGCGGGCTCACAGTCTAGAAATCAAATGGCAGAGTTGGGATTAGAACCCATGACCTTCTGACTCTCCAACCCATGCTCCATCATTTATTCATTTTAGACTGTGAGCCCACTGTTGGGTAGGGACTGTCTCTATATGTTGCCAATTTGTGTTTCCCAAGCGCTTAGTACGGTGCTCTGCACATAGTAAGCGCTCGATAAATACGATTGATGATGATTCATTCAGTAGTATTGATTGAGCGCTTATATTGTGTAGAGGACTGTACTAAGTGCTTGGGAGAGTACAGTACAACAATATACAGACACATTCCCTGCCCACAGCGAGCTTACAGTCTGGAGAGTGGGAAGACAGACATTCATTCATTCAATCAATCGTATTTAATAATGATGGCATTTATGAAGCGCTTACTATGTGCAAAGCACTGTACTAAGCGCTGGGGAGGTTACAAGGTGATCAGGTTGTCCCATGGGGGGGCTCACAGTCTTAATCCCCATTTTACAGATGCAGTAATTGAGGCCCAGAAGTGACTTGCCCAAAGTCACACAGCTGACAATTGGCGGAGCTGGGATTTGAATCCATGACCTCTTGACTCCAAAGCCCGAGCTCTTTCCACTGTGCCACGCTGTAGTTATTGAGCGCTTACTGTGTGCAGAGCACTGTACTGAGCGCTTGGGAAGTACAAGTCAGCGACATCTAGAGACGGTCCCTACCCAACAACGGGCTCACAGTCTAGAAGAGGGAGACAGGCAACAAAACATTAGACAGGTGACAGAATAAATAGAATTACAGCTCTATGCACAGCATTAACAAAACAGAGTAGTAAATATGTACAAGTAAAATAAATAGAGTAATAAATCTGTACAAATATATATAAGTGCTGTGGGGAGGGGAAGGAGGTAGGGTGGTGGGGTGATGGGGAGGAGGAGAGGAAAAAGGGGTCTGAATGTGGGAAGGCCTCCTGGAGGAGGTGAGCTCTCAGTAGGGCTTTGAAGGGAGGAAAAGAGCTAGCTTGGCCGATGTTGGGAGGGAGGGAATTCCAGGCCGGAGCCGGGGGACCTCCCCCCGTAAATAAAGAAGTGTCAGAGATTCATTCAGTCGTATTTGAGCGCTTACTGTGTGCAGAGCACTGTACTAAGCGCTTGGGAAGTACAAGTCGACAACATATAGGGACGGTCCCTACCCAACAGCGGGCTCACAGTCTAGAAATGGACATGTGTTGTGGGGGAAAAGTAAAGGGAGCAAGTCCGGGTGGTGGAGAAGGGAGTGGGAGAAGAGGAAAGGAGGGGCTTAATCAGGGAAGGCTTCTAGGAGGAGATGGGCTTTCACTAAGGCTTTGAAAGGAGGGACAGTCATTGTCTCCGCTGCTCCGTTCTGCTTCAGGCCCTCCCTGCGACTCCCACCTTGGGGTGCCAGAGCTAATAATAATAATTGCGGTATTTGGCTTAGGGCTTATTATGTGCCAGGCACTATACTAAGCGCCGGGGTGGAACCAAGCGAATCAGTTTGGACACAGTCCCTGTCCCGCGTGGGGCTCCCTGCTTTAATTCCCATTTTTCAGAGGAGGTAACTGAGGCCCAGAGAAGTGAAGTGACTTGGACAAGGTCGCCCAAAAAACCTGGGTGGATCTGGGGTCCTTCTGATTCCCAGGACCCTGCTCTATCCACTAGGCCACACTGCTTCTCAAGGCCTCTTTCTGAGCAGTCCACCGTAGGCAGAAGCAGCGTGGCTCAGTGGAAAGAGCAAGGGCTGTAGAGTCAAAAGTCATGGGTTCAAATCCTGGCTCCGCCAGTTGTCAGCTGTGTGACTTTGGGCAAGTCACTTCACTTCTCTGGGCCTCAGTTCCCTCATCTGGAAAATGGGGATTAAGACTGTCAGCCCACCGTGGGACAACCTGATCACCTTGCAACCTCCCCAGCGCTTAGAACAGTGCTTTGCACATAGTAAGTGCTTAATAAATGCCATCATTATTATTATTATTATTATCTGAGATGGGACAAGTGACTCCCTGTTGTGGAAGCCCAAATCGAGATGTCAGTCACTGAATAAAGGCCACACTAATACCTTTGGCTAGGACTGACAGTTGAAGACTACTTCAGCGCTTAAAACAGTGCTTCAGCGCTTAGAACAGTGCTTTGCATATAGTAAGCACTTAACAAATGCCATCATTATTATTATTCTATTATGTGAAGTTGAATAACGGTAGGCTTTCAGGTCTAATAATAATAATAATGGTATTTTGTTAGGCGCTCACAATTTGCCAAGCACTCTTCTAAGCGCTGGGGTAGATACAGGGTAATCAGGTTGTCCCAGGTGTGGTTCACAGTCTTTATCCCCATTTTACGGATGAGGTCACTGAGGCCCAGAGAAGTGAAGTGACTTGCCCAAGGTCACACAGCTGACAAGTGGCGGAGCTGGGATTAGAACCCACGACCCCTGACTCCCAAGCCCGGGCTCCTGCCAATGAGCCATGCTGCTTCTGATGATTAGTGTTGGGCAGTAGATTCTTTCCCTTTTCCGTGAAAGGGAATAAGGGAATATATATATATATATATATATTAATATATACAATAATATATATAATAGTTATATATATATATATTAGTACTTATAATAGGGTAGGTATAATAGGTATAATATAGTATAATATAGTATAATAGGCATAATAATAATAGGTGTAATAAGGGTAGGAGGAGGGAAGAAAGTAATATATATATTACTATAACATAGTATAATATAGTATAGTATAATATAGTATAGTAGGCATAATAATAATAGGTATAATAAGGGTAGGAGGAGGGAAGAAAGTAATATATATATAGATACGTATATATCTATATATATATCTCTCTCTATATATATATATATATATTACTAGTGAGTAGGGAATGAGAGAAGTTACCTGCAATGGGAGAATGCACAAAGATATAACATATGCTGGAAAAGGTTATTAATAATAATGATGATGGTATTGGTTAAGTGCTTACTATATGCCAAGCACGGTTCTAAGCACTGGGGTAGATACAAGGTAATCAGGTTGTCCCACGGGGGGCTCACAGTCTTAATCCCCATTTTATAGATGAGGGAACTGAGGCCCAGAGAAGCAAAGTGACTTGCCCAAAGTCACACAGCTGATAAGTGGCGGAGCCGGGATTAGAACCCACGACCTCTGACTCCCAAGCCCAGGGTCTTGCAGCTGTGAGCCCCATGTGGGACATGGACTGTGTCCAACTGATTAGCTTGTATCTACTCCAGCGCTTAGTACAGTGCCTGGGAAAAAAACCCAAAAAACAAACGTGATTGAATATGAATAAATCCAGTCCATTCTCTAACAGGTTGGATAGAAGGATCATGTGAAATTATGGGGCATTCTTTCGACAATGTGCATTTAATGTAATGCAGAATGGATTTGTCACGTGTACATTGTTGGACAAGCTAGAAGTACGACAACGTGAATTTATTGAACCACAGGAACACAATACTGTCGATCGTATTTAGCTCTTACTACGGTAATAATAATGATAGCATTTATTAAGCGCCTACTATGTGCAAAGCACTGTTCTAAGCGCTAGAGAGGCTATAAGGTGATCAGGTTGTCCCACAGGGGGGCTCACAGTCTTCATCCCCATTTTACAGATGAGGTAACTGAGGCCCAGTGAAGTGACTTGCCCAAAGTCACCCAGCTGACAATTGGCAGAGCCGGGATTTGAACCCATGACCTCTGACTCCCAAGCCCGGGCTCTTTCCACTGAGCCACGCTGCTTCTCCAAGCAGCTCTGGGAGAGTACAGTGCAACCATAAACGGGCAAATTCCTTGCCCACAACGAGCTTACAGTCTAGGAGGGGGAAGACAGACATCAATACAAATAAATTGACAGATGTATCTATATCTATATATATATATTCATTCATTCAATTGTATTTATTGAGCACTTAATGTGTGCAGAGCACTGTACTAAGCCCTTGGGAAGTACAAGTTGGCAACATACAGAGACGGTTCCTACCCAACAGCAGGAGATAGATAGGATAGGTAGATAGGATAGCTAGATAGATAAGCAGCGTGGCTAAGTGGAAAGAGCGTAGGCTTTGGAGTCAGAGGTCATGAGTTCAAATCCCAGCTCCACCAATTGTCAGCTGTGTGACTTTGGGCAAGTCACTTCACTTCTCTGGGCCTCAGTTCCCTCATCTGTAAAATGGGGATTAAGACATTGAGCCCCCTGTGGGACAACCTGATCACCTTGTAACCTCCTCAGCGCTTAGAACAGTGCTTTGCACATAGTAAGCGCCTCATAAATGCCATTATTATTATTATTATTATTATTATTATAAATAGGATAGACAGATAGATTATAGATAGATGATAGATTGACAGATGATAGATAGGTAATAGATGATAGATAATAGAGATAGATGATAGAGAGATATAGATAGATGATAGACAGATATTTTCAATGTCTGAATGTGGCCTGCTTTTCATGACTATGTAATCCTAGTGGATTGAGCCCGGGCCTGGGAGTTGGAAGGTCATGGGTTCTAATCCCAGCTCTGTCCTTCTCTGCTATGTGACCTTGGGCAAGTCACTTCACTTCTCTGGGCCTCAGTGCATGTGTGTGTACATATATATATGTATATATATATATCTATATATAGTTATCGTTATAGTTATAGTTATTGATCAATCATATCAATAGTTATATATATATATGTACACACACTGGGATGGGGAATAATAATAATGATGGCATTTATTAAGCGCTTACTATGTACAAAGCACTGTTATAATCAATTGTATTTATTGAGCACTTACTCTGTGCAGAGGACTGTGCTAAGCGATTGGGAAGTACAAGTTGGCAACATATAGAGACAGTCCCTACCCAACAGTGGGCTCACAGTCTAGAAGAGTGGGCTCACAGTCTGGGGAGGTTACAAGGTGATCAGGTTGTCCCACGGGGGGCTCACAGTCTTCCTCCCCATTTTCCAGATGAGGTAACTGAGACCCAGAGAAGTGAAGTGTCTTGCCCAGAGTCACCCAGCTGACAGTTGGCAGAGCTGGGATTTGAACCCGTGACCTCTGACTCCAAAGTCCGTGCTCTTTTCCCCTGAGCCACGCTGCTTCTCTAAAAGTAAAACACGGGAAGAACAAAGGGAGAAAGTCAGAGTGACACAGAAGGGAGTGGGAGAAGGGAAGGGGGGGTGGCCTAATCTGGGAAGGCCTCTTGGAGGAGATGTGGCTTCCGTAAGGCTTTGAAGGTGGGAAGGGTCGCTGTCAGATTTGAGGAGGGAGGGCATTTCAGGCCAGGGGTAGGACGTGGGCCCGGGATCGACGGCGGGACGGGCGAGAACGAGGCCCGGTGAGGAGGTTAGCGGCGGCAGAGGAGCGGAGGGTGCGGGCTGGGCTGGAGAAGGACAGAAGGGAGGGGAGGGAGGAGGTGGCGAGGTGATGGACAGCTTTAAAGCCAAAGATGAGTTTTTGTTTGATGCCGAGGTGGTTGGGCAACCCCTGGAGTTCTTTGAGGAGTGGGGTGACACGTCCCGAATGTTTTTGTAGAAAAATGATCCGGACAGCAGAGTGAAGTATGCACTGGAGTGGGGAGAGACAGCAGGCTGGGAGGTCAGCACGGAGGCCGAGGCAGTAATCCAGGCGGGATAGGATGAGAGATTGGATTAACGTGGTAGATGGAGACGAAAGGGTAGATCTTAGTCATGTTGTGAAGGTGGGACCGACAGGATTTAGCGATGGATTGAATATTCAGTCATTCATTCATTCAATCAATTGTATTTATTGAGCGCTTACTGTGTGCGCTCAGCTCACTGGACTAAGCGCTTGGGAACTACAAGTTGGCAACATGCAGAGACGGTCCCTACCCAACAACGGGCTCACAGTCTAGAAGGGGGAGATGGACAACAAAACGTGGACAGGTGTCAAGTCAATCAATCAGTCAATCATATTTATTGAGCACTTACTGTGTGCAGAGCACTGTACTAAGCGCTTGGGAAGTACAAGTTGGCAACATCTAGAAACAGTCCCTCCCCAACAGTGAGCTCACAGTCTAGAAACATCCGAATAAATAAAAATAAAGCTAGATGCACATCATTAATAAAATAAATAGAATAGTAAATATGCACAAGTAAAATAAAATAGAGTAATAAATCTGTACAAACATATATACAGGTGCTGTGGGGAGGGGAAGGAGGTAAGGTGGGAGGGAGGGGAAGAGGAAAAAGGGGGCTCAGTCTGGGAAGGCCTCTTGGAGGAGGTGAGCTCTCAGTAGGGCCTGGAAGGGAGGAAGAGAGCTAGCTTGGCGGAGGGGCAGAGGGAGGGCATTCCGGGCCAGGAGGAGGACGTGGGCCGGGGGTCGGCAGCGGGACGGGCGAGAACGAGGCACGGGGAGGAGATTAGCGGCGGAGGGTGCGGGCTGGGCTGGAGAAGGAGAGAAGGGAGGGGAGGGAGGAGGGGGCGAGGGGATGAACAGCCTTGAAGCCCAGGGTGAGGAGTTTCTGCCTGATGCGCAGATTGATCGGTAGCCATTGGAGGTTTTTGAGGAGGGGAGTAATATGCCCAGAGCGTTTCTGGACAAAGACAATCCGGGCAGCAGCGTGAAGTATGGATTGAAGTGGGGAGAGACACGAGGATGGAACATCAGAGAGAAGGCTGATGCAGTAGTCCAGACGGGATAGGATGAGAGCTTGAACGAGCAGGGGAGCGGTTGGGATGGAGAGGAAAGGGCAGATCTTGGCAATGTTGCGGAGCTGAGACCGGCTGGTTTTGGTGATGGCTCAGTTGTGAGGGGTGAATGAGAGAGAGGAGTCGAGGATGACACCAAGGTTGCGGGCTTGTGAGACGGGAAGGATGGTAGTGCCGTCAACAGAGACGGGAAAGTCAGGGAGAGGGCAGAGTTTGGGAGGGAAGACAAGGAGTTCAGTCTTGGACATGTTGAGTTTTAGGTGGCGGGCAGACATCCAGACGGAGATGTCCTGAAGGCAGGAGGAGACGCGAGCCTGAAGGGAGGGGGAGAGAGCAGGGGCAGAGATGGAGATCTGGGTGTCATTAGTGTAGAGATGATAGTTGAAGCCGTGGGAGTGAATGAGGTCACCAAGGGAGAGAGTGTAGATGGAAAACAGAAGGGGACCGAGAACTGAACCTTGGGGAACCTCCACAGTAAGGGGATGGGAGGGGGAGGGGGAGCCCGCAAAAGAGAATGAGAATGAACGACCGGAGAGGTAAGACGAGAACCAGGAGAGGATGGAGTCAGCGAAGCCAAAGTTGGATAACATTTCCAGGAGAAGGGCGTGGTCCACAGTGTCGAAGGCAGCTGAGAGGCGGAGGAGGATTATTCATTCATTCAATTGTATTTGTTGAGTGCTTACTGTGTGCAGAGCACTGTACTAAGTGCTTGGATTAGGATAGAATAGAGGCCATTGGATTTAGCAAGAAAGAGATCGTTGGTGACCTTTGAGAGGGTGGCTTTGGAGTGGAGGGGACTGAAACCAGATTGGAGGGGGTCAAGGAGACACCCCTTGTGTATTACTTTTGGCAATAGAACTGACTCCGTTATTGTTTTTGTGGTATTTAAGCGCTACCTATGTGCCCGGCACTGGGGCGGATACAAGCTAATCGGGTTGGACACAGTCCATGCCCCACGTGGGGCTCGAGTTGTTAATCCCCATTTTACAGATGGGGTAACTTGAGGCCCAGAGAATAATAATGATGATGGTATTTGTTAAGCACTTACTACGAGCAGAGCACTGTTCTAAGCGCTGGGGAGGTTACAAGGAAATCAGGTTGTCCCCCGGGGGGCTCGCAGTTTTAATCCCCATTTTACAGATGAGGTAACTGAGGCACAGAGAAGTTAAGTGACTTGTAATCCCCATTTTACAGATGAGGTAACTGAGGCACGGAAAAGTTAAGTGACTTGCCCGAAGTCACACAGCTGACAGTTGGCGGAGCCGGGATTTGAACCCATGACCTCTGACTCCAAACCCCGTGCTCTTAACACTGAGCCACGCTGCTTCTCCAAGTGAAGTGACTTGCTACACAACAGACAAGTGGCAGATCCGGGATTAGAACCCAGGTCCTTCTGACGCCCCGGCTCTCTCCACTAGGCCACACTGCTTGTCCAACAATCGACAACTTTGGCACACAAAGACCGTTGAATAACACTAGCCTCGAAATTTCACCGGGGGCAGAGAACGTGTGACTAACACTGTCATCCTCTCCCGAGTGCTTAGTACAGTGCTTGCGCACCTAGTAAGCGCTCAATAAATACCACTGAATGATTGACTTGGGAGTTGGGATTTGGTGATTGTAAGTCTGTCATCTGAAAAGCTCCTCCCCACCACCCCGGCCTGGTGAAGCCTGGTGAACTTTTTTGAGTTTGCGGTCTGGGGAAGGTACGGAATAGCGCGCTCGAGCTCACTAACGATAATTGAGATATTTAAGCGCTTACTACGTCCCAAGTGCTGGAGCGAGGCACACGTTCATCAGGTAGGCCCCGGCCCACATGGGGCTCACAGTCTTAAGGTGGAGGGAGAACAGGTGTGGAAACAGCGTCGTCGTTTAGTGGACAGAGCCCGGGCTGGGAGTCAAAAGGATCCGGGTTCATTCGTTCCTTCAATCGTATTTATCGAGAGCACTGCGCTAAGCGCTTGGAAAGTACAATTCGGCCACATATAGACACGGTCCCTACCCGGCAACGGGCTCGCGATAATAATAATGATAATAATGATGGTATTTAAGTGCTTACTATGTGCAAAGCACTGTTCTAAGCGCTGGGGAGGATACAAGGTGATCAGGGTGTCCCACGGTGGGGCGGACGGCCGTGACGCGCCCCGTTTTTTGGCCCTCCCCAGGCGGGGCCTTCCGTCCGAGAGCCACCGGGCTCCGATTAAGAGTTAATAATCATTACGGTATCTGTGGAGCGCTCACTACATGCCGGGCACCGTACTGAGCACTGGGGCGGATGCCACCCTCCTCCAGGAGGCCTTCCCACACTGAGCCCCCTCCTTCCCCTCTGCACAGCACCTGTATATACGTTTGTCCATATTTATTACTCTATTTGTACTACGTATTTATTACTCTATTTTATTTGTACATATTTCTTCTATTCCTTTTATTTCGTGAATACGTTCCGTTTCGTTGTCGTCCGTCTCCCCCTTCTAGACTGTGAGCCCGCTGTCGGGTAGGGACCGTCTCTAGATGTTGCCGACTTGGACTTCCCGAGCGCTTAGTACAGTGCTCTAGCACACGGCAAGCGCTCGGTAAGTACGACTGAATGAAAATGAATGGATGAATCACCCTTCTACAGATGAGGTAACTGAGGCCCAGAGAAGTGAAGTGGCTCGCCCAAGGTCACACAGCTGACAATTGGCGGAGCCGGGATTCGAACCCCTGACCTCGGACTCCCAAGCCCGGGCTCTTTCCACTGAGCCACGCTGCTTCTCGATCTAGAAGCGGGGGAGGCAGACCACGGAACAGAACAAATAGACGGGTGTCGGTACCATCAAAATAAATGGAATTCTAGCTATATTCATTCATTCCATAGTATTTATTGAGCGCTTACTGTGTGCAGAGCACTGTACTAAGCGCTTGGGAAGTACAGGTTGGCAACAGAGACGACAGTCCCTACCCCACGGTGGGCGCTCAGTCTAGAAGACTCCTCGATCTAGAAGCGGGGGAGGCAGACCACGGAACAGAACAAATAGACGGGTGTCGGTACCATCAAAATAAATGGAATTCTAGCTATATTCATTCATTCCATCGTATTTATTGAGCGCTTACTGTGTGCAGAGCGCTGTACTAAGTGCTTGGGAAGTACAAGTTGGCAACAGAGATGGTCCCTACCCCACAGTGGGCTCACAGTCTAGAAGAAGCTATAGGCACATCACGAATAAAATAGAGTAATAAATAGGTACCAGCCTACACAGGTGCCGCGGGGAGGGGAAGGGGGTAGGTCGGAGGGAGAACGTGGGGGCGAAGCGCTCAGTCCAGCGCTCCGCACCCAGTAAGCGCTCACTAAATACGATTGAATAAAGGAATGAAGGAGGAGCGGGGGGATCAGCCCGGGAAGGCCTCCTGGAGGAGGGGAGCTCCGTTGGGTTTTGAGGGGAGCTCGTTCAAATCCCGGCTTCGCCTCTCGTCTGCACGGGTGACCTCGGGCAAGTCGCTTGCCCGGGCCTCCCTCGTCAGCGGGCCGGCCCGGCTCGCCTGGCACGTAGTGAGCGCCCACCTTTGCCGCGGCGGCCCCGATCCCGGTGAGACGCTGACCCGCGCTGCTCCGCCGGCAGGGTGGGGCGACTGCTCTCAGCTGAGCAGCCCGGACCGCGACGGCGAACCCTACGCCGACGGAGAGGCCGGTCCGGGGGAGTCCCGCGGCGAGGCCGCCGCCGCCGCCGCCGCCCTCTTGCCCGTGCACGTGTACCCGCTGCCCCAGCAGATGCGGGTGGCCTTCTCGGCGGCGCGCACCTCCAACCTGGCTCCCGGCACCCTGGACCAACCCATCGTCTTCGACCTGCTCCTGAATAACCTGGGCGAGACCTTCGACCTGCAGCTGGGCCGGTTCAACTGCCCCGTGGACGGCACCTACGTGTTCATCTTCCACATGCTGAAGCTGGCCGTCAACGTGCCCCTCTACGTCAACCTCATGAAGAACGAAGAGGTGCTGGTGTCGGCCTATGCCAACGACGGGGCCCCCGATCACGAGACCGCCAGTAACCACGCCATCCTCCAGCTCTTCCGGGGAGACCAGGTCTGGCTCCGGCTCCACAGGGGAGCCGTGTACGGGAGCAGCTGGAAATATTCCACTTTCTCGGGCTACCTCCTCTACCAGGACTGAAAGCCAGCGTGGCCGCGGCCCTCTCCCCCTTCCCCCTCCCGCGGCCCCCCGAAAGGCTTCCCCGGGCGGACGAAGGGTTAGAAAAGTTTCCGCTGCTCCGTCCTTCCCCCCCCTTTTGCTTTTCCGAGACGGGATCCCCGAAGCCGGGCGACCGGTGCGGTGACGGATCGGGCCGGAGCTCCGCCGGTGAAGCCGGGAATGTATTCAGTTTGCACTTCAGCCCTCACGTGAATCCTCGAAACCGTGAAAGCGTGCGGCCGACTCCTCTAGACGGGCTCGCCTCTAGGACGGGCCGTTCACGATGCCTTGTAGTGCCTCAATAAAAAGGATATGCACTTTATCGGCGCCGCCTCGTTCATTCGTTCGATCGTGTCTATTGAGCGCTTACCGTGGGCGAAGCGCCGGGGAGAGGGCGACGCCGCCATAAACGGTGACGTTCCCCGCCTGCCTCCCGCTCACGGTCGAGTCGAGAGGGATAATACGTGACCTTTGACCCTGGGTCTTCCCCGGACGGGGTGGAGCGAACGGTCAAGGGGTGGTGGGACGTGTGGGTTTCGGAGAAGCAGCGTGGCTCGGTGGAGAGAGCCCGGGCTTTGGAGTCGGGGGGGTCGTGGGTTCGGATAATCCCGGCTCCTCCAGTTGTCAGATGTGTGACTTCGGGCGAGTCACTTCGTCTCTCTGGGCCTCAGGTCCCTCATCTGGAAAATGGGGATGAAGACTGTGAGCCCCCCGTGGGACGACCTGACCTCGTAGCCACCCCAGCGCTTAGAACCGTGCTCTGCACATAGTGAGCGCTTAATAAATGCCGTCATTATGATTTGGAAGCTGCCCTACTCTTCTGTAGTAACAATGATAATCATTATTCTGGTGTTAATCAATCAATCGTATTTATTGAGTGCTTACTATGTGCAGAGCACTGTACTAAGCGCTTGGGAAGTACAAATTGGCAACATACAGAGACAGTCCCTACCCAACAGTGGGCTCACAGTCTAAAAGGGGGAGACAGAGAACAAAACCAAACATACTAACAAAATAAATAGAATAGATATGTACAAGATATAAGCGCTTACTATGTGCCTGGCTCCGTACTGAGCGCTTCTACCTTGGCCTCGACCGGGAATGGAAAACAGAAGACGCAATTTCTTCGATGCCCCTCCTCCTATAATGAATAGCAATTATAACGATGGCATTTGTTAAGCGCTTGCTATAATGATAATGATGGCATTTAAGCGCTTACTGTAAGAACAATGATGGCATTTGCTATTATAATAATAATGATGGCATTTAAGCGCTTAATATAATAATGATGATGGCATTTGGTAAGTGCTTACTATAATAATAATGATGGCATTTGCTACTATAATAATGATGGCATTTGGTAAGCGCTTACTATAATAATGATGGCATTTGCTACTATAATAATGATGGCATTTGTTAAGCACTTAGTATAATAATGATGGCATTTAAGCGCTTACTATGATAATGATGGCATTTGGTAAGCGCTTACTATAATAATGATGGCATTTGCTACTATAATAATGATGGCATTTGTTAAGCACTTAGTATAATAATGATGGCATTTAAGCGCTTACTATGATAATGATGGCATTTGTTACTATGATAATAATGATGGCATTTGTTAAGCGCTTGCTATAATGATAATGATGGCATTTGTTAAGCGCTTACTATAAGAACAATGATGGCATTCGCTATTATAATAATAATGATGGCATTTGTTAAGCGCTTAATATAATAATGATGATGGCATTTGCTACTATAATAATAATGATGGCATTTGGTAAGTGCTTACTATAATAATAATGATGGCATTTGCTACTATAATAATGATGGCATTTGGTAAGCGCTTACTATAATAATGATGGCATTTGCTACTATAATAATGATGGCATTTGTTAAGCACTTAGTATAATAATGATGGCATTTAAGCGCTTACTATGATAATGATGGCATTTGGTAAGCGCTTACTATAATAATGATGGCATTTGCTACTATAATAATGATGGCATTTGTTAAGCACTTAGTATAATAATGATGGCATTTAAGCGCTTACTATGATAATGATGGCATTTGTTACTATGATAATAATGATGGCATTTGTTAAGCGCTTGCTATAATGATAATGATGGCATTTGTTAAGTGCTTACTATAATAATAATGATGGCATTTGTTACTATAATAATAATGATGGCATTTAATTGCCCAGGCTTTTTCCACTAAGGCACGCTGCTTCTCAATACTAAGAATGGTGGCATTTGTTAAGCGCTTCCTATATGCTAAACACTGTTCTAAGCACTGGGGGGGATACAGGATAATTGGGTTGTCCCACGTGGGGCTCACAGTCTTAATCCCCATTTTACCGATAAGGTAACTGAGGCACAGAGAAGTGAAGTGACTTGTCCAAAGTCACACAGCTGACAATTGGCAGAGCCGGGATTTGAACCCATGACCTCTGACTCCAAAGCCCGGCCTCTTTCCACTACGACATGCTGCTTCTCAATAATAATAATGATGGTGTTTGTTAAAGTGCTTACTATGTGCCAAGCACTGTTCTAAGCGCCAGGTCATCGGGTTGTCCCACGTGGGGCTCACAGTCTTAGTCCCCGTTTCACAGATGAGGTAACTGAGGCACAGAAAAGCGAACTGACTTGCCCAAGGTCATAGTAGACAAGTGGCAGAGTGGGGATTAGAACCAACATCCTGACTCCCAAGCCCGGGCTCTTTCCACTGAGGCATGCTGCTTCTCAATAATTCTTTCATTCAATCGTATTTATTGAACGCTTACTGTACTGAACACTGTACTAAGTGTTTGGGAAGTACAAGTCGGCAACATATAGATATGGTCCCTACCCAACAACGGGCTCAAGTCTAGGAGGGGGAGACAGACAACAAAATGTGGATAGGTGTCAAGTTGTCAGAATAAATAGAATTAAAGCTAAATGCACATCATTAACAAAATAGAATAGTAAATATGTACAAGTAAAATAGAGTAATAAATCTGTACAAACATATACAGGTGCTGTGGGGAGGGGAAGGAGGTAGGGCGGGGGGAATGGGGAGGAGGAGAGGAAAAAAGGGCTCAGTTTGGGCAGGCCTCCTGGAGGAGGTGAGCTCTCAGTAGGGCTTTGAAGGGAGGAAGAGAGCTAGCTTGGCGGATGGGCAGAGGGAGGGCATTCCGGGCCCGGGGGAGGACGTGGGCCGGGGGTCGATGGCGGGACGGGCGACAATGAGGCCCGGTGAGGAGGTTAGCGGTGGCAGAGGAGCGGAGGGTGCGGGCTGGGCTGGAGAAGGAGAGAAGGGAGGGGAGGTAGGAGGGGGCCAGGGGATGGACAGCCTGGAAGCCCAGGGGGAGGAGTTTCTGCCTGATGCGCAGATTGATTGGTAGCCACTGGAGATTATTGAGGAGGGGAGTGATATGCCCAGAGCATTTCTGGACAAAGATGATCTGGACAGCAGCGTGAAGTATAGACTGAAGCGGGGAGAGACAGGAGGATGGGAGATCAGAGAGGAGGCTGATGCAGTAATCCAATCGGGATAGGATGAGAAATTGAACCAGCAGGGTAGCAGTTTGGATGGCGAGGAAAGGGCGGATCTTGGCGATGTTATGGAGGTGAGACTGGCAGGTTTTGGTGACGGCTTGGATGTGAGGGGTGAACGAGTCTCCCCCTTTTAGACTGTGAGCCCACTGTTGGGTAGGGACTGTCTCTATGTGATGCCAATTTGTACTTCCCAAGCGCTTAGTACAGTGCTCTGCACATAGTAAGCGCTCAATAAATACGATTGATTGATTGATTGATTGATTGAGAGGGCGGAGTCGAGGATGACACCAAGTTTGCGGGCTTGTGAGACGGGATGGATGGTAGTGCCGTCTACAGTGACGGGAAAGTCAGGAAGAGGGCAGGGTTTGGGAGGGAAGATAAGGAGTTCAATAATAATAAGAATGATGGTATTTGTTAAGCAGTTACTATGTGCCAAGCACGGTTTTAAGCGCTGGGGTGGAGAATAATAATAAAGATGGCATTTGTTAAGCACTTACTATGTGCCAAGCACGGTTTTAAGCGCTGGGATGGAGAATAATAATAAAGATGGCATTTGTTAAGCACTTACTATGTGCCAAGCACGGTTCTAAGCGCCGGGGTGGATAATAATAATAAAGATGGCATTTGTTAAGCACTTACTATGTGCCAAGCACGGTTCTAAGTGCTGGGATGGATAATAATAATAAAGATGGCATTTGTTAAGCACTTACTATGTGCCAAGCACTGTTCTAAGCGCTGGGGTAGATACAAGGTCATCAGGTTGGACACAGTCCCTGTCCCCTTTGGGGCTCACCAGCTTAGAACTTATAAATGTGTTTTTCTCAAATGTCCTAGTAGATTTGGGTGCTCTGCACATAGTAAGCGCTCAATAAATACAATTGATGATGATTTGGGGCACTAAATCGATGATGGGTTAAAGGATAAATCCTAGAGGGGAAAGGCTTGGGGTATCTCGAGCCAGAACTGGGATTCCTTAATAATAATCGTGGTATTTGCTTAGCGCTTATTATGTGCTAAGCACTGTCCTAAATGCCGAGTTTAAATACAAGCTAATCAGGTCGAACTCATTCACTGTCCCACGTGAGGTTCACAGTCTTCATCCCCATTTGACGGATGAGGGAACCGAGGCTCAGGGAAATGATTTGGCCAAGGTCACACAGCCGACGTGGCGAAGAGAGGATTAGAACCCAGGGCCTTCTAGCTCCCCAGCCCGGGCTCTAGCCATTAGGCCACACAACTTGCAACTCCACAGAGTTTATTCAAGCACCTTGAAGCCACCAAGCACCGTACTGGAAAATGAGAAACGTTTCAGTCGTTCATTCAGCCGTATTTATTGAGCGCTTACTGCGTGCGGAGCACTGTACTAAGTGCTTGGAAACTACAATTTGGCAACAGAGACAATCCCTACCCAACAACGGGCTCACCAAATACCGTAATTATTATTATCTTTAAACCTCCTCCTTCCAAACAGGTACGATTCAGGATCCGTAAGCGCAAAGGAAAAGGAAATAGGTTTTATCGGCACCACTCAAGAGCAGATTTGGGGGTCTCCAGAAAGTGCTCTGACTCAGATTTCAACTCAGTTTGGTTTCTTAAAGTCGGGAGAAGTTTGCTTCTCTTGGCCCTGCCTTATTTCCCCCAAGCAAAGACCAAAGGGCTCTCCTGGGCTGGTGCTAACCACAAAGTCTCAGGTGCCAAGAAAATCATAATATTAATTGGGGTATTAAGCGCTTACTATGTGTCAAACGCTGTACTAAGCTTCGGGGTGGATACAAGCAAATGGGATTGGACGCGGTCTCTGTCCGACGAGGGGCTCACGGTCTCAATTCCCGTTTTACCGATGAGGTCAGAGAAGTGATTTGCCCAAGGCAACACAGTAGACAAGTGGCGGAGCCAGGATTAGAACCCATCACCTTCCGACTGATCGTGGAAGGCGGGCAGTGGAAGAAAATCAATTGTATTGGAGCGCTTACTGTGTGCAGAGCACTGTACTAAGCACTTGGAAGAATACTATAGAACACTAATAATAATAATAATAATGATGATGGCATTTGTTAAGCACTTACTATGGCATTTGTTAAGCACTTACTATGTGCAAAGCACTGTTCTAAGCGCTGGGGGGGGATACAAGGTGATCAAGTTGTCCGACGTGGGGCTCACAGTCTTCATCCCCATTTTACAGATGAGGTAACTGAGGCTCAGAAAAGTGAAGTGACTTGCCCAAGGTCACACAGCAGACGTGTGGCAGATCCGGGATTCGAACCCATGACCTCTGACTCCAAAGCCCGGGCTCTTCCCACTGAGCCATGCTGCTTCTCTATTACTATTACTTCTCTATTACTATTACTATGCTTACTATGCGCAAAGTACTGTTCTAAGCGCTGGGGAAATACAAGGTTGTCCCACATGGGGCTCACTATCTTAATCCCCATTTTACAGATGAGGTAACTGAGGCTCAGAGAAATGAAGTGACTTGCCCAAGATCACACAGCAGACATGTGGCTGAGCCGGGATTCGAACCCATGACCTCTGACTCTCAAGCCCGGGCTCTTTCCACTGAGCCACGCACTAGATAGACACATTCCCTTCCCCTGATGAGCTTACAGAGAAGGACTGAGTTTTCCAAAGGAGTGGGTGTCCAGTGTTTAGAACAGTCCTTGGCACATAGTAAGTGCTTAATAAATGCCATTATTATTATTATTATTATTATTATTATTATTATTATTATTATTATTGTTGTTATTATTTGGAGAATTGCAGGGGATCCAGAAGATTATTTGGGCTCTTTTAGCCAGGCTCACTGATTCAAGCGTCACTTGCCCTGTGCTCTGTTCTACTCTACTAACCTGGAAAATGAAGGTGTCCTCCTCGCTCTTTTTCTTATTTTTTTTAAATTTTGTGGTATTTAATAATAATAATACTAATTTTGGTATTTGTTAAGCACTTACTATGTGCCAAGCACTATTCTAAGCGCTGGGTAGATACAAGGTGATCAGGTTGTCCTACATGGGGCCCACAGTCTTAATCCTCATTTTACAGATGAAGTAACTGAGGCCCAGAGAATAATAATAATAATGATTCATTCAATCGTATTTGTTGAGCACTTACTGTGTGCAGAGCACTGTACTAAGCGCTTGGGAAGTACAAGTTGGCAACATATAGAGACGGTCCCCACCCAACAGTTTATTAAGCACTTCCTATGTGCAAACCACTGTTCTAAGCGCTGGGGAGGCTACAAGGTGATCAGGTTGTCCCATGGGGGGGCTCACAGTCTTCATCCCCATTTTACAGATGAGGTAACTGAGGCACAGAGAAGTGAAGTGACTTGCCCAAAGTCACCCAGCTGCTAACTGGCGGAGCGGGGATTAGAACCCACGACCTCTGACACCCAAGCCCGGGCTCTTTCCACTGAACCATGTTGCTTCTCTAAATTTAAGCCCTTACTATGTGCCAGGCACTATTCTAAACTCTGGGAGAGATACAAAGTAATGGGGTCCAATCCCGGTCCCACATGGGGCTCTCAGTCTCACCCCCCATTTTAATAATAATAATAATAATGGCATTTATCAAACGCTTACTATGTGCAAAGCACTGTTCTAAGCAGTGGGGAGGTTACAAGGTGATCAGGTTGTCCCGCGGGGGGCTCACAATCTTAATCCCCATTTTACAGATGAGGGAACTGAGGCCCAGAGAAGTGAAGTGACTTGCCCAAAGTCACACAGCTGACAATTGGCAGAGCCGGGATTTGAACCCATGACCTCTGACTCCAAAGCCCAGGCTCTTTCCACTGAGCCAGTAACAATGGCATTTATTAAGCGCTTACTATGTGCAAGGCACCGTTCTAAGCACTGGGGAGGTTATAAGGTGATCAGGTTGTCCCATGGGGGGCTCACTGCCCATTCATTCATTCATTCAATTGTATTTATTGAGCGCTTACTGTGTGCAGAGCACTGGACTAAGCGCTTGGGAAGTACAAGTTGGCAACATCTAGAGACGTCCCTACCCAACAGTGGGCTCACAGTCTAGAAGGGGGAGACAGAGAACAAAGCAAAACATATCAACCAAATAAAATAACTAGAATAAATATGTACAAGCAAAATAAATAAATAAATAAATAGAGTAATAATAATAATAGCATTTATTAAGCACTTACTATGCACAAAGTATTGTTCTAAGTGCTGGGGAAGTTACCCAGCACTTAGAACAGTGCTTTGCACATAGTAAGCGCTTAATAAATGCCATCATTATTATTATTATTATTATTATTATCATTATTACAAGGTGATCAGGTTGCCCCACTTGGGGCTCACAGTCTTCACCCCCATTTTACAGATGAGGTAACTGAGGCCCAGAGAAGTGAAGTGACTTGCCCAAAGTCACCCAGCTGACAAGTGGAGGAGCCGGGATTTGAACCCATGACCTCTGACTCCAAAGCCTGGGCTCTTTCCACTGAGCCACGCTGCTTCCCCAATAAATGCATACAAACATATCTACATATGAGCCCGCTGTTGGGTAGGGACCGCCTCTATATGTTGCCAACTTGGGCTCCCCAAGCGCTTACTACAGTGCTCTCCACACAGTAAGCGCTCAATAAATACGATTGATGATGATATATACAGGCCCAGAGAAGTGACTTTCCCAGGGTCACGCAACAGACAAGTGGCGGGGCTGGAATCAGAGCCCGGGTCCTCCCGAATCCCAGGCCTGGGCTCTGGCCATCAGGCCACACTGCTTTGGCCTGAAATGTCCCAACTCAGTGAAGGGTCGAAACAGTCATTCGGGTGCTCAGTTTTGTTTTGTTGCCCGTCTCCCCCCCTTCCCCCTTTTAGACTGTGAGCCCACTGTTGGGTAGGGACCGTCTCTATATGTCGCCAACTTGGACTTCCCAAGCGCTTAGTACAGTGCTCTGCGCACAGTAAGCGCTCAATAAATACGATCGATTGATTGATTGATTCTAGACTGTGAGCCCGCTGTTGGGTCGGGACCATCTCTAGATGTTGCCAGCTTGGACTTCCCAAGCGCTTAGTACAGTGCTCTGCACACAGTAAGTGCTCAATAAATACGATTGAGTGAGTGCTCTGCACACAGTAAGCGCTTAGGAAATACAATAGGCCTCCTCCAAGAGGCCTTCCCAGACTGAGCCCCCTTTTTCCCCTCCTCCTCCCTATCGCCTCCGCCCTACCTCCTTCCCCTCCCCACGACACTTGTATACACCTGTATATATGTATATGTTTGTACATATTTATTACTCTATTTTATTTGTACACATTTATTATATTTGTTTTATTTTGTTAATATGTTTTGTTTTGTTCTCTGTCTCCCCCTTCTAGACTGTGAGCCCACTGTTGGGTGGAGATCGTCTTTATATGTTGCTAACTTGGACTTCCCAAGCGCTTAGTACAGTGCTCTGCACACAGTAAGCACTCAATAAATACGATTGGATGAATGAATGAATATATATATTTGTACAGATTTATTACTCTAGTTTACTTGCCAACTTCTACTTCCCGGGCGCTTAGTACAGTGCTCTGCACACAGTAAGCGCTCAGTAAATACGATTGGATGAATGAATGAATGAATATATATATTTGTACAGATTTATTACTCTAGTTTACTTGCCAACTTCTACTTCCCGAGTGCTTAGTACAGTGCTCTGCACACAGTAAGCGCTCAGTAAATACGATTGGATGAATGAATGAATACATATATTTGTACAGATGTATTACTCTAGTTTACTTGCCAACTTGTACTTCCCAAGCGCTTAGTACAGTGCTCTGCACACAGTAAGCGCTCAGTAAATACGATTGGATGAATGAATGCATGAATATATATATATTTGTACAGATTTATTACTCTAGTTCACTTGCCAACTTGTACTTCCCAAGCGCTTAGTCCAGTGCTCTGCACACAGTAAGTGCTCAGTAAATACGATTGGATGAATGAATGAAAGAATATATATATATTTGTACAGATTTATTACTCTAGTTTACTTGTACAAATTTACTCTATTTTGTTAATGATGTGCATAGAGAGCTATAATTCTATTTGTTCTGACGATTTTGACACCTGTCTCCATGTTTTGTTTTGTCGTCCGTCTCCCCCTTCTAGCCTGTGAGCCCGTTGTCGGGTAGGGACCGTCTCTGTAGGTTGCCGACTTGTAATAATAATGATAATGATAATGATAGTGATGGCATTTATTAAGCGCTTACTATGTGCAAAGCACTGTTCTAAGCGCTGGGGAGGTTACAAGGTGATCAGGTTGTCCCACGGGGGGCTCACAGTTTTAATCCCCATTTTACAGATGAGGTAACTGAGGCCCAGAGAAGTTCATTTATTCAATCGTATTTAGTGAGCGCTTACTGTGTGCAGAGCACTTGCCCAAATAATAATAATAATAAAAATAATAATAATAATAATAATGGTATTTGTTAAGCACTTACTATGTGCAAAGCACTGTTCTAAGCGCTGGGGAGGCTACAAGGTGATCAGGTTGTCCCACGGGGAGCTCACAGTCTTCATCCCCATTTTCCAGATGAGCTAACAGGGGCCCAGAGAAGTGAAGTGACTTGCCCAAAGTCACACAGCTGACAACTGGTGGAGCCGGAATTTGAACCCCTGACCTCTAACTCCAAAGCCTGCGCTCTTGTACTTCCCAAGCGCTTAGTCCAGTGCTCTGCACACAGTAAGCGCTCAGTAAACACGATTGAACGAATGAATTGCTGCATTTGGCTGGGAAAGGAACAGGTATAATAATAATAATAATAATAATAATGGCATTTATTAAGCGCTTACTATGTGCAAAGCACTGTTCGAAGCGCTGGGGAGTTACAAGGTGATCAGGTTGTCCCTCGGGGGGCTCACAGTCTTCATCCCCATTTTCCAGATGAGGGAACTGAGGCCCAGAGAAGGGATCTCCAGTGGACACCGCTGAGCGACGCAGAGAGTTAGCCCCATCGTGACAGAACTTATTCCCTTTGGCGCTCCGTTCGAGCCATCCTCAGGATCCATCGATCAGTCGTATTTGAGTGCTTACGGTTTGCAGAGCACTGTACTAAACACTTGTGGGAGAGTACTACAGAGGTGCTAGTAATTAGAGAAGCAGCGTGGCTCAGTGGAAAGAGCCCGGGCTTGGGAGTCAGAGGGTGTGGGTTCAAATCCCGGCTCCACCATTCGTCGGCTGTGTGACCGTGGGCAAGTCACTTCACTTCTCTGGGCCTCAGTTACCCCATCTGGAAAATGGGGAGGAAGACTGTGAGCCCCCCGTGGGACAACCTGATCCCCTTGTTAACCTCCCCAGCGCTTAGAACGGTGCTTTGCATTCAATTCAGTCGTATTTATTGAGCGCTTACTGTGTGCAGAGCACTGTACTAAGCGCTTGGGAAGTCCAAGTTGGCAACATCTAGAGATGGTCCCTACCCAACAGCGGGCTCACAGGCTAGAAGGGGGAAGACAGGCAACAAAACCAAACATATTAACAAAATAAAATAAATAGAATAAATATGTACAAGTAAAATAGAGTAATAAATACGTACAAACATATATACATATATATACAGGATGAAGACTGAGCCCCACGGGGGACAACCTGATTACTTTGTATCTACCCCAGCGCTTAGAACAGTGCTCGGCACATAATGAGCGCTTAACAAATACCAACATTATTATTATCATCATCATCTAGCTAGGCAGAACCTTCTTGTAAAATGGGGATGAAGACTGTGAGCCCCCCGGGGGACAACCTGATCACCTTGTAACCTCCCTAGCGCTTAGAGCAGTGCTTCGCACAGAGTAAGCGCTTAATAAATCCTGTCATTATTATTATTATTATTATTATTATTATTATTATTATTATTGTTATCTTCTAGACTGTGAGCCCGCTGTTGGGTAGGGACCGTCTCTATATGTTGCAAACTTGTACTTCCCAAGTGCTTAGTACAGTGCACGGCACATAATAAGCGCTTAGCAAATACTAACATTATTATTATTATCATCATCATCGTCTAGCTAGGCGGAACCTTCTTTCCCTCAAGGACAGAGAGGGGAAAGATTCCAAGGCCAAGGAAAGTCGGCTGGGCATTTCAAAAATCTGCTTATGGCTACTCGGAGGCATCTTGCCCGCTTTGGCCAAGGCCAAACTGGGTGTTACACTAATAATAATAATAATAATAATAATAATAATAATAATAATAATGGCATTTATTAAGCACTTTGTGCAAAACACTGTTCTAAGCACCGGGGGGGGGGGGGGGGATACAAGGTGATCAGGTTGTCCCACGTGGGTAGAAACAAGCCAGTCAGATTGGACGCAGTCCAACTTCATTCATTCAGTCAGTCGTATTCATTCATTCAACTGTATTTATTGAGCGCTTACTGCATGCAGAGCACTGTACTAAGCGCTCGGGAAGTACAAGTCGTGTTTATTGAGCGTTTACTGCATGCAGAACGGTGATTGTAAGGCCGTCATCTAAACAGCTCTTCCCCTCTACCCCAGCCTCTTCCCCTCTACCCCAGCCTGGTGAATAATTAATAATAATAATAATAATAATAATAATAATAATAATAATAATGGTGAATAATAATAACAATAATAATAATAATGATGGTATTTGTTAAGCGCATACTATGTGCAAAGCACTGTTCTAAGCGCTGGGGGGGGATACAAGGTGATCAGGTTGTCCCACGGCGGGGGCTCACAGTCTTAATCCCCATTTGACAGATGAGGGAACTGAGGCACGGAGAAATTAAGTGACTTGTCCAAAGTCACCCAGCTGACAATTGGCGGAGTTGGGATTTGAACCCATGACCTCTGACTCCAAAGCCCGGGCTCTTCCCACTGAGCCACGCTGCTTCTCTGAGCCTGGTGAACTTTGAGTTTGTGGTCGGGGGAAGGTGTGGAATAGCGCTCTCGAGATTACTGACGATAATGGAAATATTTAAGTGCTTACTACATTCCCCAAGTGCTGGAGCAAGATATACGTTCATCAGGTAGGCCCCAGCCCCCATCCCACATGGGGCTCACAGGTGGAGGGAGAACAGGTGTTGAAACGGCATCATAGTTTAGTGGATAGAGCCCCCGGGGCTGGGAGTCAGAAGGATAATAATAATAATAATAACGATTTTTAAATTTATTTACTATATTTATTCATTTACTTTATTTTATTTGTACATATTTATTCTGTTTATTTTATTTTGTTAATATGTTTTGTTTTGTTGTCTGTCTCCCCCTTCTAGACTGTGAGCCCGCTGTTGGGTAGGGACCGTCTCTAGATGTTGCCAACTTGGACTTCCCAAGCGCTCAGTACAGTGCTCTGCACACAGTAAGCGCTCAATAAATATGATTGAATGAATGAATGAATGAACGATGGCATTTATTAAGCGCTTACTATGCGCAAAGCACTGTTCTAAGTGCTGTGGAGGTTACAAGGTGATCAGGTTGTCCCCCATGGGGCTCACGGTCTTCATCCCCATTTTCCAGGTGAGGGAACTGAGGCCCAGAGAAGCGAAGTGACTTGCCCAAAGTCACACAGCAGACAAGTGGCGGAGTCGGGATTAGAACCCATGACCTCTGACTCCAAAGTCCGGGCTCTTTCCACTGAATCACGTTCATTCATTCTTTCAATCATATTTATGGAGCGCTTACTGTGTGCGGAGCACTGTACTAAGCGCTTGGAAAGTACAATTTGGCAACGTATAGAGACGGTCCCTACCCAACAATGGGCTCACAGTCTAGATTAAGCCACGCTGGTTCTCTGATCCATCCCGCCTGGTGTTTCGTCTATTACTGTAAGCTCTGGACTGTAATTAATTCTATCTATTGAGCGCCTACTGGATGCAGAGTACTGTTTTAAGTGCTTGGGAGCGTAATAATAATAATAATTGTGGTATTTGTTAAGCACTTAAAATGTGCCAGGCACTGTACTAAGCGCCGGGGTGGATACGAGCTATATGAAGCTATGTGAAGCAGCGTGGCTCAGTGGAAAGAGCCCAGGCTTTGGAGTCAGAGGTCATGGGTTCTAATCCTGGCTCCAGCACTGGTCAGCTGTGTGACTTCGGGTAAGTCGCTTCACTTCTCTGTGTCTCAGTTATCTCATCTGGAAAATGGGGACTAAGACTGTGAGCCCCACGTGGGACAACCTGATCACCTTGTATCCCCCCCAGCGCTTAGAACAGTGCTTGGCACATAGTAAGCGCTTAACAAATACCATCATTATTATTATTCAGGTCTGACACAGGCCATGTCACAGCACATAGCACATAGGACACAGCACATACTAAGCGCTTAACAAATACCTAAATTATTATTATTA
Organism: Tachyglossus aculeatus; assembly: GCF_015852505.1. Classification (NCBI taxonomy): domain Eukaryota; kingdom Metazoa; phylum Chordata; class Mammalia; order Monotremata; family Tachyglossidae; genus Tachyglossus; species Tachyglossus aculeatus. The sequence goes on along the minus strand of NC_052067.1, from coordinate 143,559,872 downwards.
TGATGTCCCAGTTGGGGCTCACAGTCTTAATCCCCATTTTTCAGATGAGTTAACTGAGGGCACGGGGGAGTGAAGTGACTTGCCCAAAGGACTAGCAGACACGGCGTAGAGCGCTAGCAGCGAAAATAGATAGGCCCTGCCCTCATGGGATTAGCGTGGCTCAGTGGAAAGAGCCCGGGCTTTGGAGTCAGAAGTCATGGGTTCAAATCCCGGCTCCGCCAACTGTCAGCTGTGTGACTTTGGGCAAGTCACTTCGCTTCTCTGGGCCTCAGTTCCCTCATCTGTAAAATGGGGATTAAAACTGTGAGCCCCCCGTGGGACAACCTGATCACCTTGTAACCTCCCCAGTGCTTAGAACAGTGCTTTGCACATAGTAAGCGCTTAATAAATGCCATTATTATTATTATTATTATTATTATTATTATTATTATTACCACAGCGATTGCAGATGGGACAGACGTGCCCGTGGCGTCGCTATCGTTCAGAGACGCCTCGGCGGCATGAAGCAAGACAAGACGGTAACTAGCTTTTATGGCACGTATTCTTCAACTGCCTCTGTCCCCATGCTTACAGGGAGCTATCAAAGACCCACTCAAGAGACAAAATAATCAATCAATCGTATTTATTGAGCGCTTACTGTGTGCAGAGCACTGTACTAAGCGCTTGGGAAGTACAAGTTGGCAACATATAGAGACGGTCCCTACCCAACAGCGGGCTCACAGTCAAAATAGTCAGTATGTCGGAGACCAAAATTGCTGCTGTAAGCCTGTGGCCTGGTGAAAAGAGTACAGGCTTCAGAGTCTTTGCGATCTTGGAAAAATAAATTAATCAATCCGTCAATAGTATTTACTGAGCACTTACTGTGTGCAGAGAACTGTACTAAGCACTTGGAAAAGTACAATCCAGAAGAGTGGGTCTATGCAGTGGGGCCAAAGAGTATGGGCTTTGGAGTCAGAGGTCATGGGTTCGAATCCTGGCTCTGCCACATGCCTGCTGTGTGACCTTGGGCAAGTCATTTAACTTCTCTGAGCCTCAGTTACCTTATCTGTAAAATGGGGATGAAGACTGTGAGCCCCACGTGGGACAACCTGATCACCTTGGACCTTTCCCAGCGCTTAGAACAGTGCTTTGCACATAGTAAGCGCTTAACAAATGCCATTATTATTACTATTATTATCAGAGTTCCAGGGATCTAATCCTGCCTTTGCCAATTTCTTGCTGTGTGTCTTTGTGCCTCAGTTTTGTCACCTGTGAAATGGGGATTACATATCCATTCTCCTTGAGCCCATTGTAGGGCAGGGACTGTGTCCAACTTAATAACCTCGTATCTTCCCCAGTGCTTAGAGCACTGCTTGACACATAGTAAGCGTTTAACAAATACTGTTATTACTATTATGCTGTAATTCATGCTCACAAGTGGTTTACCTGTATATATGTATATGTGTTTGTACATATTTATTACTCTATTTATTTATTTATTTATTTTATTTGTACATATCTATTCTATTTATTTTATTTTGTTAGTATGTTTGGTTTTGTTCTCTGTCTCCCCCTTTTAGACTGTGAGCCCACTGTTGGGTAGGGACTGTCTCTATATGTGGCCAACTTGGACTTCCCAAGCGCTTAGTACAGTGCTCTGCACACAGTAAGTGCTCAATAAATTGATTGATTGATTGATTGATTGATTTACAGCTTCCAGGGGGAGGCAGACATTAAACTAAATTACCAAGAGGGGAACTAGTAGAGTGTAAAATATTTATGTAAGAACGGAGGGGCTGGGGTATCAGTCCTTAACTTCTCTTTGCCTCAGCTTACTCACCTGTAAAATGGGGATTTGCTTCATATTCTCCTTCCTCCTTAGACTGTGAGCCCTGTATCCCCCCAGCGCTTAGAACAGTGCTTTGCACATAGTAAGCACTTAACAAATGCCATTATTATTATTATTATATTATTATTATTATTATATGGATCAGGGCCTGTGTACGACTGGACTGTTCACACAGACTGTTTTCTACTAGAAGCTAAAATAGTTTAGCCATTAGGAACTAATGGCAGTGCGAATGACTTTATGGCTTTTGTTTATGGTGTTTGTTAATCAATCAATCAATCAATCGTATTTATTGAGCGCTTACTGTGTGCCGAGCACTGTACTAAGCGCTTGGGAAGTACAAGTTGGCAACATATAGAGACGGTCCCGACCCAACAACAGGCTCACAGTCTAAGTGCTTACTAGGTGCTGATCTCCGTACTAAGCGCCGGCATAGATACACGCTAGTCAGATTGGACACAGTCCCTGTCCCACAATGGGGCTCACAGTCTTAATCCCCTTTTTACAGATGAGGCAACTGAGGCACGTTATTGAAGGCCCATCTCCTCCGAGAGGCCTTCCCAGACTAAGCCTCACTTTTCCTCATCTCCCACTCCCTTCTGCATCGCCCTTTCTCCCTTTGCTATTTCCCCACTCCCCCAGCCCCACAGCCCTTACGAATATATCTGTCATTTTATTCATTCATTCATTCATTTAATCGTATTTATTGAGCGCTTACTGTGTTCAGAGCACCGTACTAAGCGCTTGGGAAGTCCAAGTTGGCAACATAGAGAGACGGTCCCTACCCAACAGTGGGCTCACAATCTAGAAGAAGATTTTATGTATTTGTATTGATGTCTGTCTCCCCTTGTAACCTCCCCAGCGCTTAGAACAGTGCTTTGCACATAGTAAGCGCTTAATCAGTCAATCAATCAATCAATCAATCGTATTTATTGAGCGCTTACTGTGTGCAGAGCACTGTACTAAGCGCTTGGGAAGTACAAGTTGGCAACATATAGAGACGGTCCCTACCCATCAGTGGGCTCACAGTCTAGAAGGGGGAGACAATCAATCAATTGTATTTACTGAGCGTTTACTGTGTGCAGAGCACTGTGTTAAGCGCTTGGGAAGTACAAGTTGGCAACATATGGAGACAGTCCCTACCCAACAGTGGGTTCACTGTCTAAAAGGGGGAGACAGAGAACAAAACCAAACATACTAACAAAATAAAATAAATAGAATAGATATGTAGAAGCAAAATAAATAAATAAATAAATAGAGTAATAAATCTGTACAAACATATATACATATATACAGGTGCTGTGGGGAAGGGAAGGAGGTAAGATGGGGGGATGGAGAGGGGTATGAGGGGGAGAGGAAGGAAGGGGCTCAGTGTGGGAAGGCCTCCTGGAGGAGGTGAGCTCTCAGTAGGGCCTTGAAGGGAGGAAGAGAGGAAGAGATTAATAAATGCCATCATTATTATTATTCTAGACTGTGAGCCCGTTGTGGGCAGGGGATGTCACTGTTTATTGTTGTATTGTACTCTCCCAAGCGCGCAGTACACTGCTCTTCACATGGTAAGTGCTTAATAAATACAATTGAATGAATGGAAGTGATTTGCCCAAAGTCACATAGTTTACAAGTGGCGGAGCCGGGATTAGAACCCAAGTCCTTCTGATGCCCAGGCCCGGGCTCTATCTACTAGCCCTTTCCTATTAACTGGGATATTAACTGGGATAATAGGAATATTTCTTATTCCTGTTCCTCCAGGAGGCCTTCCCAGACTGACCCCCTTTTTCCTCTCCTCCTCCCCATCTCACCCCCCACCTCCTTCCCCTCCCCACAGCACTAGTATGTATTTGTACAGATTCATCACTCTATTTATTTTAATTGTACATGTTGACTACTCTATTTATTTTAATAATAATAATAGTGGCATTTATTAAGCGCTTACTATGTGTAAAGCACTTTTCTAAGCGCTGGGGAGGTTACAAGGTGATCAGGTTGTCCCATGGGGAGCTCACAGCCTCAATCCCCACTTTACAGATGAGGGAACTGAGGCACAGAGAAGTTCAGTGACTTGCCCAAAGTCACACAGCTGACGACTGGTGGAGCCGGGGTTTGAACCCATGACCTCTGACTCCAAAGCCCGGGCTCTTTCCACCCAGCCACGCTTGTGCAAATCAATCAATCAATCATATTTATTGAGCGCTTACTGTGTGCAGAGCACTGTACTAAGCGCTTGGGAAGTACAAGTTGGCAACATCTAGAGATGGTCCCTACCCAACAGTGGGCTCACAGTCTAAAAGGAGGAGACAGAGAACAAAACCGAACATACTAACAAAATAAAATAAATAGAATAGATATGTACAAGTAAAATAAATAGAGTAATATGTACAAACATATATACATATATACATATATCGCTATAATTCTATTTTTTTTTGACGGTTTTGACACCTGTCTACGTGTTTTGTCTTGTCTGTCTCCCTCCTTCTAGCCTGTGAGCCCGTTGTTGGGTAGGGGCCGTCTCTGTTGCCAACTTGTACTTCCCAAGCCGCTTAGTACAGTGCTGTGCACACAGCAAGCGCTCAATAAATACGACTGAACTGCTCTGCACACAGTAAGCGCTCAATAAATACGATTGAATGAATGAATAGCTTTAATTCTATTTTTTCTGATGGTTTTGACCCCTGTCCACATGTTTTGTTCCGTCGTCCGTCTCCCCCTTCTAGACCGTGAGCCCGTCGTTGGGCGGGGCCCGTCTCTCTATGTTGTCGACTTGTACTTCCCAAGCGCTCAGTCCAGTGCTCAGCACACAGTAAGCGCTCAATAAATACGACTGAAGGAATGAATGAATGCACTAATGGAAATAGACAGTCTGCCTATTCATGAGTTCCCAGCCTTCCCAGACTGAGCCCCTTCCTTCCTCTCCCCCTCGCCCCCCTCTCCATCCCCCCCATCTTACCTCCTTCCCTTCCCCACAGCACCTGTATATAGGTATATATGTTTGTACAGATTTATTACTCTATTTATTTTACTTGTACATATCTATTCTATTCATTTTATTTTGTTAGTATGTTTGGTTTTGTTCTCTGTCTCCCCCTTTTAGACCGTGAGCCCACTCTTGGGTATATATGTTTGTACATATTTATTACTCTATTTATTTCACTTGTACCTATCTATTCTATATCTATATAGAATCTATCTATATTCTATGTTGCCGACTTGTACTTCCCAAGCGCTTAGTCCAGTGCTCTGCACACAGTAAGCGCTCAATAAATACGATTGATTGATTGATTGAGTTCAAGAGAAATGGCCTGCTGAAGTTGTAGCAGGAATCTACGCCATCCACCAGCAACAAGATAAACTGAATTACAAGGTCTGTGCCGTTAATTAGATGACAGGGTATGAAAGATGCCTAATTAGACATGAAATCCAGCTGCCTGCTTTTACTACTGGCGGTCTTTAATTTTCCCTGAATCCCACTCTCCCCTAACCATATGGATCGACTAAAGCCCTCCTCAGAGACGAACAGATGGGCGGCTGCAGAACAGATTTCAGGCTGGGAGGAAGGGAAAAGGAAGAAAGACGATTTTCATTCATTCAATCCTATTTATTGAGCGCTTACTGTGTGCAGAGCACTGGACTAAGCGCTTGGGAAGTACAAGTCGACAGCATACAGAGACGGTCCCTACCCGAAAGCGGGCTCACAGTCTAGAAGGTTTTGTGGAAATGACTAAATTAAGTCTCGAAAGAAGGCCCCGGAAACACCGATGGAGGTAAAAATTATCCCTCGTGCTTGTGAGCTCGACTGGGAACTTCCCCTCTTGGACCGTGAGCTCGTTGGGGACGGGAATGTGTCGGTTTGTTGTTATATTGTACTCTCCTAAGCGCTTAGTACAGTGCTCTGCATTACAGTAAATACAGCTGAACGAATAAATAATAATAATAATAATAATTGATTCATTGATTCCTGCGACAGCTAAGCCCCCAGCCAGGTCGGACAGTGTCCCACCTGATTGGCTTATATAATAATTATAATAATAATGATAATGTTGGTATTTGTTAAGCGCTTACTATGTGCAAAGCACTGTTCTAAGCGCTGGGGGATTCAACGTGATCAGGTTGTCCCACGGGTGGGGGGGGCTCACAGTCTTAATCCCCATTTTACAGATGAGGCCCAGAGAAGTGAAGTGACTTGCCCAGAGTCACACAGCTGACAAGCGGTGGAGCTGGGGTAATAATGATAATAATAACGATGACATTTCTTAAGCAGCGTGGCTCAGTGAAAAGAGCACGGGCTTCGGAGTCAGAGGCCATGCGTTCGAATGCCGACTCCACCACATGACGGCTGTGTGACCTTGGGCAAGTCACTTAACTTCTCTGAGCCTCAGTTACCTCATCTGTAAAATGGGGATTGATTGTGAGCCCCACGAGGGGCAACCTGATCACCTTGTATCCCCCCCAGCGCTTAGAACAGTGCTCTGCACACAGTAAGCGCTTAACAAATGCCATCATTATTATTATTCAGCGCTTACTATGTGCAAAGCACTGTACTAAGCACTGGGGAGGTTACAAGGTGATCAGGCGATCATCTGTAAAATGGGGATTAAGACTGTGAGCCCCCCGTGGGACAACCTGATTACCTTGTAACCTCCCCAGCGCTTAGAACAGTGCTTTGCACAGAGTAAGCGCTTAATAAATCCCATCATTATTATTATTATTATCAGGTTGTCCCATGGGGGGGGCTCACAGGCTTAATGCCCATTTTACAGATGTGGTAACTGAGGCCCAGAGAAGTGAAGTGACTTGCCCAAAGTCACACAGCTGACAAGCGGTGGAGCTGGGATAATAATAATAATGATGGCATTTCTTAAGCGCTTACTAAGTGCAAAGCACTGTACTAAGCGCTGGGGTGGATATAAGGTCATCAGGTTGGACACAGTCCACATCAGAGAAGCAGCTTGGCTCAGTGGAGGAGCCCGGGCTTTGGAGTCAGAGGTCATGGGTTCAAATCCCAGCTCTGCCAATTGCCAGCTGGGTGACTTTGGGCAAGTCACTTCTCTTCTCTGGGCCTCAGTTACCTCATCTGTAAAATGGGGATGAAGACTGTGAGCCCCCCATGGAACAACCTGATCACCTTGTAACCTCCCCAGCTCTTGGAACAACTGAGGCACAGAAAAGTGAAGTGACTTGCCACAGCAGACAAGTGGCAGAGGTGGGACTAGACTGTGAACGCGCTGTTAGGTAGGGACCGTCTCTATATGTTGCCAACTTGGACTTCCCAAGCGCTTAGTACAGTGCTCTGCACACAGTAAGTGCTCAATAAATACGATTGAATGAATGAATGAATAAATGCCATCATCATTATTATTATTATTCTCTGTGCCTCAGTTCCCTCATCTGTAAAATGGAAATTAGGACTGTGAGCCCCCCGTGGGACAACCTGATCACCTTGTAACCTCCCCAGCGCTTAGAACAGTGCTTTGCACATCGTAAGCGCTTAATAAATACCATTATTATTATTATTCTCGGTGCCTCAGTTACCTCATCTGTAAAATGGGAATGAAGACTGTGAGCTCCCCGTGGGACAACCTGATCACCTTGTAACCTCCCCAGCTCTTGGAACAGTGCTTTTCACATAGGAAGTGCTTAATAAATGCCATTATTATTCTTATTATTATTCTCTGTGCCTCAGTTCCCTCATCTGTAAAATGGGAATTAGGACTGTGAGCCCCCCGTGGGACAACCTGATCACCTTGTAACCTCCCCAGCGCTTAGAACAGTGCTTTGCACATCGTAAGCGCTTAATAAATACCATTATCATTATTATTCTCGGTGCCTCAGTTACCTCATCTGTAAAATGGGAATTAAGACTGTGAGCCCCCCGTGGGACAACCTGATCACCTTGTAACCTCCCCAGCTCTTGGAACAGTGCTTTTCACATAGGAAGTGCTTAATAAATGCCATTATTATTATTATTATTCTCTGTGCCTCAGTTCCCTCATCTGTAAAATGGGAATTAGGACTGTGAGCCCCCCGTGGGACAACCTGATCACCTTGTAACCTCCCCAGCGCTTAGAACAGTGCTTTGCACATCGTAAGCGCTTAATAAATACCATTATCATTATTATTCTCGGTGCCTCAGTTACCTCATCTGTAAAATGGGAATGAAGACTGTGAGCCCCCCGTGGGACAACCTGATCACCTTGTAACCTCCCCAGCTCTTGGAACAGTGCTTTTCACATAGGAAGTGCTTAATAAATGCCGTTATTATTATTATTATTCTCTGTGCCTCAGTTCCCTCATCTGTAAAATGGAAATTAGGACTGTGAGCCCCCCGTGGGACAACCTGATCACCTTGTAACCTCCCCAGCGCTTAGAACAGTGCGTTGTGCATAGTAAGTGCTTAATAAATGCCATCATCATTATTATTATTATTCTCTGTGCCTCAGTTACCTCATCTGTAAAATGGGACTTAGGACTGTGAGCTCCCCGTGGGACAACCTGATCACCTTGTAACCTCCCTAGCTCTTTGTACAGTGCTCTCCACATAGTAAGTGCTTAATAAATGCCATCATCATTATTATTATTATTCTCTGGGCCTCAGTTCCCTCATCTGTAAAATGGGGATGAAGACTGTGAGCCCCCCGTGGGACAACCTGATCACCTTGTAACCTCCCCAGCGCTTGGAACGGTGCTGTGCACATAATAAGCACTTAATAAATGCCTTCATTATTATTATAATCCCACATGGGGCTCACAGTCTTAATCCTCATTTTTATGGAGGTAACCGCGAAGTGAAGTGACTTGCCTAAAGTCACCCAGCTGACCAGTGGCAGGGTCAGGATTCGAACCCACGACCTCTGACTCCCAAGCCCGAGCTCTTTCCACTGAGCCACGCTGCTTCCATTCCCATGGGTGGAAGGAAGGAGTGAATGAATCAGTTCCACAATAACGATGGTATTTGTTAAGCGCTTACTATGTGCCAAGCACTGTACTAAGCACTGGGGGAGATACAAGGTGATCAGGTTGTCCCACGGGGGGCTCACAGTCTTCATCCCCATTTTACAGATAAGGTAACTGAGGCCCAGAGAAGTGAAGTGACTGGCCCAAAGTCACACAGCTGACAAGTGGCGGCGCCGGGGCTCTTGCCACGAGGACAAGATTTCCACTTCGTCTTCAAAATATATGAAATGTCCATGATTTGCAGACAAAACTAGGTGAAGTTTTACAGAGAAGCAGCGCGGCTCAGTGGAAAGAGCCCGGGCTTGGGAGTCAGAGGTCACGGGTTCAAATTCCGGCACCGCCGCTTGTCAGCTGTGTGACTTTGGGCAAGTCACTTAACTTCTCTGCACCTCAGTTACCTCATCTGTAAAATGGGGATGGAGACCGTACCCCACGTGGGACCGGGACGATTGGTGTGTATCCACCCCAGCGCTTAGTACAGTGCCTGGCCCGCAGTAAATGCAAATAAACACAATTATTATTTTCTAAAAGTTTGGGATTGAGGGAGGGGCTAATCAAACCGAAGATGGGGAGGAATTAATCATTTTAAAGCTGGATTTGGAGAAGTGCAGATAGTAAATATGAGAAGCAGTGTGGCTCAGGGGAAAGAGCCGGGCTTTGGAGTCAGAGGTCATGGGTTCAAATCCTGCCTCCACCAACTGTCAGCTGGGTGACTTTGGGCAAGTCACGTAACTTCTCTGGGCCTCAGTCCCCTCATCTGTAAAATGGGGATGAAGACTGTAAGCCCCCCGTGGGACAACCTGATCACCTAGTAACCTCCCCAGCGCTTAGAACAGTGCTTTGCACATAGTAAGTGCTTAATAAGTGCCATCATTATTATTATTTACTCACTCTAGACTGTAAACTCGTTGTGGACAAGGAATCTGTCCGTTTATTGTCCTAGTGTCCTCTCCCAAGTGCTTATTCATTCATTCATTCGTTCAATCGTATTTATTGAGCGCTTACTGTGTGCAGAGCACTGTACTAAGCGCTTGGGAAGTACAAGTTGCCAACATATCGAAAGGGTCCCTACCCAACAGCGGGTTCACAGTCTAGAAGGGGGAGACAGACAACAAAACAAAATAATGCTTAGTAGAATAACTGTAATAATAATTTTGGTATTTGTAGAGCGCTATGTGCAAAACGCTGTTCTAAGCGCTGGACACTTCTAAGCGCTGGGTTGTACTACTAATAATAATAATTGTGGTATTTGTTGAGCGCTTACTATGTGCCAAGCATTGTGCTAAGCACTGGGGTGGATACGAGCAAGCTGGGTTGGACATAGTACCCGTCCCACATAGGGCTCACACTTATTCATTCATTCAATCGTATTTATTGGGCGCTTACTGTGTGCAGAGCACTGTACTAAGCGCTTGGGAAGTACAAGTTGGCAACATATAGAGACGGTCCCTACCCAACAGCGGGCTCACCGTCTAAAAGCAGTGTGGCTCAGTGGACAGAGCCCGGGCTTTGGAGTCAGAGGTCATGGGTTCAAACCCCGGCTCCACCAACTGTCAGCGGGGTGACGTTGGGCAAGTCACCTCACTTCTCTGGGCCTCAGTTCCCTCATCTGTAAAATGGGGATGAAGACTGTGAGCCCCCCGTGGGACAACCTGATCACCTTGTAACCTCCCCAGCGCTTCTTAGAACAGTGCTTGGAACCGTGCCTCGTTCTCGCCTGTCCCGCCGTCGACCCCCGGCCCACGTCAATCAATCAATCAATCAATCAATCGTATTTATTGAGCGCTTACAGTGTGCAGAGCACTGTACTAAGCGCTTGGGAAGTACAAGTTGGCAACATATAGAGACAGTCCCTACCCAACAGTGGGCACACAGTCTGGCCTGGCATGCCCTCCCTCTGCCCATCCGCCAAGCTAGCCCTCTTCCTCCCTTCAAGGCCCTGCTGAGAGCTCACCTCCTCCAGGAGGCCTTCCCACACTGAGCCCCTTCCTTCCTCTCCCCCTCATCCCCCTCTCCATCCCCCCATCTTACCTCCTTCCCTTCCCCACAGCACCTGTATATATGTATATATGTTTGTACATATTTATTACTCCATTTATTTATTCATTTTACTTGTACATATCTATTCTATTTATTTTATTTTGTTAGTATGTTTGGTTTTGTTGTCTGTCTCCCCCTTCTAGACTGTGAGCCCGCTGTTGGGTAGGGACTGTCTCTATATGTTGCTAACTTGTACTTCCCAAGCGCTTAGTACAGTGCTCTGCACACAGTAAGTGCTCAATAAATACGATTGATTGATTGATTGATTTGACGGATGTTGAATTTCCCCACCCTCCCTGCACCCCCCGCGAGCAGCCAATCACAGCGCGCGTTTCCTTGACGGGCGTTGACTGCCCCCGCCCCCGCCAGCAGGAGCAGCCAATCACAGCGCGCGTTTCTTTGACGGGCGTTTAACATCCCCACCCCCGTCGCACTCGCGAGCAGCCAATCACAGGGCGCGTATCTTTGACGGGCGTTGAATGTCCCCGCCCTCGCACCGGGGGGCAGCCAATCACAGCGCGCGTTTCTTTGACGGATGTTGAATATCCCCAACCTCCTTCCACCCCCCCGCGAACAGCCAGTCACAGCACGCTTTTCCTTGATGGGAGTTGAGTCGACCCGCCCTCGCCCCGTGAGCAGCCAATCACAGCGCGCGTCTTTGACGGGTTTTGAATAGCCCCACCCGCCCTACACCCCCGCGAGCAGCCAATCACAGCGCGCGTATCCTTGACGGGAGTTGAATGTCCCCGCCCTCGCTCCGGTGAGTAGCCAATCACAGCGCGCGTCTCTTTGACGGGTGTTGAATATCCCCACCCTCCCTACACCCCCCGCGAGCAGCCAATCACAGCGCGCGTATCCTTGACGGGCGTTGAATGTCCCCGCCCTCGCCGCTGTGGGCAGCCAATCATAGCGCGCGTGCCTTTAACGGGTGTTGAATATCCCCACCCCCCCCTTCGCCCCCGCGAGCAGCCAATCACAGAACGTTTCCTTGACGGGCGTTGAATGTCCCCGCCCTCGCTCCGGAGAGTAGCCAATCACAGCGCGCGTCTCTTTGACGGGTGTTTAATATCCCCACCCTCCCTACACCCCCGCGAGCAGCCAATCACAGCGCGCGTATCCTTGAGGGGCGTTGAATGTCCCCGCCCTCGCCACCATGAGCAGCCAATCACAGCGCGCGTCTCTTTGACGGGTAGTGAATATCCCCACCCTCCCTACACCCCCGCGAGCAGCCAATCACAGCGCGCGTATCCTTGAGGGGCGTTGAATGTCCCCGCCCCCGCCGCCGAGGGCAGCCAATCACAGCGCGCGTTTCTTGGACGGGCGATGAGTGTCTCCTGCCAGGAGAGCAGCCAATCACAGCGCGCGCTTCTTTGAGGGGCGTTGAATGTCCCCGCCCCCTCCGCGGCGGCTTTTCCGTACAGCAATATGGCGGCCGCCCGGGCGCAGACCGGCGGCGGAGCGGCGGCCGTAAAGGAAGCCGTTCCCTCTTCCCCCCCGGCTGTCGCGAACCAGTGAATGGGCAGCGTGGAGGGGGGCGCGCGCGCGGAGTCGGCGCGGCGGCGGCGGGGAGCAGCGAGGCGGCGGGGCCAAGATGGACCCCAACCGGATCATCCAGGCCCTGAAGGGCACCATCGACCCCAAGCTCCGGATCGCGGCGGAGAATGAGCTCAACCAGGTGAGGAGGAAGTGGGAGGGGGGCGGGAGGGAGGACCCGCCTGTCCATCACCAGCCGTGCTCCCCTCCCCCACCCGCGCGCGCACGCGCACTCCTCCCTCAGGGCGCGCAGGGCGACGGCCGGCACAGCTGGGCGACTCCCCGGGACCTGTCAATCACTCTTCCCGCTCTCCGCGCGCATGCGCGCTTCCCCTTCCCGCTCGTTCGCTTCCACTCTCAAGGCGCGCATAGGCGACGGCGGACACATCTGGACCCCCCCACCCCCCCCGCTCTGGACCTGTCACTCTCCCCACCCACCGGGCGCATGCGCATTTCTCCATCGCGCCCTCAGGGCGCGCTGGACGCCCCCGGCCGCTTGTCAATCACTCTCCCCGCCCTCCGCGCGCATGCGCGCTTCTCCTGCCCGCCCTCAGGGCTCGCTGGGCGACGGCCGACGCATCTGGGCCCCACCCCGGCACCTGTCGTCACTGTCCCCGCGCGCATGCGCGCTTCCTTGTCCTGCCCGTCCGCTCCGCATCCTAATTCAGGGCACGCGGGGCGGCAGCCTGTCAATCACTCTCCCCGCGCGCATGCGCGCTTCTCCTTCCCGTCCTCGGCGCGCTGGGCGACGGCGGGCACATCTGGGCAATTACCTGGGACCTGTCAGTCACTTTCCCCGCGCGCATGCGCGCTTCCTCGTCCCGCCCGTCCGCTCCGCATCATAATTCAGGGCGCACTGGGCGACGGCCGGCACAGCCGGGCGCCCCTCACTGCCTGTCAATCATTCTCCCCGCCCTCTGCGCGCATGCGCGCTTCCCCTTCCCGCCCGTCTGCCTCCACTCTCAAGGCGCGCAGGGCGACGGCGGGCACAGCTGGGCACCCCACCCTCCCCAGCTAGGGACCTGTCACTCTCCCCGCGCGCATGCGCTCTTCTCCTACCCACCCTAAGGGCGCGCAGGGCGACGGCCGGCACATCTGGGCCTCTCCCCGGGACCTGTCAGTCACTGTCCCCGCGCGCATGCGCGTTTCCCTGTCCCGGCCGTCAGCTCCGCATGCTAATTCAGGGCGCCCAAGGTGACGGCCGGCACAGTCGGGCGCCTCCGGCGGCCTGTCAATCACTCTCCCTGCCCTCCGCGCGCATGCGCGCTTCCCCTTCCCTTATGTCCGCCTCCACTCTTAAGGCAGGCAGGGCGACGGCGGACACATCTGGTCACCACCCCTGCTGGGGACCTGTCAGTTACTCTCCCTGCCCCCCGCGCGCATGCGCGCTTCCCCTTCTCGTCCTCAGGGCGGCAGTGGGCACATCTGGGTGCCGCCGAAGAACTGTCAATCACACTCCCTGCGCATGCGCGCTTCCCCTTCCCGCCCGTTCGGCACATCTGGGCGGCCCCGGGGACCAGTCACTCTCCCCACCCTCCGCGCATGCGCCCTTCTCCTTCCTGCCCTCAGGGCGCGCTGGGCGACGGCCGGCACATATCACCTGTATATATGTTTGTACATATTTATTACTCTGTTTATTAATTTTAGTTGTACATATTTATTCTATTTATTTTATTTTGTTAATGTGTTTTGTTGTCTGTCTCCCCATTCTAAACTGAGCCCACTGTTGGGTAGGGACCATCTCTATATGTCACCAACTTGTACTTCCCAAGCGCTTAGCGGAGTGCTCTGCACACAGTAAGTGCTCAATAAATACGATTGAATGAATGAATCTGCCCCCCCCCCCGCAGACCTGTCAGTCACTCTCCCTGCCCTCCGTGCGCATGCGCGCTTCTCCTTCCTGCTTTCGGGGCTCGCTGGGCTACGGCCGGCACATCTGGGCCCCCCTTCCCTCGCAACCTGTCAGTCACTCTCCCCGCCGTCCTCGCGCATGCGCCCTTCTCACTCGCGCCCTCAGGGCGCGCTGGGCGACGGCCGGCATAGCTGGGCCCCCTCCGCAGGCCTGTCAGTCACTCGCCTCCGCGCGCATGCGCGCTTCTCCTTCCCGCCCTCAGGGCGCGCTGGGCGACTGCCGGCACATCTGCCACCCCCCCCCCCCGACCTGTCCGTCACTCTCTCCCCACCATCCGCGCGCATGCGCGCGCTTCTCCCTCCCTTCCTCAGGGCGCCCTGGGCGACTGCCGGCACATCTGCCCCCTTCACCTGTCAGTCACTCTCTCCCCACCATCTGCGCGCATGCGTGCTTCTCCTTCCCGCCCTCAGGGCGCACTGGGCGACGGCCGGCACATCTGCCCCCTCCCCGACCTGTCAGTCACTCTCTCTCAGCCATCCGCACGCATGCGCCCTTCTCCTTCCCGCCCTCAGGGCGCGCTGGGCGACTGCCGGCACATCAGCCCTCTCCCACCCCGTCCTGTCAGTCACTCTCTCCCCACCATCCGCGCGCATGCGCCCTTTTCCTTCCCGTCCTCGGCGCGCTGGGCGATGGCCGGCACACCCCCCCCCCCCGCGACCTGTCAGTCACTCTCTCCCCACCATCCGCGCGCATGCGCGCTTCTTCCCGCCCTCAGGGCGCGCTGGGCGACGGCCAGCACATCTGGCCCCGCCCCCCCCGCGCAGACCTGTCAGTCACTCGTCCCCGCCCTCCGCGCGCATGCGCCCTTGTCCTTCGCGCCCGCTGGGCGACGGCCGGCACATCTGCCTCCCCCCCACAAAGACCTGTCAAGCACTCGCCCCCCTCCCTCCGCGCGCATGCGCGCTTCCACTTCCCGCCTGTCCGCCCCGCGTGTCTCGCGACACGTCTGGGCGCCCCCTAGCTGTCAATCACTCTCCCCGCGCGCATGCGCTGTTCCTCCGCCGCCGCCCCTCACCCTTCCCTCAGGGCGCCCTGGGCCCCAGCCCCCTCAGCTTCCCTTCCTTCATTCAATCATTCATTCATTCATTCAATAGTAGTAGTAGTAATAATAATAATAATAATAATAATGATAATAATAATAATGGTATTTGTGAAGAGCTTACTGTGTGCTGAGCACTGTTCTAAGCGCCGGGGTAGATCCAAGGTGATCAGGTTGTCCCACGTGGGTCTCCCAGTCTTCATCCCCATTTTACAGATGAGGTGACTGAGGCACAGAGAAGTCAGTTGACCTGCCCAAAGTCACACAGCCGATAAGTAATAATAATAATAATAATAGTGGCATTTGTTAAGCGCTTACTATGTGCAAAGCACTGTTCTAAGCGCTGGGGGGGATACAGGGTGACCAGGTGGTCCCACGTGGGGCTCACAGTCAATCCCCATTTTCCAGATGAGGTAACTGAGGCCCTGAGAAGTTAAGTGACTTGCCCAAGGCCACACAGCAGACCTGTGGCAGAGTCGGGATTCGAACCCATGACCTGTGACTCCAAAGCCCGGGCTCTTTCCACTGAGCCACGCTTAAGTGGAGGAGTTGGGATTAGAACCCACAACCTGATGCTAGCTGATCTAGTTGTCCACGGTCCCACGGGGGGCTCACAGTCTCCATCCCCATTTTCCAGATGAGGGAACTGAGGCCGCGAGAAGTGAAGTGACTGGCCCAAGGTCACACGGCAGACATCTGGCGGAGGCGGGGGTTAGATAGAGAAGCATTCATTCAATCAATTGTATTTATTGAGCGCTTACTGTGTGCAGAGCACTGTACTAAGCGCTTGGGAAGTCCAAGTCGGCAACGTAGAGAGACAGTCCCTACCCAACAGCGGGCTCACAGTCTAGAAGGGGGAGACAGACAACAAAACAATAAGCGCTTAGTACAGTGCTCTGCACATAGTAAGCGCTCAATAAATATGATTGATGATGAAAACAAAACATGTGGACAGGTGTCATCATCAGAATAAATAGAAATAAAGCTCAATGCACATCATTAAGAAAATAAATAGTAGTAGTAGTTGTAGTAGCTTGGCTTAGTGGAAAGAGCCCGGGCTTGGGAGTCAGAGGTCGTGGGTTCTAATCCCGGCTCCGCCACTTGTCAGCTGTGTGACTTTGGGCAAGTCACCTCAACTTCTCTGGGCCTCGGTTACCTCATCTGGAAAATGGGGATGAAGACCGTGAGCCCCACGTGGGACAACCTCATTACCTCGTATCCACCCCAGTGCTTAGAACAGTATTTGGCTCATAGTAAGTGCTTAGCAAATACCATCATTAATTAATTAATTACCCATGACCTTCTGACACCCAGGCCTGTACTGTATTCATTCATTCAGTCGTATTTATTGAGCGCTTACTGTGTGCAGAGCAGTGTACTAAGCGCTTGGGAAGTACAATTTGGCAACATATAGAGACAGTCCCTACCCAACAGCGGGCTCACAGTCTAGAAGGGTTGTACATATTTATGGTTGTACATATTTATTACTCTATTTATCTATTTATTTATTTATTTTACTTGTACATTTCTATCCTACTTATTTTATTTTGTTGGTATGTTTGGTTCTGTTCTCTGTCTCCCCCTTTTAGACTGTGAGCCCACTGTTGGGTAGGGACTGTCTCTATGTGATGCCAATTTGTACTTCCCAAGCGCTTAGTACAGTGCTCTGCACATAGTAAGCGCTCAATAAATACGATTGATTGATTGATTGATAGAAGGGGGAGACAGAGAACAAAATAAAACATATTAACAGAATAAAATAGAATAAATATGTACAAGTAAAATAAATAGAGTGATAAATACGTACAAACATATATACATTTATGCAGGTGCTGTGGGGAAGGGAAGGAGGTATCCCAAGTGCTCTGCACACAGTAAGCGCTCAATAAATACGATTGAATGACTGCTATTCCAGGCCAAAGGGAGGATGTGGGCGAGAGGTTGGCGGTGGCGTCTAGTAAGCACTTAGCAGATACCAAAGGGGGTAAAAAAAACAAACCCGAACCAAACAAACAAATAAATCAGGCATGCCAGCTGGGGATTTTCAGTAGTTGCGGGTTTTGTTCAGTTTCAGCTGGCCCGCTGGACTGTAAACTCACTGTGGGCAGGGAATGTGTCTGTTCTATTGTTCTGTCATTCTCGCCCAAGCGCTTACTACAGCTCTCTGCACATAGTAAGCGCTCAGTAAATAGGACTGACCGATTCCTGGGTAGCTCCTTCTCTCTATTTACATATTTATCATCAGCAATCATATTTATTGAGTGCTTACTATGTGCAGAGCACTGTACTAAGCGCTTGGGAAGCACAAATTGGCAACGTATAGAGGCAGTCCCTACCCAACAGTGGGCTCACAGTCTAAAAGGGGGGAGACAGAGAACAAAACCAAACATACTAACAAAATAAAATAAATAGAATAGATATGTACAAATAAAATATTTTTTATTTTTACTCTATTATTATTCATTATTCATTACTCATTATTTTACTCATTATTACTCATTATTTTACTCATATTGTTATATTTTACTCATAAATATTTATAACATATTTATTTATATACTTTATTCATTGACATATTTATTCATTACATACCTATAGATTGAGAAGCAGCGGGGCTCAATGGAAAGTCAGAGGTCATGGGTTCGAATGCCGGCTCCACCGCCTGTCAGCTGCGTGACTTTGGGCAAGTCACTTCACTTCTCTGTGCCTCAGTTCCCTCATCGGGAAAATGGGGATTAAGACTGTGAGCCCCCCGTGGGACAACCTGATCACCTCATATCCTCCCCGGTGCTTAGAACAGTGCTTTGCACATAGTAAGCGCTTAATAAATGCCATTAGTATGATGATGGTGTCTATCTCTACTTCCTAACTAGGTTACCTGGTTACTAGATTACTAGACTGGATTACTGCATCAGCCTCCTCTCTGATCTCCCATCCTCGTGTCTCTCCCCACTTCAATCCATACTTCATGCCGCTGCCCGGATTGTGTTTGTCCAGAAACGCTCTGGGCATATCACTCCCCTCCTCAAAAATCTCCAGTGGCTACCAATCAATCTGCACATCAGGCAGAAACTCCTCCCCCTGGGCTTCCAGGCTGTCCATCCCCTCGCCCCCTCCTACCTCCCCTCCCTTCTGTCCTTCTCCAGCCCAGCCCGCACCCTCCGCTCCTCCACCACTAATCTCCTCACTGTACCTCGCTCTCGCCCGTCCCGCCATCGACCCCCGGCCCACGTCATCCCCCAGGCCCGGAATGGCCTCCCTCTGCCCATCCACCAAGCTCGCTCTCTTCCTCCCTTCAAAGCCCTCCTGAGAGCTCACCTCCTCCAGGAGGCCTTCCCACACTCAGCCCCCTTTTTCCCCTCCTCCTCCCCATCCTCCCCGCCCTACCTCCTTCCCCTCCCCACAGCACCTGGATATATGTTTGTACAGATTTATTACTCTATTTTACTTGTACATATTTGCTATTCTATTTATTTTATTTTGCTAATATGTTTTGTTGCCTGTCTCCCCCTTCTAGACTGTGAGCCCACTGTTGGGTCGGGACCGTCTCTATATGTTGCCAACTTGGACTTCCCAAGCGCTTAGTCCAGTGCTGTGCACACAGTAAGCGCTCAATAAATACAATTGAATAGAATGAATGAGTCACTTTATATCCTCCCTAGCGCTTAGAACAGTGCTTTGCACATACCAAGTGCTTAACAAATGTCATTATTATTATTACTTATATTTACTATTCTAATTATTTTGTTAATGGGCTTAGAACAGTGCTTTGCACATAGTAAGCGCTTAACAAATGCCATCATTATTATATATAGCTTCTAGACTGTGAGCCCACTGTTGGGTAGGGACCGTCTGTATATGTTGCCAACTTGTACTTCCCAAGCGCTTAGTACAGTGCTCTGCACACAGCAAGCGCTCAATAAATAGGATTGAATGAATGAATAGCTTTCATTCTATTTTTTTCTGATGGTTTTGACCCCTGTCCACATGTTTTGTTCTGTCATCCGTCTCCCGCTTCTAGACTGTGAGCCCGTTGTTGGGGAGGGACCGTCTCTCTATGTTGTCGACTTGTACTTCCCAAGCGCTTAGTCCAGTGCTCGGCACACAGTAAGCGCTCAATAAATACGACTGCATGAAGGTTGTGCCCCATAGTCTTCTGTCGGGTCCTCTGTCCCCTCTCTAGACTGTGAGCTCGTTGTGGGTAGGAATGTGTGTCACCTGTCGTCTGGGGACGGCTTTGTTCGGTAATCAGTGCGGCGAGTGTGAACCCGTTGATGGGTAGGGACCGTCTCTATCTGTTGCCGACTTGTACTTCCCAAGCGCTTAGTCCAGTGCTCTGCACACAGTAAGCGCTCAATAAATACGATTGAATGACTTGATTGAATGAATTCAAGGATTTTTTTTTCTTTTAATGGCATTTGTTTAGTGCTTACTATGTGCCAGGCACCGCACTAAGCACTGGGGTAGATAATAATAATAATAATAATAATAATAATAATAATAATAATAATAATGATGGCATTAGTAAGCACTTACTATGTGCAAAGCACTGTTCTAAGCGCTGGGGGAGTTATAAGGGGATCAGGTTGTCCCATGGGGGGCTCACAGCTTTAATCCCCATTTTACAGATGAGGGAACTGAGGCCCAGAGAAGTTAAGTGACTTGCCCAAAGTCACACAGCTGAGAATTGGCAGAGCCGGGATTTGAACCCACGACCTCTGACTCCAAAGTCTGGGCTCTTTCCACTGAGCCACGCTGCTTCTCTTAGATGCAAGATAACCCGTTGTTGGGTAGAGACCGTCTCTATCTGTTGCCGACTTGTACTTCCCAAGCGCTTAGTCCAGTGCTCTGCACGCAGTAAGCGCTCAGTAAATATGATTGAATGACTTGAATGAATGAATTCAAGGATTTTATTTTTAATGGCATTTGTTTAGTGCTTACTATGTGCCAGGCACTGTGCTAAGCACGGGGGTAGATGCAAGGTAACCCGTTTTTGGGTAGGGACCGTCTCTATCTGTTGCCGACTTGTACTTCCCAAGCGCTTAGTCCAGTGCTCTGCACACAGTAAGCGCTCAATAAATACGATTGAATGACTTGAATGAATGAATTCAAGGATTTTTTTTCTTTTAATGGCATTTGTTTAGTGCTTACTATGTGCCAGGCACTGGACTAAGCACTGGGGTAGATGCAAGATAACCCGTTGTTTGGTAGGGACCGTCTCTATCTGTTGCTGACTTGTACTTCCCAAGCGCTTAGTACAGTGCTCTGCACACGGTAAGCGCTCAATAAAATGATTGAAGGACTTGAATGAATGAATTCAAGGATTTTTTTCTTTTAATGGCATTTGTTTAGTGCTTACTATGTGCCAGGCACTGGACTAAGCACTGGGGTAGATGCAAGATAACCCGTTGTTGGGTAGGGACCGTCTCTATCTGTTGCCGACTTGTACTTTCCAAGCGCTTAGTACGGTGCTCTGCACGCAGTAAGCGCTCAGTAAATATGATTGAATGACTTGAATGAATGAATGAATTCAAGGATTTTTTTTTAATGGCATTTGTTTAGTGCTTACTATGTGCCAGGTACTGTACTAAGCACGGGGGTAGATGCAAGATAACCCGTTGTTGGGTAGGGACCGTCTCTATCTGTTGCCGACTTGTACTTCCCAAGCGCTTAGTCCAGTGCTCTGCACACAGTAAGCGCTCAATAAATCCGATTGAATGAAGGTTGTACCCCGTAGTCTTCTGTCAGATCCTCTGTATCCTCTCTAGACTGTGAGCTCGTCGTGGGTAGGAATGTGTGTGTTTGTTTCACCCATCGTCCGACGACGGGTTTGTTCGGAAATCGGCACGGCGAGTGTGAGCCCATTGTTGGGCTGTATATGTTGCCGACTTGTACTTCCCAAGCGCTTAGTACAGTGCTCCGCACCCAGTAAGCGCTCAATAAATTTGATTGAATAAATGAATGAAAGTGTCTTGTCAGGGACATTAGCCTGTGAGCCCACTGTTGGGTAGGGACCGCCTCTATATGTTGCCAATTTGTACTTCCCAAGCGCTTAGTACAGTGCTCTGCACATGGCGCTCAATAAATACGATTGATGATTAGCCGATTTTGAATTTTCTTGCCTTCATCCCTTTAAAAACCGGTCATTGGAGAAAGGCACGGCAAGCAGTTACGACTCGCAACCTTTCTTTTAGACTGCGAGCCCACTGTTGGGTAGGGACTGTCTCTAGATGTTGCCAACTTGGACTTCCCAAGCGCTTAGTACAGTGCTCTGCACACAGTAAGCGCTCAATAAATACGATTGATTGATTGATTCTATCCTCCGTTATTTTTTTAACTCTCTTGTCATTTCAGTCCTACAAGATTATTAATTTTGCCCCGAGCCTACTTCAGATTATCGTCTCAGAACAAGTTGAATTTCCCGTCCGCCAAGCAGGTGAGTTTATGGTTTTGTTTTGTTTTTTATTTCCTTTTCAGAGGTAAAGGAACTGAATTAGGAGAAGCAGCATGGCTCAGTGGAAAAGAGCATGGGCTTTGGAGTCAGAGGTCATGGGTTCAAATCCCTGCTCCACCGATTGTCAGCTGTGTGACTTTGGGCAAGTCACTTCTCTGTGCCTCAGTTCCCTCATCTGTAAAATGGGGATTAAGACTGTGAGCTCCTCATGGGACAACTGATCACCTTGTAACCTCCCCAGCACTTAGAACAGTGCTTTGCACATAGTAAGCGCTTAATAAATGCCGTCATTATTATTATTACGAGTGAAAGGAGGAATTGGGTGGGCCTCTCTTATTGGCGCCTTCCTCCGTCCTGCGAGGGTGGCCAACCCCTAAATCCCACAGGTAATAATAATAATAATAATGTTGGTATTTGTTAAGCGCTTACTATGTGCGAAGCGCTGTTCTAAACGCAGGGGGAGATGCTAAACACAAGGAGATGAGGTTGTCCCATGTGGGGCTCACAGTCTTCATCCCCATTTTACAGATGAGGGAACTGAGGCCCAGAGAAGTGAAGTGACTTGCCCAGGGTCACACAGCAGACATGTGGGGGAGGTGGGATTCGAACCCATGACCTCTGCCTCCCAAGCCACCAGCCCAAGCCCCCAAACAGCCTCTCTTTTGAGGGGTGGGGACGTTGCTGACCGCCCCAGCTGAATGCCGCGTGGCTCAGTGGCAAGAGCCTGGGCTCTGGGGTCAAAGGTCAATCAATCAATCAATTGTATTGATTGAGCGCTTACTGTGTGCAGAGCACTGTACTAAGCGCTCGGGAAGGACAAGTTGGCAACAGCGTGCCTCAGTGGAAAGAGCCCGGGTTTTGGAGTCAGAGGTCGTGGATTCGAATCCCGGCTCTGCCAACTGTCAGCTGTGTGACTTTGGGCAAGTCACTTCACTTCTCTGGGCCTCAGTTCCCTCATCTGTAAGATGGGGATGAAGACTGTGAGCCCCCCGAGGGACAACCCGATCACCTTGTAACCCCGCCAGCGCTTAGAACAGTGCTTTGCACATAGTAAGCGCTTAATAAATGCTATCATTATTACTATTATTATTGTAAGAATCCTAGAAAGTCATTCCTTTCTAAGATACCAGATTATGAGAACAGTAGTATTATAGTATACTACAGTACTATAATACTAGAAAGTCATTCCTTTCTAAGATATCGGATTATGAGAACAGTAGTATTATAGTATACTACAGAACTATAATACAGTATACTACAGCACTATATATATATATATATATATATATATGCGCATATATATATATATATAGTAGTACAGTATACTACTAACAGTAGTATAAGGAGAGCTCTAAAGGATAGCTATATTATACTACTCACTAATGCCAACCTACTATTTAATATTTGGTTCATCCAAATTGAATGAAAAATAAACTTACTATTCAACTGAACACTATCTAAATCAAAAATAGTGACTGAAGTAGTGTAAAGAAGAAGCAAAAATACAGTCCTGCTGGGCATAGATAACCAAAAATAATGAATACTGGGTTAAAGACACCACAAGCTCCACATTCAAGTTATTTAATACGTATGTTTTAACTGTTTTTTGTGAAACTATTTAGAGAAGCAGCCTGGCTCAGTGGAAAGAGCTTGGGCTTTGGAGTCAGAGGTCATGGGTTCAAATCCTGGCTCCACGGCTCATCAGCTGCGTGACTTTGGGCAAGTCACTTAACTTCTCTGGGCCTCAGTTCCCCCATCTGTAAAATGGGGATCAACACTGTGAGCCCCACGGGGGACAACCTGATCACCTTGTAACCCCCCCCAGCGCTTAGAACAGTGCTTTGCACATAGTAAGCGCTTAATAAATGCTATCATTATTATTATTATAATAATCATAGAAAGTCATTCCTTTCTAAGATATCGGATTATGAGAACAGTAGTATTATAGTATTCTACTGTACTATAATACTAGAAAGTCATTCCTTTCTAAGATATTGGATTATGAGAACAGTAGTATTATAGTATACTACAGAACTATAATACAGTATACTACAGTACTATATATATATATATATATAGTAGTACAGTATACTATTAACAGTAGTATTATAAGGAGAGCTATATTATAGTACTCACTAATGCCAACCTACTATTTAATATTTGGTTTATCCAAATTGAATGAAAAATAACTTACTATTCAACTGAACACTATCTAAATCAAAAATAGTGACTGAAGTAGTGTAAAGAAGAAGCAAAAATACAGTCCTGCTGGGCATAGATAACCAAAAATAATGAATACTGGGTTAAAGACACCACAAGCTCCACATTCAAGTTATTTAATACGTATGTTTTAACTGTTTTTTGTGAAACTATTTAGAGAAGCAGCCTGGCTCAGTGGAAAGAGCTTGGGCTTTGGAGTCAGAGGTCATGGGTTCAAATCCCGGCTCCACCACTCGTCAGCTGCGTGACTTTGGGCAAGTCACTTAACTTCTCTGGGCCTCAGTTACCTCATCTGTGAAATGGGGATTAACACTGTGAGCCCCACGGGGCTGATCACCTTGTAAATTCGCTTAGAACAGTGCTCTGCACATAGTAAGCGCTTAATAAATGCCATTATTATTATTATAAAATATTTAACATTTCATAATGGTATGATATTTTGCACCTCATTTGGAACTTGGCAACGTCCACTCGTATCCAAAAATACCAGTAATGTGTTTTGTTATAAAAACTATGGTACACGTAATTTTTAATAGAAAAACTTTCACAATTTTCACAATCACTCAGAAAGTCTTTTGAGGAATAAATTCACAAGGGATACACTGAAATCAATGCCCAAAATGCTTCCTCTTTTTGACAACTAATAACTTTGTTAAAACTACTTACATTTTTCCTGTTTATTGCTTAAACACCTTCGCTAAAGAGGAACAGTTATCATTAATCCCCACATTTGGTGGCTAATTTTCACCCAAAATTCATACAGATTTTTTTCTAACCAGGGATAATAAGAAAATTGCCCATTTGTTTCCATGGTGATGACTTTCAAAAAATATAAAAAAAATATTAAAAGTGTAAAAAGTATAAAAAAAGGTCATGGGTTCTAATACCGGCTCTGCCACTTGTCGGCTGGGTGACCTTGGGCAAGTCACTTCTCTGGGCCTCAGTTACCTCATCTGGAAAATGGGGTTTAAGACTGTGAGCCCACCGCGGGACAACCTGATCACCTTGTAATCTCCCCAGCGCTTAGAGCAGTGCTTTGCACATAGTAAGCGCTTAATAAATGCCATTAAAAAAATGGGCTTAGCGGGCCTTGTGGCTGACCATCTGGGGCCCACTGGGCGCTTAGTACAGTGCTCTGCACACAGTAAGCGCTCAATAAATATGATTGAATGAATACTGAGGATCAGCGTGGCTCAGGGGAAAGAGCCCGGCCTTGGGAGTCAGAAGGTCATGAGTTCTAATCCCGGCTCCGCCACATGTCTGCTGCGTGACCTCGGGCAAGGCACTTCACTTCTCTGAGCCTCAGTTCCCTCATCTGTAAAATGGGGTTGAAGGCTGTGAGCCCCACATGGGACAACCTGATCACCTTGTATCCCCCCAGCGCTTAGAACAGTGCTTTTGCACATAGTAACCCCACTTCACTTCCCTGGGCCTCAGCATTATTATTATAGTTATTATTATTAACAAGTACCACAATTTGTTATTATTATTATTATTTTATGTGGGATTAGAACCCAAGTCCTTCCGAGTCCCAGGCCCGTGGTCTATCCAATAATAATAATAATGATGGCATTTATTAAGCGCTTACTGTGAGCAAAGCACTGTTCTAAGCGTTGGGGAGGTTACAAAGTGATCAGGTTGTCCCCTGGGGGGGGGGGCTCACAGTCTTAATCCCCATTTTACGGATGAGGTCGCTGAGGCCCAGAGGAGTGAAGTGACTTGGCCAAAGTCACACAACTGACAATTGGCGGAGCCGGGATTTGAACCCATGACCTCTGACTCCAAAGCCCGGGCTCTTTCCACTGAGCCACGCTGCTTCTCTGACCACACTGCTGCTAACTGAGTGTCAACCATTCACTTAGACACTTCTATTTTACCTCTTTATTTGAGGTTTCTGTAGGGACAGGAGGGGCCCAACTCTAAAACAACAACATTTTCAAGCTTCGAAGGCGGGGAATACTTGAGGGAAAACTAGCTCAGGCGAATCAAGGGCCAGTATTTTCAAGTTACGCTCAATGAGGTCATCAATCAATCAATCAATCAATCAATCGTGTTTATTGAGCGCTTACTATGTGCAGAGCACTGTACTAAGCACTTGGGAAGTACAAATTGGCAACATATAGAGACAGTCCCTACCCAACAGTGGGCTCACAGTCTAAAAGGGGGAGGCAGAGAGCAAAACCAAACATACTAACAAAATAAAATAAATAGAATAGATATGTACAAGTAAAATAAATAAATAAATAAATAGAGTAATAAATATGTACAAACATATATACAGGTGCTGTGGGGAAGGGAAGGAGGTAAGATGGGGGGATGGAGAGGGGGACGAGGGGGAGAGGAAGGAAGGGGCTCAGTCTGGGAAGGCCTCCTGGAGGAGGTGAGCTCCACTGAGCAGCGTGGCTCAGTGGAAAGAGCCCAGGCTTGGGAGTCAGAGGTCATATGTTCTAATCCCGCCTCCGCCACTTGTCAGCTGGGTGACTTTGGGCAAGTCACCTCACTTCTCTGGGCCTCAGTTCCCTCATCTGTAAAATGGGAATGAAGACTGTGAGCCCAATATGGGGCAACCCGATCACCTTGTATCTCCCCCAGCGCTTAGAACAGTGCTTGGCACATAGTAAGTGCTTAACATATGCCATCATCATTATTATTATTACCTTGTGCAGAGCACTCTACTCTGTGCTTGGGAGAGGACATTACAACGGAGTTGGTAGGCAGGTTCTCTGCCCACAGGAAGCTTACAGTCCAGAGGAACTAGCTTCCAGTGTAGGATGTATATATGCGTATATATATATGTATATATACACACACTTCACACACACACACACATATATGTATATGTACATATATATGCATACATACATATATGTATACATATACATGCACACATACATATATGCGTACATATACATATATATGTATACATATATATGTATATGCAAGCATGCATGTATATGTATATATACATGTATGTGCACGCACACACATATATGTATACATATATGTGCATATACATGCATATGTATATACATATATGTATATGTACATATATATGTATATATACACATGTGTGTATATATGTTTGTACATTTTTATTACTGTATTTATTTTACTTGTACATATCTATTCTATTTATTTTATTTTGTTAGTGTGTTTGGTTTTGTTCTCTGTCTCCCCCTTTTAGACTGTGAGCCCACTGTTGGGTAGGGACCGTCTCCATATGTTGCCAACTTGTACTTCCCAAGCGCTTAGTACAGTGCTCTGCACACAGTAAGCGCTCAATAAATACGATTGATGATGATGATGATGATGATGGCAGAGGGCCGTCAACACAGCCATTCCCCTGCTGCGTCCTTCACCCATTTACTCCACCTCCCAGGGAGATCCCAAGGCAGGGGAGGACTGGGCCTACCTCCCCTCCCCTCCTTGTTTCCAATCATTCAATCAGCGGTATTTATTGAGCGCCTACTCTGTGCCGAGCAGTGGACTAAGCACCTGGGAGGGTACAATAGAACGACAGAACACATTCCCTGCCCACAGCGAGTTTGCAGTCTAGAGGGGGAAGCTCATTTTTGCCCTCAGAACGACCCCGAGGGGGAAGGAGGGACAGCAGGTTTTGTCCTGAGGAGGAGATTGCAGTTTTGAAGAGGAGCTTAAAGTCCCGAGGAGGAGTTTACAGTCCTGAGGAGGAGCTTACATCCCCACAGACGAGCTTACAGTCCTGTGGAGGAGCTTGCAGTCCCGAGGAAGAGATTGCAGTCTTGAGGAGGCACTTACAGTCCCACGGAGGAGCGTACAGTCCTGTGGAGGAGCTTACAGTCCTGTGGAGGAGCTTGCAGTCTTGAGGAGGAACTTACAGTCCCGTGGAGGAGCGTACAGTCCTGAGGAGGAGCTTACAGTCTTGAATCAATCAATCAATCAATCAATCAATCGTATTTATTGAGCGCTTACTATGTGCAGAGCACTGTACTAAGCGCTTGGGAAGTACAAGTTGGCAACACATAGAGACAGTCCCTACCCAACAGTGGGCTCACAGTCTAAAAGGGGGAGACAGGGAACAGAACCAAACATACCAACAAAATAAAATAAATAGGATAGAAATGTACAAGTAAAATAAATAAATAAATAAATAAATAGAGTAATAAATCTGTACAACCATATATACATATATACAGGCGCTGTGGGGAAGGGAAGGAGGTAAGATGGGGGGATGGAGAGGGGGACGAGGGGGAGAGGAAGGAAGGGGCTGCCTTCCAACAAAATAAAATAAATAGGATAGAAATGTACAAGTAAAATAAATAAATAAATAAATAGAGTAATAAATATGTGCAACCATATATACATATATACATATATAAGCTCCTCTTGAAGAAGAGCTTACATTCCCTCAGACAAGCTTACAGTCCCGTGGAGGAGCTTACAGTCCAGAGGAGGAGTTTACAGTCCCGAGGAGGAGTTTACAGTCCCGAGGAGGAGTTTACAGTCCCGAGGAGGAGTTTACAGTCCCGAGGAGGAGTTTACAGTCCCGAGGAGGAGCTTACAGTCTTGAGGAGGAGCTTATAGTCCCTCAGTTGAGCTTACAGCCCTGAGAAGGAGTTTACAGTCTAGAAGAGGAGCTTACAGTCCCTTGGTGGAGCTTACAGTCTTGAGGAGAAGCTTATATTCCCTCAGACGAGTTTACAGTCCTGAGGAGGAATTTACAATCCCAAGGAGGAGCTTACAGTCCCAAGGAAGAGCTTATAGTCCCAAAGAGGAACATGCAGTCCCGAGGAGGAGCTTACAGTCCCGAGGAGGAGCATGTAGTCCAGAGGAGAAGCTCACAGTCCTGAAGAAGAGCTTACAGTCCCGAGGAGGAGCTTACAGTCCCGCAGACGAGCTTACAGTCTTGAGGAGGAGCTTACAATCCCAAGGAAGAGCTTGCAGTCCCGCGGAGGAGCTTACAATCTCAAGGAAGAGCTTGCAGTCCCATGGAGGAGTTTACAATCCCAAGGAAGAGCTTGCAGTCCCGTGGAGTAGCTTACAATCCCAAGGAAGAGCTTGCAGTCCCGTGGAGGAGCTTACAATCTCAAAGAAGAGCTTGCAGTCCCGTGGAGGAGTTTACAATCCCAAGGAAGAGGTTGCAGTCCCGTGGAGGAGCTTACAATCCCAAGGAAGAGCTTGCAGTCCCGTGGAGGAGTTTACAATTCCAAGGAAGAGCTTGCAATCCCATGGAGGATTTCACAATCCCAACAAAGACCCTGCAGTCCCATGGAGGAGCTTACAATCCCAAGGAAGAGCTTGCAGTCCCATAGAGGAGCTTGCAGTCCCGAGGAGGAGCTTACAGTCCAGAGAAGAAGAGTTTACAGTCCCGAGGAGGAGTTTATATTCCTGTGGATGAGTTCACAATCCCAAGGAAGAGCTTGCAGTCCCATGGAGGAGCTTACAGTCCCGAGGAGGAGCTTACAGTCCAGAGAAGAAGAGTTTACAGTCCCGAGGAGGAGCTTATATTCCTGTGGATGAGCTTACAGTCCCGAGGAGGAGCTTGCAGTCTTGAGGAAGAGCTTGCAGTCCCAAGGAGGCTTACAGTCCAGAGAAGAAGAGTTTACAGTCCCGAGGAGGAGTTTACAGTCCCAAGGGGAAGCTTACAGTCCCGAGGAAGAGCTTGCAGTCCTGAGGAGGAGCTTACAGTCCAGAGGAGAAGCTTACAGTCCCAAAGAAGAGCTTACAGTCCCGAGGAGGAGCTTACAGTCCCGCAGACGAGCTTACAGGCTTGAGGAGGAGCTTACAATCCCGAAGAAGAACTTACAGTCCCAAGGAGGAGCTTATATTCCTGTGGATGAGCTTCCAGTCCCGAGGAGGAGCTTCCAGTCCCACTCTCCTCCCCCGTCCCACCCAGCGGAGCTGTGTTAAGGTGAGCAGAGGTTCGATGCGAGGAGACTCCGCCGACGTGCAGAAGTACAGCGCTCGTTACCCGATCTTGTCGTCTGCTTTGGTGCCTGGCCCCTAAAGAACGCTGCTACAAGTCCCCCAGAAGACAGGACGTTTTGGAGAAAGCATATCCCATCGAGTTGCTACGGATCGGAAATGATAATAACAATAATAATAACAGGGTGTCAAACTCTGTGCTGAGCCCTGGGATAGGTACAAGATAATCAGGTCCCACATGAGGCGACGTGCCACGTGGCTGCCGGAAAATGTGCCGGCCTTCTAGTCTGTGTGTGTACATGTGTGCTTGGGCGTATGTGGGCACACGCGTGTGCTTTACCAGGGCCTTTTCTTGGGGCCGGATGAGGTAGTTGGGTCTTGTCCCAAGAAAATATTAATAATAATGATCGTGGTGTTTAAGCGCTTACTTTGTGTTAAGCAGTGTTAACACACCGGTAGAGGACGGAGAGAAGATTGAAATAGTTGATAATTTTTTCTCTCCCGGGATCGACAGTCAATAATAAAGGAACTAGTTGTCAAGAAATCTGCCAAAGATCAACGTTAGACTTACTACGAAGAGCCCGTCAAAAGTCATGGATTGTGCCGACGTAACAAACGACACCAAAGTGCGAATTGTCCACTCTGTGGTGTTTCCAGGGACAGCGTATGGATCCGAAAGCTGGACGGTGAAAAAACAGGATAGAAAGAACATTGATTCTTTGGAAATGTGGTGTTGGAGGAGGCTTTTGCAAATACCACGGACTGCCTGGAAAACAAGCCAAAAGGATTTCGGAGCAAATTAAGCCAGTCTTTGGAAGGCCAGGTGACTCGGCTTAGATGAGCAGATTTTGGACACATAATCGTGAGGATTAATTCTCTGGAGAAGACGCTAATGCTCGGAAAAGTCCAGGGAAAACGTGGAAGAGGAAGACCCGCAGATAGAAGGATGGAGACCATAATAATGATAAAGGGAGAACTGTTAGAAAAGTTACGGATTACGGCAGAAGACGGGACGTTCTGGAGAAAATATAACCGTAGGGTCGCCATGAATCGGAAATGACTTGGCACTTGGTAATAATCATTCATTCATTCATTCATTCAGTCATATTTGTTGAGCGCTTACTGTGTGCAGAGCACTGTACTAAGCGCTTGGGAAGTACAAGTTGGCAACATATAGAGACGGTCCCTACCCAACAGTGGGCTCGCAGTCTAGAATAACGTGTCAAGCCCTGTACTGAGCCCTGAGGTAGGTGTAAGGTAATCAGGCTTACAGTGTAAGTAGAAGTGAGAACAGGCGTTGAATAAATACGATCGACTGAATTAATGAATCCCGATTTTGCAGAGGGGGGGACTGAGGCACCTGTGTGACTCGCCCAAGGTCACACAGTCGACAAGTGGCGGAGCTGGGATTAATAATGATAATAATTTTGGTATTTAAGCGCTTACTATGTGCCAGGAACTGTTCTAAGCACTGGGGAGGATACAAGGTGATCACGTTGTCCCACGGGGGGCTCACAGTCTTCATCCCCGTTTTACAGATGAGGGAACTGAGGCCCAGAGAAGCGGAGTGAGCCCACTGTTGGGTAGGGACCGTCTCTATATGTTGCCAATTTGTACTTCCCAAGCGCTTAGTACAGTGCTCTGCACACAGTAAGCGCTCAGTAAATGCGATTGATGATGATGATGATGAAGTGACTTGCCCAAACCATGACCTCTGACTCCCACAGGATTTGAACCCATGACCTCTGACTCCCAAGCCCGGGCTCTTTCCACTGAGCCACAGCGGACAAGCGGCGGAGCCGGGGTTAGAAACGGACTCTATATGTTGCCAATTTGTACTTCCCAAGCGCTTAGTACAGTGCTCTGCACATAGTAAGCGCTCAATAAATACGATTGATGATGATGAGGAGTCCTCTGACTTCCAGGCTAGGGCTCTTAATGATAATAATAATAATAATAATAATAATAATAATAATAATAATAATAATGATGATGGCATTTGTTAAGCACTTACTATGTGCAAAGCACTGTTCTGAGCGCTGGGGGGGATACAAGGTGATCGGGTTGTCCGTCAGCCACGTTCCCAGGCGGCACAACAAAATCAAGAACAACAAAATCACGAGCCACTCGGCAAGTTGGAGCCACACATGGCCCTCAGGTCACTGTTTGGCTACCCAGATGCGGCCGCAGAGGAATCATACGAACGATCCGTCGTGGACTGAATGTCCCACCAAGTCGAGGGAAGTTTAAACACTGACCGAAACAGCTTACGAGAATAACCATTTCAATTTTCCAGAAGCTAATAATAACAAGAATGGTATTTGTTAATCATCATCATCATCAATCGTATTTATTGAGTGCTTACTATGTGCAGAGCACTGTACTAAGCACTTGGGAAGTACAAGTCGGCAACATATAGAGACAGTCCCTACCCAACAGTGGGCTCACAGTCTAAAAGGGGGAGACAGAGAACAAAACCAAACATACTAACAAAATAAAATAAATAGGATAGACATGTACAAGTAAGATAAATAAATAAATAGAGTAATAAATCTGTACAAACATATATACATATATACAGGTGCTGTGGGGAAGGGAAGGAGGTAAGATGGGGGGATGGAGAGGGGGACGAGGGGGAGAGGAAGGAAGGGGCTCAGTGTGGGAAGGCCTCCTGGAGGAGGTGAGCTCTCAGCAGGGCCTTGAAGGGAGGAAGAGAGCGAGCTTGGCGGGTGGGCAGAGGGAGGGCATGCCAGGCCCGGGGGAGGACGTGGGCCGGGGGTCGATGGCGGGACAGGCGAGAGCGAGGTACGGTGAGGAGATTAGCGGCGGAGGAGCGGAGGGTGCGGGCTGGGCTGGAGAAGGACAGAAGGGAGGGGAGGTAGGAGGGGGCGAGGGGATGGACAGCCTGGAAGCCCAGGGGGAGGAGTTTCTGCCTGATGCACAGATTGATTGGTAGCCACTGGAGATTCATGTGCCAAGCACCGTACTGAAAACTGGGCTGGATACAAGAGAAGCAGCGCGGCTCTGTGGAAAGACCCTGGGCTTGGTAGCCAGAGGTCATGGGTTCTAGTCCTGGCTCTGCCACTTATCAGCTGGGTGACTTTGTGCAAGTCACTTCACTTCCAGCGCTTAGAACAGTGCTTGGCACATACTAAGCGCTCAATAAATGCCATTATTATTATTATTCTCTGGGTCTCATCTGTAAAATGGGGATTAAGACTGTGAGCCCCACATGGGACAACCTGATCACCTTGTATCCCCCCCAGCGCTTAGAACAGTGCTTGGCACATAGTAAGCGCTTAACAAATGCCGTCATTATCATTACAAGCAGATCGGGTTGGACACAGCTGCCATCCCACGTCGGGCTCACAGTCTCAATCCCCATTTTGCAGGTGAGGAAACTGAGGCTCAGGGGATTGAAGTGACTTACCCAGTCACCTAGCAGACGTGTGGCAGAGCCGGGATTTGAACCCGGGACCTTCTGATTCCCAGGCCCACGCTGGGAGCTGTTTTATCGGGTTGCCTTTTTTCCCGTGATGGAAACGTTCGTGGCTTGTCGACTCTAATTTTGTCAGTATGTCTATATGTTTTGTCTATATGTTGCCAACTTGTACTTCCCAAGCGCTTAGTACAGTAAATACGGTTGAATGAATGAATGAATGACCGTGACGTAGCGATTGGCACAAAGCGATGTGAAGGCTCATTTTCCGTCTGACCTAATTTTTGTTACTGAGCGACTGACGTTCATTTGAGACCGGTCCTTTGACGATGTGTGGTTTTCAAGTAAAGAGGCGCTTTGGGGTTTTGTGTTGTCAAAGGCCGGTGAATCCCTTGGCCGAGCTGGGACGTGCTGACGTATGATTTTTGGAACATTGGCCCGCGTTTTATCACCGATAATCCCAATTCGAATGGCTTGGCCGGAACTCTGCTTAGGGAAAAGAAGACCTTTTATCCAGGGTCCATATAATAATAATAGTAATAATAATATAATAGTATATAATATAATCTAATATAATAGTAATAGTAATATAATAGTAGTAATAATATAATAATAATATAATAATAATAATATTAAGCGCTTACTATGTGCAAAGCACTAGTCTAAGCGCTGGGGAGGTTACAGGGTGATCTGGTTGTCCCACGGGGGGCTCACAGTCTTAATCCCCGTTTTACAGATGAGGGAACTGAGGCCCAGAGAAGTGAAGTGACTTGCCCAAAGTCAGGTCCACTTGAATAAAATTGAAATAAAAATAAGACCCCATCAGGACTAATTGAATTCCTGTGTGAAATAAGCTTTCGAAGGGTTTTTTGAAGAGGTCATGAGAGAGCATGCCAGGTTGCAAACACTTGGCAGAGCTACAGTGGTTAAGATTATTATTATTGGGGTATTAAGTGCTTACTGTGTGCCAAGTAATAATAATAATAATAATGGCATTTATTAAGCGCTTAGTATGTGCAAAGCACTGTTCTAAACGCTGGGGAGGTTACATGTTGATCAGGTTGTCCCGCAGGGGGCTCACAGTATGAATCCCCATTTTACAGTTGAGGTAACTGTGGCACAGAGAAGTTAAATGACTTGCCCAAAGGCACACAGCTGACAATTGGCAGAGCCGGGATTTGAACCCATGACCTCTGACTCCAAAGTCTGGGCTCTTTCCACTGAGCCACGCTGCTTCCCTGTACTGTTCTAAGTGCTGGGGTGTATCAATCAATCGTATTTATCGAGGGCTTACTGTGTGCAGAGAAGCGCTTGGGAGGTACAAGTTGGCAACAAGTTAATCAAGTTGGACACGGTCCCTGTCCCGCGTGGGGCTCACAGGCTCCATCCCCATTTTCCAGATGATGTAACTGAGTCCCAGAGAAGTTAAGTGACACTACGTAAGGTCACGCAGCAGAGATGGCGGAGAGGGGATTAGAACCCAAGTCCTTCTGATCCCAACCCCGTGCTCTATCCATTAAGAAAAACAACTCAATGCGGTGTAGAAAGTAAATGGATGGGCAGAATGTCTTTAGTATTTGCTGCTTGGGGCGGTGGCTCGATCTTATTTTGCAAACTATGATTTTCCTCCCGTACAGTCACGCTACCTTACAAATGACAGATACAAGTCTCTATTTATTTTATTTTGTTGGTATGTTCGGTTTTGTTCTCCGTCTCCCCCTTCTAGACTGTGAGCCCGCTGTTGGGTAGGAACCGTCTCTATGTGTTGCCGACTTGTACTTCCCAAGCGCTTAGTACAGTGCTGTGCACACAGTAAGCGCTCAATAAATACGATTGATTGATTGATTTAACTTGGAGTTGTGTGAAATGCCTATTCTTCATGGACTGAGAAATCTTTTTGTCCACTTAGATGAAGCATCATATCTAGCCATCCGTTAAATGTTGAAATAAAGACCTGAGGCTGGGAATATATATATATATATATATATATATATATTATATATATATATATATATATATATATATATATATATTATATATAGATAGATAGATATAGATAGATATGATATATATCTATCTATATATATATTTTTACCAGATTCCATATTTATACCTAGAAATTCCATTTTTCTTCCCCTTTGGTCCCCAGAACCAGCGACGTCGGCTATTAGGTGGGAATACCCAAGGTGGGGAAATGTGGGAAAGAAAGCTCTTTTCTAGTAATAATAATAAGGGTGGTATTTGTTAAGCGCTTATTATGTGCCAGGTACTGTACTAAGCGCTGAGGTGGACACAAGCAAAGTGGGTTGGACACAGTCCCTGTCCCGCGTGGGGCTCGCAGTCATAATAGATGAGGGGCTATCTCGAAGAGGTCATCGGTCAGTAAATCATATTTATTGTTTACTAAATGCGGAGCACTGTACAATATAAACAATAGAAGCTTTCCCTGCCCACAATAAGATTGCAGCTTAGAGGGAGAGACAGACATTAATAGAAATAAATCATCATCATCAATCGTATTTATTGAGCGCTTACTGTGTGCAGAGCACTGTACTAAGCGCTTGGGAAGTACAAGTTGGCAACATATAGAGACAGTCCCTACCCAACAGTGGGCTCACAGTCTAAAAGGGGGGAGATAGAGAACAAAACCAAACATACTAATAAAATAAAATAAATAAATAAATGACAGGTAAGTACTTAAGTGCCGTGGGGCTGGAAGGAGGGGTGAAGAGCAGCGTGGCTTAGTGGAAAGAGCCTGGGCTCGGGAGTCAGAGGTCAATCAATCAATCAATCAATCGTATTTATTGAGCGCTTACTGTGTGCAGAGCACTGGACTAAGTGCTTGGGAAGTACAAGTTGGCAACATAGAGACGGTCCCTACCCAACAGTGGGCTCACAGTCTAGAAGGGGGAGACAGAGAACAAAACCAAATATACTAACGAAATAAAATAAATAGAATAGATATGTACAAGTAAAATCCCGGCTCTGCCACTTGTCATCTGTGTGACTTTGGGCAAGTCACTTCGCTTCTCTGGGCCTCAGTTCCCTCATCTGTAAAATGGGGATGAAGACTGTGAGCCCCACGGGGGACAATCCGATCACCTTGTATCCCCCCCGGTGCTTAGAACAGTGCTTTGCACATAGTAAGCGCTTAACAAATGCCATCATTATTGTTATTAAGGTCACCCTTTTGGTTTCCATCACTCTTCGAGGCTTCCTTTTCCGGGGAACCAACTGGTAAGCGGAGGCCGAGCGATTCCCATTTTCCCTTCCTCTCTATCCCAGTTGGCGGGCCTCCGGAGAACGCGGTTTGCCTCTCCCGCCCCGCGGCGCCGAATTAAAGCCGCCCCATCCGTTCCGTGCCGCTACGTCCCCCCTTTTTTTTTTGTTTTCTTTTTCTGTAACTCAGCTGCCATTTACCTGAAGAACATGGTGACGCAGTATTGGCCGGACCGCGAACCTCCCCCTGGAGAGGCAATCTTCCCCTTCAACATTCACGAGAACGATCGCCAGCAGATCCGCGATAACATCGTGGAAGGAATCATTCGCTCCCCGGACTTAGTGAGGTACGGTCTACTCTCCGTCGGCGTCGGTAGCAGGCAAGGCGTTTTGGGTCTTTTAGAGGGTAAAAACCAACCCGGGGGGATCGTGAAGATTTGGAGGGAACGAACCGATAAAGAAGGCAAGTCTAGTGACGCGAATTTTCTGCTAAATGCCCCGTGCCTTTGCGCTAAATCCTCTTTTTGTCGTTAACGTGAGATTTTTAACTCTTGTTTGTCTCATAAAGTTAAAGGCAGCATTCATACCGTACCCACATAAATTCGCTTTAGTTTGCATATTTTAAACTTATTTTTTACCCTTTTCCTACTTTTCTCTCTCTCTTTCTCTCTCTATAATAATAATAATGATGGTATTTAAGTGCTTACTATGTGCAAAGCACTGTTCTAAGCGCTGTGGGGATACAAGGTGATCAGGTTGTCCCACGGGGGGCTCGGTCTTCATCCCCATTTTACAGATGAGGGAACCGAGGCACAGAGAAGTGAAGTGACTTGCCCAAAGTCACCCAGCTGACAGTTGGCAGAGCCGGGATTTGAACCCATGACCTCTGACGCCAAAGCCCGGGCTCTTTCCATTGAGCCATGCTGCTCTGTATTTCATTCATTCATTCAATCGTATTTATTGAGCGCTTACTGTGTGCAGAGCACTGTACTAAGCGCTTGGGAAGTACAAGTCGGCAACATCTAGAGACGTTCCGTACCCAACAATGGGCTCACAGTCTAGAAGGGGGAGACAGACAACAAAACAAAACATGTAGACAGGTGTCAAAATAGTCAGAACAAATAGAATTAAAGCTCTATTTCTTTCTCTCTTTCTCTCTCTGACTGTCTCTTTACTGTTTGGCCTCTGCCGCTGGAATCGCGACCAAACTTCTTTCATATATTTTGACTGTCTATATGGAGGTAAGGTGTATGAACAGAATTTCCTTTCTACTTGAAAGGATGGTATACAGACACTATGCATTGGAAGGGGAAAAAAAAATCATGAATTTTCTCCTTCGAAGATTCTCTAGATTCCCCCAGAAATTGTACTATTCTGGGGTGTAGAAGAGTTAAAGTTCTAACCTGGGTCAGATCAATCAATCAATCAGTCAATCAATCATATTTCAATCAATCAATCAATCATAGTTATTGAGCGCTTACTGTGTGCAGAGCACTGTACTAAGCGCTTGGGAAGTCCAAGTTGGCAACATATAGAGACAGTCCCTACCCAACAGTGGGCTCACAGTCTAGAAGGGGGAGACAGAGAACAAAACCAAGCATATTAACAAAATAAAAAAAATAGAATAGATATGTACAAGTAAAATAAATAGAGTAATAAATATGTACAAACATATATACATATATACAGGTGCTGTGGGGAAGGGAAGGAGGTAAGATGGGGGGATGGAGATGGGGACAAGGGGGAGAGGACGGAGGGGGTTCAAGTTGAGCTATTCATGGAGAAGGGAAAATGGTTAAAAGGGCATTGAAAGTAATCAGTCGTATTTATTGAGTGCTTACTCTGTGCACTGTACTAAGTGCCTGGGAGAGTATAAGTCGGCAACATATATAGATATGGTCCCTACCCAACAGCGGGCTCACAGTCTAGATGGGGGAGACAGACAACAAAACAAAACGTGTAGACAGGTGTCAAAATAGTCAGAACAAATAGAATTAAAGCTCTATTTCTTTCTCTCTTTCTCTCTCTGTCGCTTTACTGTTTGGCCTCTGCCTCTGGAATCGCGACCAAACTTC
The DNA here is from genome assembly GCF_015852505.1 of Tachyglossus aculeatus. Lineage (NCBI taxonomy): Eukaryota > Metazoa > Chordata > Mammalia > Monotremata > Tachyglossidae > Tachyglossus > Tachyglossus aculeatus. The sequence continues at coordinate 143,521,258 of NC_052067.1, read as the reverse complement.
TTTCACGTATTTTGACTCTATATATGGAGGTAAGGTGTCTGTGCAGAATTTCCTTTCCACTTGAAAGGATGGTATACAGACACTATGCATTGGAAGGGGGAAAAAAAATCATGAATTTTCTCCTTCAAAGATTCTCCAGATTCCCCCAGAAATTGTACTTTTGTGGGGTGTAGAAGAGTTAAAGTTCTAACCTGGGTCGGATCAATCAATCAATCAGTCAATCAATCATATTTCAATCAATCAATCATATTTATTGAGTGCTTACTGTGTGCAGAGCACTGTACTGAGCGCTTGGGAAGTCCAAATTGGCAACATATAGAGACAGTCCCTACTCAACAGCGGGCTCACAGTCTAGAAGGGGGAGACAGAGAACAAAACCAAACATATTAACAAAATAAAATAAATAGAATAGATATGTACAAGTAAAATAAATAGAGTAATAAATATGTACAAACATATATACATATATACAGGTGCTGTGGGGAAGGGAAGGAGGGAAGATGGGGGGATGGAGAGGGGGACAAGGGGGAGAGGAAGGAGGGGGCTCAAGTTGTGAAGGGAAAATGGTTAAAAGGGCATTGAAAGTAATCAATCGTATTTATTGAGTGCTTACTCTGTGCAAAGCACTGTACTAAGCACCTGGGAGAGTATAAGTCGGCAACATACATAGATACGGCCCCTACCCAACAGCGGGCTCACAGTCTAGAAGGGGGAGACAGACAACAAATCAAAACATGTAGACAGGTGTCAAAATAGAACAAATAGAATTAAAGCTCTATTTCTTTCTCTCTCTGTCTCTTTACTGTTTGGCCTCTGCCGCTGGAATCACGACCAAACTTCTTTCATTCATTCAGTCGTATTTATTGAGCGCTTACTGTGTGCAGAGCACTGGGCTAAGCGCTTGGGAAGTCTAAGTTGGCAACATCTAGAGACGGTCCCTACCCAACAACGGGCTCACGGTCTAGAAGGGAGAGACAGAGAACAAAACAAAACATGTAGACAGGAGTCAGGTCGTCAGAACAAATAGAAGTAAAGCTAGATGCACATCATTAACAAAATTAATAGAATAGTAAATATGTACAAGTAAAATAGAGTAAGAAATCTGTACAAACATTGCTGTGGGGAGGGGAGGGAGGTAGGGCAGGGGGAATTCCCTGCATGGACCTTCCTTTAAGCTTCTCCCAAGAAGTGGCTCAGAAATTTCAGTGGGTTGGAAAATAAGAATGATGATGTCTCTTTGAGAGGCACATTCAAAAGCCACCAAACCATGATGAAGCCCTGACAAAGAGTCTCTAGCTCTGATAAAAGCGAGCCTTCTTATTTCAGCAGCTGAAGTAGGTAGAGCATGTCGTGAAAGCAGGATACTAAGTAAAATAGGTTTCATGTATTTTGACTCTATATATGACTATATATGGAGGTGAGGCATATGAACAGAATTTCCTTTCCACTCGAAAGGATGGTATACAGACACCATGCGTTGGAAGGGGGAAAAAAAATCATGAATTTTCTCCTTCAAAGATTCTGTAGATTCCCCCAGAAATTGTACTATTCTGGGGTGTAGAAGAGTCAAAGTTCCACCGTTTGTCAGATGAGAAGAACTGGTAGTTGAGCTATTCGTGGAGAAGGGAAAATGGTTAAAAGGGCGTTGAAAGTCATCAATCGTATTTATTGAGTGCTTACTCTGTGCAAAGCACTGTACTAAGTGCCTGGGAGAGTACAGTATAGCAGTCATTCATTCATTCAGTCGTATTTATTTAGTGCTTACTATGTGCAGAGCACTGTACTAAGCGCTTGGGAAGTACTAATCGGCAACATATAGAGATGGCCCTACACAACAACGGGCTCACAGTCTAGGAGACGGTCTCACTGAGTTGGTAGATACACTCCCTGCCCACAGCAAGCTTAGAGTACGGAGCGGGAGACAGATAGTAATATAAATATGAAATATAATACGAACACAATAGCAACATGATCAAACACAGCAGACATGAATGAAATATAAAATATAATGCAAACGTAAATATGTTAATGTAAACGTGAATATAAACACAAAATGTAATACAAATATAAACATGAAAGACAATACGAACACAATAGCAACATAATCACACAGCAGACATGAATGAAATATAAAATATAATGCAAACGTAAATGTTAATGTAAACGTGAATATAAACACAAAATGTAATACAAATATAATATAAACATGAAAGACAATACAAATGTAAAATAAATAGATTGTAAACAAACGTGACAGACATTAGTATACATAAAATAAAAATATAAATATATCAATGAAAACACGATAGACATTAATATAAATATAAACTATAATACGAGCATACGTATAATGTTAATATAAGCTAACGTGTCAGACATATAAGTATAAAATGTAATACAAGTGTAAATATGTTAACATAAAAAATCACGATGGTAATATAAGCATAAATATAATACAAATATAAGCGTGGCTCAGTGGAAAGAGCCCGGGCTTTGGAGTCAGAGGTCATGGGTTCGAATTCTGTTTCCACCAATTGTCAGCTGTGTGACTTTGGGCAAGTCGCTTCACTTCTCTGTGCCTCCGTTACCTCATCTGTAAAATGGGGATGAAGACTGTGAGCCCCCCGTGGGACAACCTGATCACTTTGTAACTTTCCCAGCGCTTAGAACAGTGCTTTGCACATAGTAAGTGCTTAATAAATGCCATAATTATTATTATTATTATAAATATAATAATATAACACAGCAGGCAATATTAATATAAAATACACAAACATAAATATCATGGACACAAACGTGATAGACAGCATTATAAATATAGAATGTAATAATAATAATGTTGGTATTTGTTAAGGACTTACTATGTGCCAGACTAATATGGCAGACATATAGGTAGAAAATGTAATGCAAACATAAATATGTTAAAATAAAAAATCATGATGTTAATATAAACATAAATATAATACAAATATAAATATAATCATATAAGCACCGCAGGCAATATTAATATAAAATACGCTAACATAAATATCATGGACACAAACATGATAGACAGCATTATAAATATAAAATGTAATAATAATAATCTTGGTATTTGTTAAGGACTTACTATGTGCCAAGCACTGTTCTAAGCGCTGGAGGAGATACAAGGTGATCAGCTTGTCCCACGTGGGGCTCACAGTCTTCATCCCCATTTTACAGATGAGGTCACTGAGGCCCAGAGAAGTGAAGTGACGTGCCCAAAGTCAAGCAGCTGACAAGTGGCTGGAGCCGGGATTCGAACCCATGACCTCTGACTCCCAAGCCTGGGCTCTTTCCACTGAGCCACGCGGCTTCTCTAGACACAAATATACATATGCTTATATACACAAAGATGACAGACATTAATATAAATGTAAAATACAATAATATAAGCAAACACGACATATTAAAATAAACTTAAAATGCAAGTGTAACCATAATATAATGTAATACAAAAATATCAGCAATGTAAGCAAATGTATAAAACGTATAATATAAAGAAAGGAAACGTTGGGGGGAAGCAGAGGCAGGAGGCGGTCAGACATGAGCAAGGCAGGATTTGCGTCTCGGCCCGTTGCCCGCTGTTGGGTAGGGACCGTCTCTATATGTTGCCAACTTGCACTTCCCAAGCGCTTAGTACAGTGCTCTGCACACAGTAAGCACTCAACAAATACGATTGAATGAATGAATAGCTTTAATTCTATTTTTTCTGACGGTTTTGAAGACTGTGAGCCCCTCGTGGGACAAGCTGATTACCTTGTATCTACCCCAGCGCTTAGAACAGTGCTTTGCACATAGTAAGTGCTTAACGAATACCAACATTATTATTATTCTTATCAGGTTGTCCCACGGGGGGCTCACAGTCTTCATCCCCATTTTACAGATGAGGGAACTGAGGCCCAGAGAAGTGAAGTGACTTGCCCAGAGTCACACAGCTGACGATTGGCAGAGCCGGGATTTGAACCCATGACCTCTGACTCCAAAGCCCGGGCTCTTTCCACTGAGCCACGCTGCTTCTCGTAGATGCAAGTCATCCCGGTTGGACCCAGTCACTGTCCCACATGAGGCTCCCCTTCTTAGCCCCCATTTTCCAGATGAGGCCGGGTAGGGGCCGTCTCTATATGCCACCAACTTGTACTTCCCAAGCGCTTAGTCCAGTGCTGTGCACACAGTAAGCGCTCAATAAATATGATTGAATGAGTGAAGGAAAGTGAAGTGACTTGCCCAAGGTCATACAGCAGACACGGGGCAGAGCCGGGATTAGAATCCAGGTCCTTCGGACTCCAGGGCCTGGGCTTTATCCAGTAAGCCACGCCGATAGAGCTGTTGCTCTGAAGTCGTTAGATTTTTCATCTTTGTACAGATTCCGGGGAAAACTCAGGTATCGATCTGTTCCTATTTGTCAAGATTTTCCTTTCCCCCAACCAAAGGAAACCCCAAAACCCACCAATCAATCAATCAATCGTATTTATTGAGCGCTTACTGTGTGCAGAGCACTGTACTAAGCGCTTGGGAAGTCCAAGTTGGCAACGTATAGAGACGGTCCCTATCCAACAGTGGGCTCACAGTCTAGAAGACTCATTCATTCATTCAATCGTATTTATTGAGCACTTACTGTGTGCAGAGCACTGTACTAAGCGCTTGGGAAGTCCAAGTTGGCAACGTATAGAGACGGTCCCGACCCAACAGTGGGCTCACAGTCTAGAAGACTCATCACCGAAGATGAGGTTTGCTCAGCTCTAATAAGGAAGTGTTGTAAAGCTGAACGAATCTTGTGAAACTAAACGGGATTTTTAGATAGTGGTTTGGGGATCTGTCCAATCTGAGTTGAGTTGTAATATATTTAATGCAGTATTCTGAGTCCCATTTAGTGTTGAGACATTATATGAAGTTTTCTTGTAAGGAAAACACAAGTTCCAAATGCCTCGTTTTCAGGGAATGAGACAGAGGATGTGTCCCTTTAAAATGTTGTCGTCTTTCACCACAAGTTTCCCTTCCCCATAGCACCTGTATATATGTATGTCTGTACGTATTTATTACTCCATTTATTTATTATCTGTCCAATCTGAGTTATTGAGTTGAGTTGTTATGTATTTAATGCAGTATTCTGAGTCCCATTTAGTGTTGAGACATTATACGAAGTTTTCTTGTAAGGAAAACGCAAGTTCCAAATGCCTCGTTTTCAGGGAATGAGACAGAGGATGTGTCCCTTTAAAATGTTGTCGTCTTTCACCACAAGTTTCCCTTCCCCACAGCGCCTGTATATATGTATATATGTTTGTACGTATTTATTACTCCATTTATTTATTATCTGTCCAATCTGAGTTATTGAGTTGAGTTATGTATTTAATGCAATATGCCGAGTCCCATTTAGTGTTGAGACATTAAACAAAGTTTTCTTGTAAGGAAAACGCCAGTTCCAAATGCCTCGTTTTCAGGGAATGAGACGGAGGATGTGTCCCTTTAAAATGTTGTCGTCTTTCACCACAAGTTTCCCTTCCCCACAGCACCTGTATATATGTTTGTACGTATTTATTACTCCATTTATTTATTATCCGCCCAATCTGAGTTATTGAGTTGAGTTGTTATGTATTTAATGCAGTATTCTGAGTCCCATTTAGTGTTGAGACATTAAACGAAGTTTTCTTTTTAAGGAAAACGCAAGATCCAAATGCCTCGTTTTCGGGGAATGAGACGGAGGATGTGTCCCTTTAAAATGTTGTAGTCTTTCACCACAAATTTCCCTTCCCCACAGCACCTGTATATATGTTTGTACGTATTTATTACTCCATTTATTTATTATCTGTCCAATCTGAGTTATTGAGTTGAGTTGTTATGTATTTAATGCAGTATTCTGAGTCCCAGTTAGTGTTGAGACATTAAACAAAGTTTTCTTGTAAGGAAAACACAAGTTCCAAATGCCTCGTTTTCAGGGAATGAGTCGGAGGATGTGTCCCTTTAAAATGTTGTCATCTTTCACCACAAGTTTCCCTTCCCCACAGCGCCTGTATATATGTTTGTACGTATTTATTACTCCATTTATTTATTATCTGTCCAAACTGAGTTATTGAGTTGAGTTGTTATGTATTTAATGCAGTATTCTGAGTCCCATTTAGTGTTGAGACATTAAACAAAGTTTTCTTGTAAGGAAAACGCCAGTTCCAAATGCCTCGTTTTCGGGGAATGAGACGGAGGATGTGTCCCTTTAAAATGTTGTCGTCTTTCACCACAAGTTTCCCTTCCCCACAGCACCTGTATATATGTTTGTACGTATTTATTACTCCATTTATTTACTATCTGTCCAATCTGAGTTATTGAGTTGAGTTGTTATGTATTTAATACAGTATTCTGAGTTCCATTTAGTGTTGAGACATTAAACAAAGTTTTCTTGTAAGGAAAACGCCAGTTCCAAATGCCTCGTTTTCGGGGAATGAGACGGAGGATGTGTCCCTTTAAAATGTTGTCGTCTTTCACCACAAGTTTCCCTTCCCCGCAGCACCTGTATATATGTTTGTACGTATTTATTACTCCATTTATTTACTATCTGTCCAATCTGAGTTATTGAGTTGAGTTGTTATGTATTTAATACAGTATTCTGAGTTCCATTTAGTGTTGAGACATTAAACAAAGTTTTCTTGTAAGGAAAACACAAGTTCCAGATGCCTCGTTTTCGGGAAATGAGTTGGAGGATGTGTCCCTTTAAAATGTTGTCGTCTTTCACCACAAGTTTCCCTTCCCCACAGCATCTGTATATATGTATATATGTTTGTACGTATTTATTACTCTATTTATTTATTTATTTTACTTGTGCATATCTATTCTATTTATTTTATTTTGTTAATATGTTTTGTTTTGTTCTCTGTCTCCCACCTGTATATATATGTATATATGTTTGTACGCATTTATTACTCTATTTATTTATTTTACTTGTACATATCTATTCTATTTATTTTATTTTGTTAATATGTTTAGTTTTGTTCTCTGTCTCCCACCTGTATATATGTATATATGTTTGTACGTATTTATTACTCTATTTATGTATTTATTTTACTTGTACATATCTATTCTATTTATTTTATTTTGTTAATATGTTTTGTTTTGTTCTCTGTCTCCCACCTGTATATATGTATATATGTTTGTACGTATTTATTTACTCTATTTATTTATTTTACTTGTACATATCTATTCTATTTATTTTATTTTGTTAATATGTTTTGTTTTGTTCTTTGTCTCCCACCTGTATACATGTATGTATGTTTGTACGCATTTATTACTGTATTTATTTATTTATTTTACTTGTACATATCTATTCTATTTATTTTATTTTGTTAATATGTTTTGTTTTGTTCTCTGTCTCCCCCTTCTAGACTGTGAGCCCACTGTTGGGTAGGGACCGTCTCTAGATGTTGCCAACTTGTACTTCCGAAGCGCTTAGTCCAGTGCTCTGCGCACAGTAAGCGCTCAAATACGATTGATTGATGTTCACGATAGAAAGTTGGGACTGGCATTTTTTTTTTCTCTGGTAAACGCCGCGCTCTCTGAATTTGCAGGCAAGGGTCTTTCCGAATATCTTTCAACTGTGGTTTTGTTTTTGTTGTGTCTTTTTTTTTTTCCCAATTTCACTTTCCAGGGTCCAGTTAACAATGTGCCTCCGTGCTATCATTAAGCATGACTTTCCTGGTCACTGGACAGCAGTAGTTGACAAAATAGGCTATTACTTGCAATCTCAGAGCAGCGGGAGCTGGCTCGGAAGCTTACTGTGTCTATATCAGCTGGTGAAGACATACGAGTAAGTGGATTCGTGTACAAAAGTTACAATTCCGTCTCTAGATGTTGCCAACTTGTACTTCCCAAGCGCTTAGTACGGTGCTCTGCACACAGTAAGCGCTCAATAAATATGATTGAATGAATGAATGAATGAATTCCAAGCTGCGATGTTTTGCCAATACCAGGGCTTTAATAATAATAATAATAATAATAATGATAATAATAATAGTATTTGTTAAGCACTTCCTATGTGTCCAGCACTGTTCTGAGCACCGGGGTAGATACAGGGTGATCAGGTTGTCCCACGTGGGGCTCACAATCTTAATCTTCATTTTACAGATGAGGGAACTGAGGCACAGAGAAGTGAAGCGCTCTTCCTCCCTTCAAGGCCCTACTGAGAGGTCACCTCCTCCAGGAGGCCTTCCCAGACTGAGCCCCCTCCTTCCTCTCCCCCTTGCCCCCCTCTCCATCCCCCCCGCCTTACTTCCTTCCCTTCCCCACAGCACCTGGATATATGTATATATGTTTTTACGTATTTATTACTCTATTTATTTTACTTGTACATATTCCATTTATTTTATTTTGTTTAATATGTTTGGTTTGGTTCTCTTTCTCCCCCTTCTAGACTGTGAGCCCGCTGTTGGGTAGGCACCGCTTCTATATGTTGCCAACTTGGACTTCCCAAGCACTTAGTCCAGTGCTGTGCACACAGTAAGCGCTCAATAAATATGATTGAATAGAATGAATGAATCACCTTATATCCTCCCCAGCGCTTAGAACAGTGCTTTGCACATACCAAGTGCTTAACAAATGTCATTATTATTATTACTTATATTTACTATTCTATTTATTTTGTTAGTGATGCGCATATATAGCTTCTAGACTGTGAGCCCACTGTTGGGTAGGGACCGTCTCTATATGTTGCCAACTTGTACTTCCCCAGCGCTTAGTACAGTGCTCTGCACACAGTAAGCGCTCAATAAATATGATTGAATGAATGAATAGCTTTAATTCTATTTTTTCTGATGGTTTTGACCCCTGTCCACCTGTTTTGTTCTGTCGTCCGTCTCCCCCTTCTAGACTGCGAGCCCGTTGTTGGGTAGAGACCGTCTCTCTATGTTGTCGACTTGTACTTCCCAAGCACTTAGTACAGTGCTCTGCACACAGTAAGCGCTCAATAAATACAACTGAATGAATGAAGTAAGCGCCCAATAAATACGATTGAATGAATGAACGAAGGAAGGAAGTCTAATTCTAGAGGGATATTCCTTGATTGTATCTACCCACCAGATTCTTGTGGGTTTTTTTTAAAGATGGTATTTGTAAAATAATAAATAGAGAAGCAGCGTGGCTCAGTGGCAAGAGCCCGGGCTTTGGAGTCAGTGGTCAGGGGTTCAAATCCCGGCTCCGCCAATTGTCAGCTGTGTGATTTTAGGCAAGTCACTTTACTTCTCTGGGCCTCAGTTCCCTCATCTGTAAAATGGAGATGAAGACTGTGAGCCCCCCGTGGGATCACCTTGTAACCTCCCCAGTGCTTAGAACAGTGCTTTGCACATAGTAAGCGCTTAATAAATGCCATCATCATCATCATTCAGCACTTACTCTGTGATAAGCACTGTTCTACTGGCTGGGATAGATGTAAGTTAATCAGGTCTGACAGCCCCTGTCGTACCTGAAGCTCTCAGTCTCAGTAGGAGGGAAAACAGGCACCGAACCCTCATTTTGCAGTTGGGGAAACTGAGGCCCCGAGCAGTGAAGCGAGCTGCCCACAGTCACACAACAGGCGAATCAATCAATCAATCAATCGTATTTGTTGAGCGCTTACTGTGTGCAGAGCACTGTACTAAGCGCTTGGGAAGTACAAGTTGGCAACATATAGAGACAGTCCCTACCCAACAACGGGCTCACAGTCTAGAAGGGGGAGACAGAAAACAAAACCAAACATACTAACGAAATAAATAGAATAGATATGTACAAGTAAAATAAATAAATAGAGTAATAAATATGTACAAACATATATACAGGTGCTGTGGGGAAGGGAAGGAGGTAAGATGGGGGGATGGAGAGGGGGACGAGGGGGAGAGGAAGGAAGGGGCTCAGTCTGGGAAGGCCTCCTGGAGGAGGTGAGCTCTCAGTAGGGCGAATGGCAGAGCCGAGATTAGAATCCAGGTCTTTTTGGCTCCCAAGCCCAAACTCTTTCCCAGAAGCAGACCAGGATTCTCCCTTATCCACGGCTCCGGGATAGGAGACCTGGAGTCTAATTTTCAGGCTAGAGCAGGGTTAGGGGAAGATTTGAATCCGACTCTTTCTCCCTTTGGGCTAAACTACTCAACTGCCACTTATTACACTTCATGCGAGCGAAGCGGGAGGTTTGGTTGGGTGAAAGCCCTGTTTTCAAATTACTTCTAGACCGTGAGCCCACTGTTGGGTAGGGACCATCTCTCTATGTTGCCACCTTGTACTTCCCAAGCGCTCAGTACAGTGCTCTGCACACAATAAGCGCTCAATAAATGCGATTGAATGAATGAATGAACTCTTGTCTACTACTCCGTGCACTGTTTACAGTAGTGTCATCCTTGAGAGGTGAAAATATGAGTTTTCACATATGTGAAGCATCGTGCAACCGAAGATGAGCAAATTTTTATCACAGCTCATGGCAGAGCAGAAGAAAATGGGCTTTTACTATATAATCGGAGGGATGTGGTCAGTTTATTATACTTATTGAACGCCTAAAGTGCGCTGAGCACTGTGCTAAGCACTTGGGAGGGAGTGCGAAGCAGCATGGTTTAGTGGTAAGAGCACATGCTCGGGAGTTAGAGATCGTGGGTTTTAGTCTCGGCGCTGCCCCATCAGCTGGGTGACTTTGGGCAAGTCACTTAACTTCTCTGTGCCTCAGTTACCTCATCTGTAAAGTGGGGATTTTGGGGGATGGGGCACTGTGAGCCCCACGTGCGACAACCTGATTACCTTGTATCCCCCCCAGTGCTTAGAACAGTGCTTGGCACATAGTAAGCACATAACAAATATTATTATTATTACTGTATAACAACATTCATTCATTCAATCATATTTATTGAGTGAGCGCTTACTGTGTGCAGAGCACTGTACTAAGCGCTTGGGAAGTCCAAGTTGGCAACATATAGAGACGGTCCCTACCCAACATTCATTAATTCATTCATTCAATCATATTTATTGAGCGCTTACTGTGTGCCGAGCACTGGAATAAGCGCTTGGGAAGTCCAAGTTGGCAACAGATAGAGACGGTCCCTACCGACCAGCGGGCTCACAGTCTAGAAGGGGGAGACAGAGAACAAAACCAAACATACTAACAAAATAAAATAAATAGAATAAACATGTACAAATAAAAGAAATAAATAAATAGAGTAATAAATACGTACAAACATATATACATGTATACAGGTGCTGTGGGGAGGGGAACAATATAACAGACACATTCCCTGGGGAGACAGAGAACAAAACCAAACATATTAACACAGTAAAATAAATAGAATAAACTTGTACAAATAAAAGAAATAAATAAATAGAGTAATAAATATGTACAAACATATATACATGTATACAGGTGCTGTGGGGAGGGGAACAATATAACAGACATATTCCCTGGGAAGACAGAGAACAAAACAAAACATTTTAACAAAATAAAATAAATAGAATAAACAGGTACAAATAAAAGAAATAAATAAATAGAGTAATAAATATGTACAAACATATATACATGTATACAGGTGCTGTGGGGAGGGGAACAATATAACAGACATATTCCCTGGGAAGACAGAGAACAAAACAAAACATTTTAACAAAATAAAATAAATAGAATAAACAGGTACAAATAAAAGAAATAAATAAATAGAGTAATAAATACGTACATACATATATACAGGTGCTGTGGGGAGGGGAACAATATAACAAACACATTCCCTGGGGAGACAGAGAACAAAACCAAACATATTAACAAAATAAAATAAATAGAATAAACAGGTACTAATAAAAGAAATAAATAAATAGAGTAATAAATACGTTCAAACATATATACATGTATACAGGTGCTGTGGGGAGGGGAACAATATAACAGACACATTCCCTGGGGAGACAGAGAACAAAACCAAACATATTAACAAAATAAAATAAATATAATAAGCATGTACAAATAAAAGAAATAAATAAATAGAGTAATAAATACGTACAAGCATATATACATATATAGAGGTGCTGTGGGGAGGGGAACAATATAACAGACACATTCCCTGCCCATGACGAGCTTACAGTCTAGAGGTAAGATTAGGGCTGCTCGTAATAATGGTCCTGTGTATATTAGGTTGACAAAAGTTACTGATTGAGTGGTGTGTGTACACGCCTCCCCCGCTAGATTTCAGTCAGTCATTGGTATTTATTGAGCGCTTACCTGTGGAGAGAACTGTAGTAAGCACTTTCATTCATTCAACCGTATTTATTGAGCGCTTCCTGTGTGCAGAGCACCGTACTAAGCGCTTGGGAAGTCCAAGTTGTCAACATCTAGAGACGATCCCTACCCAACAGCGGGCTCACAGTCTAGAAGGGGGAGACAGAGAACAAAACAAAACATATTAACAAAATAAAATAAATAGAATAAATATGCACAAATAAAATAGAGTAATAAATTCATACAAACATATATTATCATCGTCATCATCATCAATCGTATTTATTGGAAGGGTACGATGCAGGAGAGCCGATGGAGACAAACCTTGTCTTTACGGGGCTTGAGACCTGGGTTTTGAGAGAGAGAGCTCCAGCGTCATTTATTCATTCAGCCGTATTTATTGCGCACTTACTGCGTGCAGAGTACTGTACTGAGCGCTTGGGAGAGTGTAATACAACAATAAAAACACACACTCCCTGCCCACAACGAGCTTCATTATTTCCTTCTAGACTGTGAGCCCGCTGTTGGGTAGGGACCGTCTCTATACGTTGCCAACTTGTACTTCTCTAGCGCTTAGTACAGTGCTCTGCACACAGTAAGCGCTCAATAAATATGATTGATTCTGGGAATGGCCAGGACCTCCACACCCTATTTTACGTGACGGTACATTTGTGGGTGTATTCTGGAGGGTACAAGGTTGCGGCGATATTAAGGACGAAAGTGCGGTAAAATTGAGAGCCCAAGTGGAAGCATCCGTGGCATTCCTAGTAATGGGGGGCGACGGCGTTAGCGCTTTAAATTCCCTGATTCTCACATCCCCTTCATAAAAGCAGAAATGAAATAAATCTGGATTAGGAGCCAAGGTTTGGTGCCCAAAGCCAATATTTTACCAACTCACCTTTGATTTTAGAAATGCTGAAAAATATATTAAAAAAAATGCCGTTCCTAAATGCCAGGTGACTCTTTCTTTGCCTTTTAAGTAAAGAACAGACATGAGCCCTTAAAGTGATGATGATGATGACATTTGTTAAGCGCTTACTATGTGCCAAGCACTGTTCTAAGCACTAGAGTAGATACAAGGTAATCAGGTGGTCCCATATGGGGCTCACAGTCCTTATCCCCATTTTACAGATGAGGAAACTGAGCCACAGAGAAGTTAAGCGACTTGCCCAAGATCACACAGCAGACAAGTGGCAGAGGCAGCATTAGAACCCAGGACCTCCGACTCCCAAGCCCAGACTCTTTCCGCTAAACCACACTGCTTCTCATAATTATGGGATTTGTGTGCCAAGCACTGTTCTAGCCACTGGGGAATCACCCTCATTTTTACTTTTAATGCCCATTTTACAGATGAGGTACAAAGAATAATAATAATAATGGCATTTATTAAGCGCTTACTATGTGCAAAGCCCGGTTCTAAGCGCTGGGGAGGTTACAAGGTGATCAGGTTGTCCCATGGGGGGCTCACGGTCTTGATCCCCATTTTACAGATGAGGGAACCGAGGCCCAGAGAAGTGAAGTGACTTGCCCAAAGTCACACAGCTGACAAGTGGCAGAGGCAGGATTAGAACCCACATCCTCTGGCTCCCAAACCCGGGCTCTTTCCACTAAGCCACACTGCCTACTTGAGATCTGGGGGAAGGTTAACTTACGGTTTCACTTGCTTCATTTACTGACTGAGCCCCTTCCTTCCTCTCCCCCTCGTCCCCCTCTCCATCCCCCCCATCTTACCTCTTTCCCTTCCCCACAGCACCTGTATATATGTATATATGTTTGTACATATTTATTACTCTATTTATTTATCTATTTATTTTACTTGTACATATCTATTCTGTTTATTTGATTTTGTTAGTATGTTTGGTTTTGTTCTCTGTCTCCCCCATTTAGACTGTGAGCCCACTGTTGGATAGGGACTGTATATGTTGCCAACTTGTACTTCCCAAGCGCTTAGTACAGTGCTCTGCACACAGTAAGCGCTCAATAAATACGATTGATGATGATGATGATGATTTACTGTGTGCGCAGGGTTTTTTCACTTTGTTCGGTTTTGGGGTGTTTTTTGGCTGCCTTTGTCGTTGCTACTTTTGAAAATACTTCCAGGCCCTTTGTTTTTTTTTTTTTCCTCTCTAATTTTGGGCTTTTTCCCTTTCTCCCGTTGCAGATACAAAAAAGCAGAGGACCGAGAACCTCTCATAGCAGCGATGCAAATATTCCTGCCTCGGATTCAGCAGCAGATCATCCAACTCCTTCCTGACCCCTCTCATTACTCTGTACTACTTCAGAAACAGATTCTGAAGATTTTCTATGCACTTGTCCAGGTAGGTTTGTGGTCCAGAAGGGCAGAGGACTTGTGTGGTAATAATAATAATACTAATACTAATAATTCGTCATGATTCTGGTTTTTGTTAAGCGCTTACTATGTAATGATAATCATAAGAGTGATGGCATTTATTTAGCGCTTACTATGTTGAAGAGAAGCAGCGTGGCTCAGTGGAAAGAGCCCGAGCTTTGGAGTCAGAGGTCATGGGTTCGCATCCCAACTCCACCACAGGTCTGCTATGTGATCTTGGGCAAGTCACTTAACTTCTCTGGGCCTCAGTTACCTCATCTGTAAAATGGGGATTAAGACTGTGAGCCCCACGTGGGACAACCTGATCAGCCTGTATCCTCCCCAGTGCTTAGAACAGTGCTTTGCACATAGTAAGTGCTTAACAAATGCCAATTATTATTATTATTATTCAAAGCACTGTTTTAAGCGCTGGGGAGGTTACAAGGTGATCAAGGTGACCTCCTCCAGGAGGCCTTCCCGGACTGAGCCCCCTCCTTCCTCTTCCCCACCTCCCATCCCCATCCCCCCTGCCTTACCTCCTTCCCCTCCCCACAGCACCTGTATATATGCTTGTACACATTTATTACTCTATTTATTTTATTTGTACATATTTATTCTATTCATTTTATTTCGTTACTATGTTTGTTTTTTTTGTCTGTTTCCCCCTTCTAGCCTGTGAGCCCGCTGTTGGGTAGGGACCGTCTCTATATGTTGCCAACTTGGACTTCCCAAGCTGCTTAGTACAGTGCTCTGCACACAGTAAGCGCTCAATAAATACGATTGAATGAATGAATCAGGTTGTCCCACGGGGGGCTCACAGTCTTAATCCCCATTTTCCAGATGAGGGAACTGAGGCCCAGAGAAGTGAAGTGACTTGCCCAAAGTCACACAGCTGACAATTGATGGAGCTGGGATTTGAACCCATGACCTCTGACTCCATAGCCTGGGCTCTTTCCTCTAAGCCACGCTGCTTCTACGTGTCGGGCACTGTACTAAGCGCTGGGGTGGATCCAAGCAAATCGGGTTGGACACAGTCCCTGTCCCACGTGGGGCTCACGGTCTCAATCCCCATTTTCCAGATGAAGTCACTGTGGCCCAGAAACGTTTGTTCATTCGTTCGTTAGATCAATTGTATTTATTGAGCGCTCACTGTGCGCGGAGCACTGTACTAAGCGCTTGGAAAGTACAATTCAGCAGCAGAGACAATCCCTGCCCACAGTGGGCTCACAGTCTAGAAGGTGGGGGGAGGAGACAGACAACAAGTAAACAGGCATCAGTATAGTATCATTCTAAACACATAGAATTATAGATATATGCACATCATTAATGAAATAAATAGAATTATAAATATGTATATATATATATGTTCATTTCATTCATTCAGTCATATATATTGAGTGCTTACTGTGTGCACAGCACGGTACTAAGCACTTGGGAAGTACAAGTCGGCAACATCTAGAGACGGTCCCTACCCAGCAATGGGCTCACGGTCTTGAAGGGGGAGACAGACAACAAAACAAAACATGTGGACAGGTGTCAAGTCATCAGAACAAATAGAAATAAAGCTAGATGCACATCATTAACAAAATAAATAGAATAGTAAATATGTACAAGTAAAATAAACAGAGTGATAAATCTGTACAAAAATATATACAGGTGCTGTGGGGAGGGGAAGGATGTAGAGGGGGGATCAATCAGTCAATTGTATTCATTGAGCACTTACTGTATGCAGAGCACTGTACTAAGCGCTTGGGAAGTACAAGTTGGCAACATATAGAGACAGTCCCTACCCAACAGTGGGCTCACAGTCTAGAAGGGGGGGAGACAGAGAACAAAACCAAACATATTAACAAAATAAAATAAATAGAATAGATATGTACAAGTAAAATAAATAAATAAATAGAGTAATAAATATGTACAAACATATATACATATATACAGGTGCTGTGGGGAAGGGAAGGAGGTAAGATGGGGGGATGGAGAGGGGGACGAGGGGGAAAGGAAGGAAGGGGGCTCAGTCTGGGAAGGCCTCCTGGAGGAGGTGAGCTCTCAGGAGGGCCTTGAAGGGAGGAAGAGAGCTAGCTTGGCGGATGGGCAGAGGGATTGGGGGCATTCCAGGCCCGGGGGAGGACGTGGGCCGGGGGTCGATGGCGGGACAGGCGAGAGCGAGGCCCAGTGAGGAGATCAGCGGCAGAGGAGCGGAGGGTGCGGGCTGGGCTGGAGAAGGACAGAAGGGAGGGGAGGTAGGAGGGGGCGAGGGGTGGACAGCCTGGAAGCCCAGGGGGAGGAGTTTCTGCCTGATGCGCAGATTGATTGGTAGCCACTGGAGATTTTTGAGGAGGGGAGTAACATGCCCAGAGCGTTTCTGGACAAACACAATCCGGGCAGCGGCATGAAGTATGGATTGAAGTGGAGAGAGACACGAGGATGGGAGATCAGAGAGAAGGCTGATGCAGTAGTCCAGACGGGATAGGATGAGAGCTTGAACGAGCAGGGTAGCGGTTGGGATGGAGAAGAAAGGGCGGATCTTGGTGATGTTGTGGAGGTGAGACTGGCAGGTTTTGGTGACGAATTGGATGTGAGGGGTGAACGAGAGAGCGGAGTCGAGGATGACACCAAGGTTGCGGGCTTGTGAGACGGGAAGGATGGTAGTGCCGTCTACAGTGATGGGAAACTCAGGGAGAGGGCTGGGTTTGGGAGGGAAGATGAGGAGTTCAGTCTTGGACATATTGAGTTTTAGATGGCGGGCAGACATCCAGATGGAGATGTCCTGAAGGCAGGAGGTGACCCGAGCCTGCAGGGAGGGAGAGAGAGCAGGGGACGAGATGTAGATTTAGGTGTCATCAGCGTAGGGATGGTAGTTGAAGCCGTGGGAGCAAGTGAGGTCACCAAGGGAGCAAGTGTAGATAGAAAACAGAAGGGGACCAAGAACTGACCCTCGAGGAACCCCTACAGTAAGGGAATGGGAGGGGGAGGAAGAGCCCACAAAGGAGACTGAGAATGAACTACCAGAGAGATAAGAGGAGAACCGGGAGAGGACGGAGTCTGTGAAGCCAAGGTTGGATAGCGTGTTGAGGAGAAGGGGGTGGTCCACAGTGTCAAAGGCAGCTGAGAAGTCGAGGAGGATTAGGATAGAGTAGGAGCCGTTGGATTTGGCAAGCAGGAGGTCATTGGTGACAGTTGAGAGGGCAGTTTCCGTGGAATGTAGGGGACGGAAGCCAGACTGGAGGGGGTCGAGGAGAGAGTTGGCGTTGAGGAATTCGAGGCAGCACGTGTGGACAACTCGTTCAAGGAGTTTGGAAAGGAAGGGTAGGAGGGAGATGGGGCGATAACTAGAAGGTGAGGTGAGGCCAAGAGAGGGTTTTTTTAGGATGGGGGAGACATGGGCATGTTTGAAGGCAGAGGGGAAGGAACCAGTGGAGAGTGAGCGGTTGAAGATGCAAGTTAAGGAGGGGAAGATATATATATATATATATATATATGTATATGTGTACATATATGTATATATGTACATATATGTATATGTGTACATATATGTATATGTACACATATATGTATATGCGCACACACACACGGGTGCTGTGAGGCGGGGATGGGGGTAGAGCAGAGGGAGGGAGTTGGGGTGATGGGGAGGGGAGGGGGAGCAGAGGAAAAGGGGAACTTAGTCTGGAAAGGCCTCCTGGAGGAGGTGAGCTTTCAGTAGGGCTTTGAATGGGGGAAGTGTGTTTGTTTGGTGGATTTGAGGAGGGAGGGCATTCCAGGCCAGAGGAAGGATGTGGGCCGGAGGTTGATGGTGGGACAGGCGAGAACGAGGCCCAGTGAGGAGGTTAGCGGTGGCAGAGGAGCGGAGGGTGCGGGCTGGGCTGGAGAAGGACAGAAGGGAGGGGAGGTAGGAGGGGGCGAGAGGATGGGGAGCTTTGAAGCCAATAGTGAGGAGCTGCCCAAGGTCACACACAGCAAAGTGGAGGAGCCGGAATTAGAACCCATGACCTTCTGACTCCGAGGCCTGGGCTCTATCCATTACGCCATGCTGTGTGGATTTTATGGCCACGAATAAGCCTTCTACAGCAAAAGTCTCTCGGGCCTCTCCATTTGAGACTTCACTCTGCTGTCTTCTCAGGCCTCCCCCCTCTGCTCTTTCCTCTCCCCAGTGTAGGCTTCACTCTGCTGCCGGGACCGTTAAAATAAAATAAAAGAAAAAACACAGTCATTTTGTATAAGTCTCCCATCTTCCAAAGCTTCTGATGGATGTCAGTTTCTCTCCACATCAAGCACATGTGTTTGTTATGTGTGTAGAAATTTAGGTACTCTGATTCACTTATTCATTTTTCTGAACTCCTGCTGTTATGTGTGTGGAAATGTACATACTCTAATTCACTTTTTCATTTTTCTGAACTCTTACCATTGTGAGTGTAATTTGTTCTTCCTCTCGTTTCTGTTAGGTGCATCTCATTCACAGGTTCCCGTCTTTTGTCTTGGGAACAGTTTTTGGGGGTGGCAGTGGGGAGAAAGGGGTCCCCAAAGTGGGAGAGGAGAAAACAATAAACTGCTTGGGAAGTGTGTCTTGTCGTAATAGGGAAGGAGGCTAGGAGCTGTGTTCTAAATCGGTCGGTCAGTGGGTTTATGAAGCAATCAATGGTATTTATTAGTAATAATAATAATAATGACGGTATTTGTTAAGCACTTACTATGTGCTAAGCGCTGGAAAATTAAAAAGCGCGAACGTAATCTCCCACTACCACCAATTACGCAGCCGAGTTTCCCGCATTTGGGGAAATCGCAGGGGTCAGCACAGCCGCGGTGCAATGGCTGAGCCTCACCCTGGGAAAACCATCTTCGGGATCATGGTGTCTCCCCTGCCAGGTAAGTATTTATTGAGCATCTACTGTGTGCAGAGCACCGTACTATGGGCTTGGGAGAGTCCGAGTCAACAGAGTTGGTAGCCACGTTGCCTGTCCGCACCGAGCCGTTGAGGGCTTACTGCGCGCAGAGCACCGTACTATGTGCTTGGAAGAATACAATGCAACGGTACAGTGCACATAGGAAGCGCTCAAAACATACCATCGATTGATTGATAGACGCGTTCCTGCCCACAAGGAGCTTGCAGTCTCTAAAAAAAAAAAAAGATCGCCGCCTCGGGATCTCCGTTGTGATATTTCCTCTAATCTTTGGCAAATATAATGCAGAGAGAGTCACAAGTCAAGTATTCAGCTACAGTTACTGCGGAGAGACAGAGCACTGTTTCTCCAAAGTCATTAACTTGTTTCCTTTTTTTTTCTTTTCTCTCCCGTTTTCCTAGTATGCATTACCACTTCAGCTGGTGAATAACCAAACCATGACTCAGTGGATGGAGATCTTCCGCACTATCATCGACCGAATGGTGCCTCCTGTAAGAAATGACCTTTTTTTTATGGTATTTGTTGGGTGCTTACTGGGTGTCAAGCACCTGTTCTAAGCCCTGAGGTAGATACAAAGAAATTCGGTCCCACGCGGGGCTCACAGTCAAGTAGGAGGGGGAACAGGTCTTGAATCATTCATTCATTCATTCATTTATTCATGTTTATTGAGCGCTTACTGTGTGCAGAGCACTGTACTAAGCGCTTGGGGAAGTACAAGTTGGCAACATATAGAGACGGTCACTCCCCAACCACGGGCTCACAGTCTAAAAGGAATCCCCACTTTGCAGATAATAATAATAATAATGATGGCATTTGTTAAGCGCTTACTATGTGCAAAGCACTGTTCTAAGCACTGGGGAGGATACAGGGTGATCAGGTTGGCCCACGTGGGGCTCACAGTTTTAATCCCCATTTTCCAGATGAGGTAACTGAGGCTCAGAGAAGTTAAGTGACTTGCCCAAGGTCACACAGCAGACATGTGGTGGAGCCGGGATTCGAACCCATGACCTCTGACTCCAAAGCCTGGGTTCTTTCCACTGAGCCACACTGCTTCTCGGATGAGGGAACTGGCACGGAGAAGTTAAATGGAGGTCACACAACGGACAAGTAGTGGAGCCGGAATTAATAATAATAATAATAATAATAATAATAATGATGGCATTTGTTAAGCGCTTACTATGTGCCAAGCACTGTTCTAAGCACTGGGGTAGATACAAGCTAAGCAGGTTGTCCCACGTGGGGCTCACAGTCTTAGTCCCCATTTTACAGATGAGGTAACTGAGGCCCAGAGAAGTTAAGTGACTTGAATCCAGGTCCTCTGACTCTGAGGCCCGGGCTCTTTCCGTTAGACCACACTGCTTCTCAGTTCCACGGAACAGCAGAAAGGGCTTAGTAACGATTTACTTTCCTTTGTATTTATGATACCTTTCCTCAAAAGAAGCAGCGTGGCTCAGTGGAAAGAGCCCGGGCTTTGGAGTCAGAGGCCATGGGTTCAAATCCCGGCTCTGCCCATTGTCAGCTGTGTGACTTTGGGCAAGTCACTTCACTTCTCTGGGCCTCAGTTACCTCATCGGTAAAATGGGGATTAAGACTGTGAGCCCCCCGCGGGACAACCTGATCACTTTGTAACCTCCCCAGTGCTTCGAACAGTGCTGTGCACGTAGTAAGCGCTTAATAAATGCCATTATTATTATTATTATGATTATTATTATGATTATTATTATTATTATTATTAAAGAGCTGTCACCTGTCATCTGGCCCACACCGGTCTCACAGTCTAGAGGTGGGGAGACAGACATCAAAACCAAGTAAACAGGCATCAATATAAATAAATAGAATTATAGATATGTGCACATATGCATAAGTGCTGCGGGGCAGGGAGAAGTGGGGAAAAGCAAAGGGAGGAGGAGCAGAGGAAAAGGGGGGCTCAGTCTGGGAAGGCCTCCTGGAGGAGGTGAGCTCTCAGTAGGGCTTTGAAGGGAGAAAGAAAGCTAGCTTGGCAGATGGGCAGAGGGAGGGCATTCCGGGCCCGGGGGAGGACGTGGGCTGGGGGTCGTTGGCGGGACGGGCGAGAACGAGGTACGGTGAGGAGATTAGCGGCGGAGGAGTGGAGGGTGCGGGCTGGGCTGGAGAAGGACAGAAGGGAGGGGAGGTAGGAGGGGGCGAGGGGATGGATGGACAGCCTTGAAGCCCAGGGGGAGGAGTTTTTGCTAGAAAGATACAAGTTCATCAAGTTGAACACAGTCCCTGTCCCACGTGGGGCTCCCGGTCTTAATCCCCATTTGTAGATGGGGTCACTGAGGCCCGGAGAATTGAAGTGACCTGCCCAAGATTAATTAATTAAGTAATAATGGCATTTATTAAGCGCTCACTATGTGCAAAGCACTGTTCTAAGCGCTGGGGAGGTTACAAGGCGATCATGTTGTCCCACGGGGGGCTCACAGTCTTAATCCCCGTTTTCCAGATTCCATTCCATTCCATTCAATCGTATTTATTGAGCGCTTAATGTGTGCAGAGCACTGTACTAAGTGCTTGGGAAGTACAAGTTGGCAGCATATAGAGACGGTCCCTACCCAACAGCGGGCTCACAGTCTAGAAGGGATGAGGTAACTGAGGCCCATTTATTCATTCAATCGTATTTATTGAGCACTTACTGTGTGCAGAGCACTGTACTAAGCGCTTGGGAAGTACAAGTTGGCAACATATAGAGACGGTCCCTAACCAACAGCAGGCTCACAGTCTAGAAGGGATGAGGTAACTGAGGCCCAGAGAAGTGAAGTGACTTTCATTCATTCATTCAATCATATTTATTGAGCGCTTAATGTGTGCAGAGCACTGTACTAAGCGCTTGGGAAGTACAAGTTGGCAGCATATTGAGACGGTCCCTACCCAACAGCGGGCTCACAGTCTAGAAGGGACGAGGTAACTGAGGCCCAGAGAAGTGAAGTGACTTTCATTCATTCATTCGATCATATTTATTGAGCGCTTACTGTGTGCAGAGCACTGTACTAAGCGCTTGGGAAGTACAAGTCGGCAACCTATAGGGACGGTCCCTACCCACTAACGGGCTCACAGTCTAGAAGGGGGAGACGGACAACAGAACAAAACATGGAGACAGGTGTCAAATCAATCAATCAATCGTATTTATTGAGCGCTTACTATGTGCAGAGCACTGTACTAAGCGCTTGGGAAGTACAAATTGGCAACACAAAATCATCAGAACAAATAGAAGCATAGCTATATGCACATCATTAACAAAATAAATAGAGTAGTAAATATGTACAAGTAAAATAAATAGAGTAAAAATCTTTATCTCCATGAGGGGATGAGGGGGGACATGTCTAACACAAATGTCTTCTAAAACAACTTCCGTCTGACTCCTCGAAACCAGACACTATTACTACTACTACTGATAATAATAATGATGGCATTGGTTAAGTGCTTACTACGTGCCCCAAAGTTCATTTAATTGTATATATTGAGTGCTTACCGTGTGCAGAGCACTGTACTAAGCGCTTGGGAAGTCCAAGTCGGCAGCATATTGAGACGGTCCCTACCCAACAGCGGGCTCACAGTCTAGAAGGGACGAGGTAACTGAGGCCCAGAGAAGTGAAGTGACTTTCATTCATTCATTCGATCATATTTATTGAGCGCTTACTGTGTGCAGAGCACTGTACTAAGCGCTTGGGAAGTACAAGTCGGCAACCTATAGGGACGGTCCCTACCCACTAACGGGCTCACAGTCTAGAAGGGGGAGACGGACAACAGAACAAAACACGCGGACAGGTGTCAAAAGTGTCCAAGTCCCACAGCTGACAATTGGCGGAGCCGGGATTTGAACCCATGACCTCTGACTCCCAAGCCCGGGCCCTGTCCGCTAGGCCACCCCGTCCAATTGATCTCTTTCGTCTAATCTATAGAACGGTTGCCAAAATCAGTCAATGGGCAGGACCAACTGCCGTCTTAATTCTGCTTCTGTCTTGTTGTGTCTGCGTGGATTCCAACACGTGCCTTTATTCTGGTAGGAGACTTTACAGATCGACGAAGATGACAGACCAGAACTGGTGTGGTGGAAGTGCAAGAAATGGGCACTTCATATAGTAGCTCGCCTTTTTGAACGGTAAGTCTCAGGAGGGAGGGAACAATAGCAGTTGCGGAATTTGTCAAGCGCTTAGTACAGTGCTCTGCACACAGCGCTCAATAAATACGATTGATTGATTGATCGTTAAGGGCTTACTACGAGCCGGGCACCGTTCTAAATGCCGGGGTCGATGCAGGCTGATCGGATCGGACACGGTGATCCCCGTCCCAGGTGGGGCTCACAGTCTTCATCCGCATTTTCCTGATTCAGTCATTCATTCATTCAGTCATATTTATTGAGCGCTTACTGTGTGCGGAGCGCTGGACTAAGCGCTTGGGAAGTACAGGTTGGCAACATAAAGTGACGGTCCCTACCCGACAGCGGGCTCACAGTCTAGAAGGGGGAGATGGATAATGAAACAAAGCATATTAACAAAATAAAATAAATAGAATAAATATGTACACATAAAATAAATAAAGAGTAATAAATCCGTACAAACATATATACATATATCCAGGTGCTGTGGGGAGGGGAAGGAGGTAAGGCGGAGGGCGAGGAGGGGGAGAGGAACCCAACTTGTACTTCCCAAGCGCTTAGTACAGTGCTCTGCACACAGTAAGTGCTCAATAAGTACGATTGAGTGAATGAATGAATGAATAGCTTTAATTCTATTTTTTCTGACGGTTTTGACCCCTGTCCACATGTTTTGTTCTGTCGTCCGTCTCCCCCTTCTAGACTGTGAGCCCGTTGTTGGGTAGGGACCGTGTGTCTTTGTTGCTGACTTGTGGTTCCCAATCAATCAATCAATCGTATTTATTGAGCGCTTACTGTGTGCAGAGCACTGTACTAAGCGCTTGGGAAGTCCAAGTTGGGAACATATAGAGACAGTCCCTACCCAACAGTGGGCTCATAGTCTAGAAGGACTAGGACTTCCCAAGCACTTAGTACAGTGCACTGCACACAGTAAGCGCTCAGTAAATACGATTGAATAAAGGAGGGTGCTCAGTCTGGGAAGGCCTCCTGGAGGAGGTGAGCGCTCAGTAGGGCTTTGAAGGCATTTTCCAGATGAGGGAACTGAGGCCCAGAGAAGTGAAGCCATTTGCCCCAGGTCACACAGCAGACAACTGGGGGAGCCGGGATTAGAACTCAGGCCCTTCCGACTCCCAGTCCCGGGCTCTATCCACTAGCCCACGCTGCGTGGCTCAGCGTGGAAAGAGCCCGGGCTTTGGAGCCAGAGGTCGTGGGTTCAAATCCCGGCTCCACCACTTGTCAGCTGGGTGACTTTGGGCAAGTCACTTCACTTCTCTGGGCCTCAGTTCCCTCATCTGTAAAATGGGGATTAAGACTGTGAGCCCCCCGTGGGACAGCCTGATCACCTTGTAACCTCCCCAGCGCTTTAGAACAGTGCTTTGCACATAGTAAGTGTTTAATAAATGCCATTATTATTATCATTATTCTTTATAGTCTTTCCCTGACTTTTGGTTTCATTACCACATAATTGCAGTACAAATCCTTTTCTTTTTCCCTTTGACCAGGTTCATTTAATACGTCTTTATAGACCTGCGAGCATTCCGGGAACCCAGAGCGGGGAATGGGGGTTAGCTTGGGTGCATTTTGGGAGATGGAAAGATAAAGGTGGGAAAAGATGAGAATAAGGCCATTTGGGAAATGGAATTTTTAGAGAACTTCACCCGAGCTGCTCCAAGTCTCAGCAACAGGCAAAACCTTTCTGAAATTGAGTATTTTTTTTGAAAATTACGGTATTAATAATAATAATGGCATTTATTAAGCACTTACTAAGTGCAAAACACTGTTCTAAGCACCGGGGAGGTTACAAGGTGATCAGGTTGTCCCACGTGGGGCTCACAGTCTTAATCCCCATTTTCCAGATGAGGGAACTGAGGCACAGAGAAGTGAAGTGACTTGCCCGGAGTCACACAGCTGACAATTGGCGGAGCGGGATTTGAACCCAGCACCTCTCCCTCTAAGTATTAAGTGCGTACTCTTTGGCAGGAGGGGTAGATGTCTGCTGGGTGACCTTGGGCAAGTCACTTCACTTCTCTGTGCCTCAGTTCCCTCATCTGCAAAATGGGGATTGAGACTCTGAGCCCCACGTCTACCCCAGTGCTTAGAACAGTACATATTTGTACATATTTATTACTTTATTTATTTATTTATTTATTTATTTTACTTGTACATATCTATTCTATTTATTTGATTTTGTTAGTATGTTTGGTTTTGTTCTCTGTCCCCCCCTTTTAGACTGTGAGCCCACTGTTGGGTAGGGACCGTCTCTATATGTTGCCAACTTGTACTTCCCAAGCGCTTAGTACAGTGCTTTGTACACAGTAAGCGCTCAATAAATACGATTGATTGATTGATTGAACAGTGTTTGGCACATAGTAAGCGCTTAACAAATACCATAATTATTATTATTATAATCAGGCTAGAGATGAGCCCTGTCCCACAGTGAAATCCCAGCTCTGCCAACTGTCAGCTGTGTGACTTTGGGCAAGTCACTTCACTTCTCTGTGCCTCAGTTCCCTCATCTGGAAAATGGGGATTAAAATTGTGAGCCCCTCGTGGGACAACCTGATCACCTTGTAACCTCCCCAGTGCCTAGAACAGTGCTTTGCGCATAGTAAGCACTTAACAAATACCCACATTATTATTATTAAGAGGGCTCACTTAGTAAGAGGGAGGGAGCGCAGGAATCCTCTCCCTACTTAAAAATGGTAATAATAATAATTAGAATTGTACTTGTCAAGCACTTACTATTTAATTGGTCATATTTATTGAACGCTTACTGTGTGCAAAGCACTGTAGTGTGTGCCAAACCCCCCTTTCCCTCAAGAGGTGTGCATTTCTAAATAGGAGAGAGTAAGATTGAATCCCCACTTAACAGAGGAGGAAATGACGGCGCAAGGAAATGAAGTGACTTACCCAAGATCCCACAGCGGACAATCGGTAGAGCTGGGATTCGATCCCAGGTCCTCTGATTCCCAGGCCCGTCCATGTCCTTTCCCCCAGGCCACGGTGTGGAAACCGAGGCACAGAGAGTTGAAGGGGAAGTGACGTGCCGCAGGTCTCACGGGCCAGTGATCTTGCTGGGATTCAGCCCCTGGTCGATGGAGTCCCGGTTTCAAGCTCCTCCATTCATTCATTCATTCATTCATTCATTCATTCATTCATTCATTCATTCAATCGTATTGATTGAGCGCTTACTGTGTGCAGAGCACTGGACTAAGCGCTTGGGAAGTACAAGTCGGCAACAGATAGAGACGGTCCCTACCCAACAACGGGTTATCTTGCATCTACCCCAGTGCTTAGTACAGTGCCTGGCACATAGTAAGCACTAAACAAATGCCATTAAAAAAAAAAATCCTTGAATTCATTCATTTCAAGTCATTCAATCATATTTATTGAGCGCTTTCTCTTTGCAGAGCACTGGACTAAGCGCTTGGGAAGTACAAGTCGGCAACAGATAGGGACGGTCCCTACCCAACAACGGCTTGTCTTGCATCTACCCCAGTGCTTAGTCCAGTGCCTGGCACATAGTAAGCACTAAACAAATGCCATTAAAAGAAAAAAAAATCCCTGAATTCATTCATTCAGGTCATTCAATCATATTTATTGAGCGCTTTCTCTTTGCAGAGCACTGGACTAAGCGCTTGGGAAGTACAAGTCGGCAACAGATAGGGATGGTCCCTACCCAACAACGGCTTGTCTTGCATCTACCCCAGTGCTTAGTCCAGTGCCTGGCACATAGTAAGCACTAAACAAATGCCATTAAAAAAAAAATCCCTGAATTCATTCATTCAGGTCATTCAATCATATTTATTGAGTGCTTTCTCTTTGCAGAGCACTGGACTAAGCGCTTGGGAAGTACAAGTCGGCAACAGATAGAGACGGTCCCTACCCAACAATGGGTTATCTTGCATCTACCCCCGTGCTTAGTACAGTGCCTGGCACATAGTAAGCACTAAACAAATGCCATTAAAAAAAAAAATCCTTGAATTCATTCATTCAAGTCATTCAATCGTATTTATTGAGCGCTTACTGCATGCAGAGCACTGGACTAAGCGCTTGGGAAGTACAAGTTCCAAGCCGCAGTGGCCCATTGGACTGAAAAAAAAAAAAAGACATTTAAAAGTGGGAAAAGCCATGCAGAAGTGCTGGATTCCTCCGTTCTTCTGTGCCTTGCCTAGCAAAAAATTCTTCCAGGTCTAAGATTTTAGCCTGAGGTATTCCCTGCTGCTTCCATATTTAGCGGGAACCAAGGAATTGCAAACAAAAATCCTTTGTGGGGGTGGAGGGAGAGAGAGAGAGCCTTCGATTTATTTATATTGATGCCTGCTTACTTGTTTTGATGTCTGTCTCCCCCCTTCTGCACTGTAAGCCCGGAATGGGCGGGGATTGTCTGTCTTTATTGCGGAATTGTACTTTCCAAGCGCTCAGTACAGTGCCCTGCACACAGTAAGCGCCCAATAAACACGATTGAATGAACGTGCACACGCGCGCGCGCGCGGGTTTGCAAATATAAGCCTTTGAAATTCTTGTTTGCGTTTGAAGGTATGGAAGCCCCGGAAATGTGACAAAAGAATATTTTGAATTTTCAGAATTCTTTTTAAAAACGTACGCAGTAGGAATTCAGCAGGTAAGGACCTTGAATTTTCAACTGAAATAAAAGGGGGTGTTACTAAAGAGAGAGCGCGCAAGGTGTTTTAAGGATGCTCAAGTTCGCTTATCGGCAGAAGCGCTCAATAAATACTATTTCCCCATCTTACCTCCTTCTCCCCCATCTTACCTTCTTCCCTTCCCCACAGCACCTGTATATATGTAAATATGTTTGTACATATTTATTACTCAATTTATTTATTTATTTATTTTACTTGTACATATCTATTCTATTTATTTTATTTTGTTAGTATGTTTGGTTTTTTTTTTTCTCTGTCTCCCCCTTTTAGACTGTGAGCCCAATGTTGGGTAGGGACTGTCTCTATATGTTGCCAATTTGTACTTCCCAAGCGCTTAGTACGGTGCTCTGCACACAGTAAGCGCTCAATAAATATGATTGATTGATTGATTGATTGATTCAGGCTTTTAAAAAAGCTGTAATGAGGTAGTTATTGGTCAAAATGGTTGGGGAGTGAAATAGGTCCCCTTTTTACGAACAGAATTTGGAGAGCTGGTAAGGTGTCGGTTGTCTGTCGGAGGAGGGATGTAGTGTACGTTAATTACTGTGGAGTTTCTTTAGATCATGAGAAGCAGCGTGGCTCAGTGGGAAAAGCCCGGGCTTTGGAGTCAGAGGTCTTGGGTTCAAATCCCGGCTCCACCGCTTGTCGGCTGTGTGACTTTGGGCAACTCATTTCACTTCTCTGGGCCTCAGTCACCTCAGCTGTGAAATGGGGATGAAGGCTGCGAGCCCCCCGTGGGACACCCTGATCACCTTGTGAACCTCCCCAGCGCTTAGAACAGTGCTTTGCACATCGTAACCTGTATATATGTTTGTACATATTTATTACTCTATTTATTTTACTTGTACATATCTATTCTATTTATTTTATTTTGTTAGCATGTTTGGTTTTGTTCTCCGTCTCCTCCTTTTAGACTGTGAGCCCACTGTTGGGTAGGGACCGTCTCTATATGTTGCCAACTTGAACTTCCCAAGCGCTTAGTACAGTGCTCTGCACACAGTAAGCGCTCAATAAATATGATTGATTGATTGATTGATTTAACTTCTCTGTGCCTCAGTCACCTCAGCTGTAAAATGGGGATGAAGGCTGTGAGCCCCCCCGTGGGACACCCTGATCACCTTGTGAACCTCCCCAGCGCTTAGAACAGTGCTTTGCATATTGTAACCTATATATATGTATATATGTTTGTACATATTTATTACTCTATTTATTTTACTTGTACATATCTATTCTATTTATTTTATTTTGTTAGTATGTTTGGTTTTGTTCTCCGTCTCCCCCTTTTAGACTGTGAGCCCACTGTTGGGTAGGGACCGTTTCTAGATGTTGCCAACTTGGACTTCCCAAGCGCTTCCCAAGTCCAGTGCTCTGCACACAGTAAGCGCTCAATAAATACGATTGATTAAGCGCTTAATAAATGCCATTGTTATTATTATCTTGTTGCCAAGCTTTGCACGAAATGCCATAGTAGTTACGAGATCATCACATTCAATCCCAGCCCCACACAGGGCTCCCAGCCTAAGAGGGAGGGAGAGCAGAGTACAGTCTCATTTTACAGATGAGGAAACTGAGGCGCGAGTTAAGTGACTTGCCCAAGGTCACCCAAAAGGTAAAGGGCAGGGCTGGGATTAAAACTCCCTTCTCCTGATTCTCAAACCAGGACTTTTTCCAGTTAAGCAGTGTTGTCCAATGATATCACCCACAGAAACCGATTAAAACTTGTGGATCAATCAATCAATCAATCAATCGTATTTATTGAGCGCTTACTGTGTGCAGAGCACTGGACTAAGTGCTTGGGAAGTACAATTTGGCAACGTATAGAGACAGTCCCTACCCAACAGTGGGCTCACAGTCTAGAATATGTGTGGATATTAATTGAATGCAGATTTAGGTGAGTTTATGCTCTTTGTTTACTGGTGAATTACGGCAGATCAGTCATCTGCTTGAGAGAAGCAGCGTGGCTCAGTGGAAAGAGCCCGGGTTTAGGCGTCAGAGGTCATGGGTTCAAATCCTGGCTCCACCAATTGTCAGCTGTGTGACTTTGGGCGAGTCACTTAATAATAATAATGATGATGGCACCTTTTAGACTCTGAGCCCACTGTTGGGCAGGGACTGTCTCTATATGTTACCAACTTGTACTTCCCAAGCGCTTAGTACAGTGTTCTGCACACAGTAAGCGCTCAGTAAATACGATTGATTGATTGATTGATTAAGCGCTTACTATGTGCAAAGCACTGTTCTAAGCACTAGGGAAGTTACAAGGTGATCAGGTTGTCCCACGGAGGGCTCACAGTTTTAATCCCCATTTTCCAGATGAGGTAACTGAGGCCCAGAGAAGTGAAGTGACTTGCCCAAAGTCACACAGCTGACAGTTGGCGGAGCTGGGATTTGAACCCATGACCTCTGACTCCAAACCCTGGGCTCTTTCCACTGAGGACTTAACTTTTCTGTGCCTCAGTTACCTCATCTGTAAAATGGGGATTAAGACTGTGAGCCCCCTGTGGGACAACCTGATCACCTTGTAACCTCCCCAGCGCTTAGAAAGGCGCTTTGCACATAGTAAGCGCTTAATAAATCCCATCATTATTGTTATTATTATCTGGGTTTCCCGTCTATAAGATGGGAATGGCAGATCTTCATTTCCACTGTATCCTTCCACATAAAATAGAGAAGCAGTGTTGCTCAGTGGAAAGAGCCCGGGTTTAGGAGTCATTCATTCATTCAATCCAATTTATTGAGCGCTTACTATGTGCAGAGCACTGTACTAAGCACTTGGGAAGTCCAAATTGGCAACATATAGAGACGGTCCCTACCCAACAGTGGGCTCACAGTCTAGAAGGGGGAGACAGAGAACAAAACAAAACATATTAACAAAATAAATTAAATAGAATAAATATGCACAAATAAAATAAATAGAGTAGTAAATACATACAAACATATATATATGTAAATATATATATACACATATATACAGTTTTATACATATAACTGTAACTCAGTTACCTCTTCTGTCAAGTGGGAATGAAGACTGTGAGCCCCCCGTGGGACAACCTCATCACCTTGTAACCTCCCTAGCGCTTAGAACAGTGCTTGGCACGTAGTCAGAGGTCATGGGTTCTAATCCCGGCCCCGCCACTTCTCAGCTGAGTGACTTCGGGCCAGTCACTTCACTTCTCTGTGCCTCAGTTCCCTCCTCTGTAAAATGGGGATGAAAGACTGTGAGCCCCACATGGGGCAACCTGATTACCTTGTATCTCCCTCAGCGCTTAGAACAGTGCTTGACACGTAGTAAGCGCTTAATCAATCATATTTATTGAGCGCTTACTGTGTGCAGAGCACTGGACTAAGCGCTTGGGAATCAATCAATCGTACTTATTGAGCGCTTACTATGTGCAGAGCACTGGACTAAGCGCTTGGGAAGTCCAAGTTGGCAACATATAGAGACAGTCCCTACCCAACAGTAGGCTCATAGTCTAGAAGGGGGAGACAGAGAACAAAGCCAAGCGTATTAACAAAATAAAATAAATAGAGTAGATAGGTATAAGTAAAATAAATAAATAAATAGAGTAATAAATATGTGCAAACATTCATTCAATCATATTTATTGAGCGCTTACTGTGTGCAGAGCACTGTACTAAGCGCTTGGGAAGTACAAGTTGGCAACAAACATATACATGTATACAGGATAACACAGAAGAAATAAGAATAAGAATTAGGAAATACCATCATTATTATAAAATGATAGCACCCGCTATTGAAGTAGTTCCTGAGCAAGTACGTCCCCTTCAGGGTCACTGCGTGGAAGGACTTGTGAGAAGCAGCGTCGCCTAGTTGATAGAGGCCGGGCCCGGGAGTCGGAAGGTCATGGGTTCTAATCCCGGCTCCGCCACTTCTCTGCTGGGTCACCTCGGGCAAGTCGCTTCGCTTCTCTGTGCCTCAGTTACCTCATCTGTAAAGTGGGGATTAAGATTATTTTAGACCGTGAGCGCACCGCTGGGTAGGGACCGTCTCTATATGTTGCCAACTTGTACTTCCCAAGCGCTTAGCACAGTGCTCTGCACACAGTAAGCGCTCAATAAATATGATTGATTGATTGATTGACAGAGACAGTGTCCAACCTGATGACCTTGTATCTACCCCAGCGCTTAGGACAGTGCACTTAACAAATACCATTATTATTGGTACTGCTATTATTAAAAACGGTAGAAAATTTTTAGACTGTGGGCCCACTGTTGGGTAGGGACCGTCTCTATATGTTGCCAACTTGTACTTCCCAAGCGCTTAGTACAGTGCTTTGCACACAGTAAGCGCTCAATAAATACGATTGATTTATTGACAGTGCACTTAATACCGTTATTATTGGTACTGTTATTATTAAAAACGGTAGAAAATTTTTGGACTGTGAGCCCACTGTTGGGTAGGGGCCGTCTCTATATGTTGCCAACTTGTACTTCCCAAGCGCTTAGTCCAGTGCTCTGCACACAGTAAGCGCTCAATAAATGCGATTGATTGAAATTGACCTCCGAAAGGATCTGCAATTGGTTGGAAGAGTCCTCTCAAGGGGAGACTCCCTTCCCCACAGCACCTGTATATATGTATATATGTTTGTACATATTTATTACTCTATTTATTTATTTATTTATTTATTTTACTTGTACTTATCTATTCTATTTATTTTATTTTGTTAGTATGCTTGGTTTTGTTCTCTGTCTCCCCCTTTTAGACTGTGAGCCCACTGTTGGGTAGGGACTGTCTCTATATGTTGCCAATTTGTACTTCCCAAGCGCTTAGTACAGTGCTCTGCACATAGTAAGCGCTCAATAAATACGATTGATGATGATGATGATGATGATGATGAGACTCTAAAAAGCAGCCTCTAAAAGCGAGGATAAGTGCTTAGCGCAGAGTGCTCAAAGCATCCGAAGGACTGTTGAATAAAATAAAAGGGAGTTCTGGGAAACTGACAAATCTTTGGGGAAAAAGAACCAGCCAGTTTCTCAACCAGCATCGTTACAGTTGTTTTATCTTAGACTGTGAGCCCACTGTTGGGTAGGGACTGTCTCTATATGTTGCCAACTTGTACTTCCCAAGCGCTTAGTACAGTGCTCTGCACACAGTAAGCGCTCAATAAATACAATTGATTGATTGAATGCTTAGAATAGTTCTGGACACATAATAAGCGCTTAAAAATACTATTATTAGTAGTATTATTATCCACCCAGGGGCCTGTGAGAAATGCCTGCCCTTCTAAGCAGTCGGAATTGTTTTTTTGATGGCAGTTATTAAGCGCTTACTATGTGCAAAGCACTGTTCTAAGCGCTGGGGAGGTTACAGGGTGATCAGGTTGTCCCGCGGGGGGCTCCCAGTCTTCATCCTCAGTTGCCTCAGTTTCCTCATCTGTAAAATGAGGATTAAGACTGTGAGCCCCCCGTGGGACAACCTGATTCATTCATTCAATCATATGTATTGAGCGCTTACTGTGTGCAGAGCACTGTACTAAGCGCTTGGGAAGTACAAGTTGGCAACATATAGGGACTGTCCCTATCCAACAGTGGGCTCACAGTCTAGAAGCTATATATGCACATCATTAACAAAATAATTAGAATAGTAAATATAAGTAATAATAATAATGACATTTGTTAAGCACTTGGTATGTGCAAAGCACTGTTCTAAGTGCTGGGGAGGATATAAGGTGATTCATTCATTCATTCTATTCAATCGTATTTATTGAGCGCTTACTGTGTGCAGAGCACTGTACTAAGCGCTTGGGAAGTACAAGTTGGCAACATATATCACCTTGTAACCTCCCCAGTGCTTAGAACAGTGCTTTGCACATAGTAAGCGCTTAATAAATGCCATTATTATTATTATTATTATTATCCCCATTTTACAGATGAGGTGACTGAGGCCCAGAGAAGTGAAGTGACTTGCCCAGAGTCACACCAGCTGATAGTTGGCGGAGCCGGGATTCGAACCCGTGACCTCTGACTCCAAAGCCCGGGCTCTTTCCACTGAGCCACGCTGCTTCTCTTAATTGCTTCTTTTTGGCTGGGGGGGAATCCATTCCAGATCCCTGGAAAGGGATGGAAGACTTGGGGGGAATCAGTAATAATTACGGTACTTTTTAAGCGCTTACTACATGCCAAGCGCTGTAACCTCCACTCCTCCGCCGCTAATCTCCTCACCCTACCTCGTTCTCGCCTGTCCCGCCGTCGACCCCCGGCCCACGTCCTCCCCCGGGCCTGGAATGCCCTCCCTCTGCCCATCCGCCAAGCTAGGCCTCTTCCTCCCTTCAAGGCCCTGCTGAGAGCTCACCTCCTCCAGGAGGCCTTCCCAGACTGAGCCCCTTCCTTCCTCTCCCCCTCGTCCCCCTCTCCATCCCCCCATCTTACCTCCTTCCCTTCCCCACAGCACCTGTATATATGTATATATGGTTGTACATATTTATTACTCTATTTATTTATTTATTTATTTATTTATTTTACTTGTACATTTCTATCCTATTTATTTTATTTTGTTGGTATGTTTGGTTTTGTTCTCTGTCTCCCCCTTTTAGACTGTGAGCCCACTGTTGGGTAGGGACTGTCTCTATGTGTTGCCAATTTGTACTTCCCAAGCGCTTAGTACAGTGCTCTGCACATAGTAAGCGCTCAATAAATACGATTGATTGATTGATTAATTCTAAGCACTGGGTGGAAGCCCTCGATAAGGCTGGCCCAGGCTCCTTCGAAGGATGGCTCAATTTGGGGGATTAAGAGTGTGAGCCCCATGCGGGACAGGGACTGGGTCCAACCCGATTAGCTTAGTTCAATCAATCAATCGTATTTATTGAGCGCTTACTGTGTGCAGAGCACTGGACTAAGCGCTTGGGAAGTCCAAGTTGGCAACATATAGAGACGGTCCCTACCCAACAGCGGGCTCACAGTCTAAAAATTTTCTACCGTTTTTAATAATAATAGTACCAATAATAACGGTATTTGTTAAGTGCGCTGCCCTAAGCGCTGGGGTAGATACAAGGTCATCGGGTTGGACACTGTCCCTGTCCCATAGTCTTAATCCCCACTTTACAGATGAGGTAACTGAGGCACAGAGAAGCGAAGCGACTTGCCCGAGGTGACCCAGCAGAGAAGTGGCGGAGCCGGGATTAGAACCCATGACCTTCCGACTCCCGGGCCCGGCCTCTATCAACTAAGCGACGCTGCTTCTCACAAGTTCTTCCACACAGTGACCCTGAAGGGGACGTACTTGCTCAGGAACTACTTTAACAGCGGGTGCTATCATTTTATAATAATAATAATAATAATAATAATGTTGGTATTTGTTAAGCGCTTACTATGTGCAAAGCAGTGTTCTAAGCGCTTGGGGGGATACAAAGTGATCAGGTTGTCCCACGTGGGGCTCACAGTCTTAATCCCCGTTTTACAGACGAGGTAACTGAGGCTCAGAGAAGTGAAGTGACTTGCCCAAAGTCCCACAGCAGACATGTGGCGGAGTCGGGATTCGAACCCATGACCTCTGACTCCAAAGCCCGTGCTCTTTCCACTGAGCCACGCTGCTTCTCTGCATCTCTTTTATAATAATGGTGGTATTTCTTAATTGTTATAGATCTACCCCAGCGCTTCGTATAGTGACTTGCACATAGTAAGCGCTTAACAAATACCGTAATCGTTATTGTTGTTGTTGAAGCAGCGTGGCTTAGTGGAAAGAGCCCGGGCTTTGGAGTCAGAGGTCGTGGGTTCAAATCCCGACTCCGCCACATGTCTGCTGTGTGACCGTGGGCAAGTCACTTAACTTCTCTGAGCCTCAGTCCCCTCATCCGGAAAATGGGGATTAAGACTGTGAGCCCCCCGTGGGACAACTTGATCACCTTGTATCCCCCCCAGCGCTTAGAACAGTGCTGTGCACATAGTAAGCGCTTGACAAATGCCATCATCATCATCGTCATCATCATCATCATCATCGATCGTATTTATTGAGCGCTTACTATGTGCAGAGCACTGTACTAAGCGCTTGGGAAGTACAAATTGGCAACATCATTTCCCCCGCAGCCCCAACTCACCCTAGTTTTCGGGCCTTCTTGAGTCAGAGAGGATTGAATTGTGCGGCTTGACTCTTCTGGGAAGAACAGCAACCTGGTTACTAATGCTTCTCTAAATTCTATTATTATTATTATTATTATTATTATTATTATTATTATTATTATTATTAATGATAGCATTTATTAAGCGCTTACTATGTGCAAAGCACTGTTCTAAGCGCTGGAGCCCTAGGTAGGTGTGGAAGCCCTCTAAGCCTAGGCTGTTATTTCTTGTGGTTGCTTGCTTGGGACGGTAAGTACTTAGGTCTCTGTGGGTTTTTTTCATTTTTTTCAAGTCAGTCAGTCAATTGTATTTATTGAGCGCTTACTGTGTGCAGAGCACTGTACTAAGTGCTTGGGTAGGACAAGTTGGCAACATCTAGAGACGTCCGTGAAGCGCTTACTATGTGCCAAGTGCTGTACTGAGCTCCGGAGCGGATGGGAAGCAGCGTGGCTCAGTGGCAAGAGCCCGGTCTCGGGAGCCAGAGGTCATGGGTTCTAATCCCAGCCCCGCCACCTGTCTGCTGGGTGACCTTGGGCAAGTCACTTCACTTCTCTGGGCCTCAGTTCCCTCATCTGGAAAATGGGGATGAAGACTGTGAGCCCCCCGTGGGACAACCTGATCACCTTGTAACCTCCCCAGCGCTTAGAACAGTGCTTTGCATACAGTAAGCGCTTAATAAATGCCATTATTTATTATTATTATTATTGTTATCATTAGTATTATTATTATTATTAGAACCCAAGACCTTCTGCTTCTCAGGCCCGGGCTGCAGCCACTTGGCCGCACTGCTTCTCCGAGCGTGGGGAGAGGGCCCTTCTTCTCCCTTCTGTAGACATGAAGTCGAGCATTTTGTGGGATGAGCCCACTGTTGGGTAGGGACTGTCTCTATATGTTGCCAACTTGTACTTCCCAAGCGCTTAGTACAGTGCTCTGCACACAGTAAGCGCTCAATAAATACGATTGATTGATATTGATTGATCCCTGAGGCTTTACTAGGAATGCGTTTCAGCAGACTCTGAGATAAAGTCTCTTCCAAGAAGGGCTAGCTCGGGGTTCCAGGGGTCATTCATTCATACAGTCGTATTTATTGAGCGCTTACTGTGGGCAGAGCACTGGACTAAGCGCTTGGAAAGTACAGTTCGGCAACAGAGACGGTCCCTACCCAGCAACGGCTCACAGTCTAGAAGGGGGAGACAGACAGCAAAATCATCATCATAATAATAATGATGGTATTTGTTAAGCGCCTACTATGTGCAAAGCACTGTTCCAAAACAGAACAAGTAGACAGGTGTCAATACCATAATAATAATAATAATAATGGCATTTATTAAGCACTTACTATGTGCAAAGCACTGTTCTAAGCACTGGGGAGGTTACAAAGTGACCAGGTTGTCCTACTGGGGGCTCACAGTCTTCATCCCCATTCTACAGATGAGGGAACTGAGGCCCAGTGAAGTGAAGTTCCCTCATCTGTAAAATGGGGATGAAGACTGTGAGCCCCCTGTGGGACAGGGACTGAGTCCAACCCGATTTGCCTGTATCCATCCCAGTGCTTAATACAGTGTGTGACACATAGTAAGCGCTTGTTGTTGTCTGTCTCCCCTTCTAGACTGTGAGCCCGCTATTGGGTCAGGACTGTCTCTATATGTTGCCGACTTGTACTTCCCAAGCGCTTGGTACAGTGCTCTGCACACAGTAAGGGCTCAAAAATGCGATTGACTGAATCTTGGGCCAGTCACTTCACTTCTCTGTGCCTCAGTTACCTCATCTGTAAAATGGGGATGAAGTCTGTGAGCCTCCTGTGGAACAGGGACTGAGTCCAACCCGATTTGCCTGTATCCACCACAGCGCTTAGTACAGTGTCCGACACATAGTAAGCGCTTGTTGTTGTCTGTCTCCCCCTTCTAGACTGTGAGCCCGCTGTTGGGTAGGAACCGTCTCTAGATGTTGCCGACTTGTACTTCCCAAGCGCTTGGTACAGTGCTCTGCACACAGTAAGCGCTCAATAAATATGATTGACTGAATCTTGGGCCAGTCACTTCACTTCTCTGTGCCTCAGTTCCCTCATCTGTAAAATGGGGATGAAGTCTGTGAGCCCCCTGTGGGACAGGGACTGAGTCCAACCCGATTTGCCTGTATCCACCGCAGTGCTTAGTACAGTGTCTGACACATAGTAAGCGCTTGTTGTTGTCTGTCTCCCCCTTCTAGACTGTGAGCCCGCTGTTGGGTCGGGACCGTCTCTAGATGTTGCCTACTTGTACTTCCCAAGCGCTTAGTACAGTGCTCGGCACACAGTAAGCGCTCAATAAATGTGATTGAATGAATGAAGTGACGGGCCCAAAGTCACACAGCTGACAATTGGCGGAGCCTGGATTTGAACCCATGACCTCTGACTCCAAAGCCCGGGCTCTTTCCACAGAGCCACATGAGGGTCCCCCCGAAATGTCTCTGGGACCCTTTTACCTTGAATCAACTTTCCCAAGCGTCCAATACAATGCCCTGCACATGTACTTCCCAAGCGCTCAGTACAGTGCTCTGCACACAGTAAGCGCTCAATAAATATGATTGATTGATCGATTGATAATAGGCTTTCAAGAATTTCCTTCCTCTGTCTCCACCAAGTTTCACCTCAATTTCCCGGAGGCCCCGGGGGAACTTTGAGGACATGGGTCTGCGTTGTCATCTCGAGCACCCCAGTCCGTATAATAATAATAATGATAATAATAATTATTATTGTGGTATTTGTTAAGCGCTTACTATCTGCCAGGCACTGTTCTCCGTGCTGGGGTAGATTCATTCATTCATTCGTTCAATCGTATTTATTGAGCGCTTACCGTGTGCAGAGCACTGTAATAAGCGCTTGGGAAGTACAAGTTCATTTTAGTTGTACGTATTTATTCTATTTATTTTATTTTGTTAATGTGTTTTGTTGTCTGTCTCCCCCTTTTAAACTGAGCCTGCTGTTGGGTAGGGACCGTCTCTATATTCATTCATTCATTTGTTCAGTCGTATTTATTGA
The DNA here is from genome assembly GCF_015852505.1 of Tachyglossus aculeatus. Classification (NCBI taxonomy): domain Eukaryota; kingdom Metazoa; phylum Chordata; class Mammalia; order Monotremata; family Tachyglossidae; genus Tachyglossus; species Tachyglossus aculeatus. The sequence continues at coordinate 143,481,945 of NC_052067.1, read as the reverse complement.
GCGCTCACTGTGTGCAGAGCACTGGACTAAGCGCTTGGGAAGTACAAGTTGGCAACACATAGAGACGGTCCCTACCCAACAGTGGGCTCACACTCCCTCATTGAGGGAGTGAAAACGGATGCCCTTTTATATCTGAAACGTCCACTTGGAGATAATAATAATAATAATAATGGCATTTATTAAGCGCTTACTATGTGCAAAGCACTGTTCTAAGCGCTGGGGAAGGTGATCAGGTTGTCCCAGGGGGGGCTCACAGTCTTTAATCTCCATTTTCCAGATGAGGTAACTGAGGCACAGCAGAACAAAACGTGTAGACAGGTGTCAAAACCGTCCGAAAAAATAGAATTAAAGCTATTCATTCATTCAATCGTATTTATTGAGCACTTACTGTGTGCAGAGCACTGGACTAAGCGCTTGGGAAGTACAAGTCGACAGCATAGAGAGACGGTCTCTACCCAACAACGGGCTCACAGTCTAGAAGGGGAAGACAGACGACAGAACAAAACATGTAGACAGGTGTCAAAACCGTCAGAAAAAATAGAATTAAAGCTATCCATTCATTCAGTCGTATTTATTGAGCGCTTACTGTGTGCAGAGCACTGGACTGAGCGCTTGGGAAGTACAAGTCGGCAACATAGAGCGACGGTCTCTACCCAACAACGGGCTCACAGTCTAGAAGGGGGAGACGGACGACAGAACAAAACGTGTAGGCAGGTGTCAAAACCGTCAGAAAAAATATAATTAAAGCTATTCATTCATTCATTCAATCGTATTTTTTGAGCGCTTACTGTGTGCAGAGCACTGTACTAAGCGCTTGGGAAGTACAAGTCGACAACATAGAGAGAGGGTCTCTACCCAACAACGGGCTCACAGTCTAGAAGGGGGAGACGGACAACAGAACAAAACGTGTAGACAGGTGTCAAAAACATCAGAAAAAATAGAATTAAAGCTATTCATTCATTCATTCAATCGTATTTATTGAGCGCTTACTGTGTGCAGAGCACTGTACTAAGCACTTGGGAAGTACAAGTTGGCAACATATAGGGACGGTCCCTATCCAACAGTGGGCTCACAGTCTAGAAGCTATATATGCACATCATTAACAAAATAAATAGAATAGTAAATATAATGATGATAATGACATTTGTTAAGCACTTAATATGTGCAAAGCACTGTTCTAAGCGCTGGGGAGGATATAAGGTGATTAATTCATTCATTGTCTGCTCTGTGAGGTCCATCTTTTACAGATGGGCGTGACTTTGGGACCCATCTATCCATCATCATATCATCAATCATATTTATTGAGCGCTTACTATGTGCAGAGCACTGTACTAAGCACTTGGGAAGTACAAGTTGGCAACATATAGAGACAGTCCCTACCCAACAGTGGGCTCACAGTCTAAAAGGGGGAGACAGAGAAGAAAACCAAAAATACTAACAAAATAAAATAAATAGAATAGATATGTACAAGTAAAATAAATAAATAAATAAATAAATAGAGTAATAAATATGTACAAACCTATATACATATATACAGGTGCTGTGGGGAAGGGAAGGAGGTAAGGCGGTGGGGAAGGAGAGGGGAAGGAGGGGGAGAGGAAGGAGGGGGCTCAGTGTGGGAAGGCCTCCTGGAGGAGGTGAGCTCTCAGCAGGGCCTTGAAGGGAGGAAGAGAGCTAGCTTGGAGGATGGACAGAGGGAATGGGGGCATTCCAGGCCCCGGGGGAATCGGAGCTGTAGCTCGAATATTTTAGTTCAGGTAGAAATGAAGAGCCCACTGTTGGGTAGGGACCGTCTCTATATGTTGCCAACTTGTACTTCCCAAGCGCTCAGTACAGTGCTTTGCGCACAGTAAGCGCTCAATAAATATGATTGATTGATTGATTGATTGAAATGAAGATTTCACCGGGCTTTTAAAAGTCCTCTGGGAGCATCAGAGACGGCCTTGGGCAATTCCAAGATTTGACTCCATCCACTGGGTGAAATTTAGAGAGGCCTGAATGCTTCCTCTCCCCCTCGCCCTCCTCTCCATCCCCCCCATCTTACCTCCTTCCCTTCCCCACAGCACCTGTATATATGGATATATGTTTGTACATATTTATTACTCTATTTTACTTGTGCATATCTATTCTATTTATTTTATTTTGTTAGTATGTTTGGTTTTGTTCTCCGTCTCCCCCTTTTAGAGTGTGAGCCCACTGTTGGGTAGGGGCCGTCTCTATATGTGGCCAACTTGTCCTTCCCAATCGCTTAGTACAGTGCTCTGCACACAGTAAGCGCTCAATAAATACAATTGATTGAATGAGCTGTAGCTCGAATATTTTAGTTCAGGTAGAAATGAAGTTTTCACCGGGCTTTTAAAAGTCCTCTGGGAGCATCAAAGGTAATTCCAAGATTTGACTCCATCCACTGGGTGAAATGTAGAGAGGCCTGAACGCTTTCTGACACAGCCGAGACAACTGTGTGACCGTGGGCAAGTCACTGAACCTCTCTGAGCCTCAGTTCCCTCATCTGGCAAATGGGGATGCAAACTGTGAGCCCCCCGTGGGACAACCTGATCACCTCATATCCCCCCCGGCGCTTAGAACAGTGCTTGGCACGTGGTGAGCTCTCAGTAGGGCGAATGGCAGAGCCGAGATTAGAATCCAGGTCTTTTTGGCTCCCGAGCCCAAACTCTTTCCCAGAAGCAAACCAGGATTCTCCCTTATCCACGGCTCCGGGATAGGAGGCCTGGAGTCTAATTTTCAGGCTAGATCAGGGTTTGGGGAAGATTTGAATCCGACTCTTTCTCCCTTTGGGCTAAACGACTCAACTGCCACTTATTACACTTCATGCGAGCGAAGCGGGAGGTTTGGTTGGGTGAAAGCCCTGTTTTCAAATTACTTCTAGACTGTGAGCCCACTGTTGGGTAGGGACCGTCTCTCTATGTTGCCAACTTGGACTTCCCAAGCGCTTAGTACAGTGCTCTGCACACAGTAAGCGCCCAATAAATACGATCGAATGAATGAATGAATGAATAGTAAGCGCTTAACAAATGCCATCGTTATAACCTGTACTGTCCCGAATGCCTATTTGGTTACCTTTCATGCCGGAAATGTGGTTTTTAAAGACGCGAGGCGCCGTCCTGTTTTTGCTGGGAAGTTTCACCTCTCCCCTCTCTTTTGCAACTTCCTTTCCATCAGGTGCTCTTAAAAATTCTTGACCAGTATCGGCAAAAAGAATACGTAGCCCCGCGAGTTCTTCAGCAGACACTGAACTACCTGAACCAAGGAGTCGTTCATTCCGTCACCTGGAAGCAGATGAAGCCGCATATTCAGGTAAGGATCGACCGGCACTTTCCCGGAACGCGATTCCGCCTCGGTTATTGCCGCGCCGTCGGCTTCAGACCCAAAGGCGTAATTTCCCTCAAAGAAGCGACAGCGTTTAAAGTCCGATGACTTTTACGCGGTGATTGGCGGGAGCCGCGGGAAATGGTATTAAAGAAAAAAGCGGTTTAGGTGACGTGTGATCAATCCAAGTCTCTTAAATAACCGTACTCCCCCTTCCTTGGGTTTTTCAGGCTGTTGGTTCTAATGATCGCGATATTCGTTAAGCGCTTACTCGGTGCCGGGCACTGTACTTCATTCATTCATTCATTCAATCATATTTATTGTACTAATTCACTATTAATATTATTGTACGTAGTCAATCGTACTAAGCGCTGGGGTGGATACAAGAAAATCAGGTTGGGCCCGACCCCATCCCATAGGTGATTCACAGTTTCAATCTCCATTTTGTCAGTGTCACAATTTTTTGCTCCGGTCTGAGACTTTTCCCTCTTAGATGGAAATCCGGGCCGTGACATGTTATTTCAGGATAAAGAAGACAAGGTGGGATATCAGGGAATCAAACGTCATTTATTTACGGGTACTAATAATAATAATAACGGCATTTATTAAGCGCTTTCTATGTGCAAAGCACTGTTCTAAGCGCTGGGGAGGTTACAAGGTGATCAGGTTGTCCCACAGGGGGCTCACAGTCTTCACCCCCATTTTACAGATGAGGGAACTGAGGCCCAGAGAAGTGAAGTGACTTGCCCAAAGTCACCCAGCTGACAATTGGCAGAGCCGGGAAGTACAAGTCAGCAACATATAGAAATGGTCCCTACCCAACAGCGGGCTCACAGTCTAGAAGGGGGAGACAGACAACAAAACAAAACATGTAGACAAGTGTCAAAATTGTCAGAACAAATAGAATTACAGCTATATTCATTCATTCAATCGTATTTATTGAGCGCTTACTGTGTGCAGAACACTGTACTAAGCGCTTGGGACGTACAAGTCGGCAACACATAGAGACGGTCCCTATCCAACAACGGGCTCACAGTCTAGAAGGGGGAGACAGACGACAAAACAAAACATTTAGACAGGTGTCAAAATCGTCAGAACAAATAGAATTAAAGCTATATGTACATCGCTAACAAAATAAAAAGAATAGCAAATATGTACTAAACGTTTTCCAACGGCTGTTAACGCTGTCCAGATATTTCCTAACATAGTGTTGTGATGCTCTCTGTCTCCCCGCTTTTAGACTGTGAGCCCACTGTTGGGTAGGGACCGTCTCTATATGTTGCCAACTTGTACTTCCCAAGCGCTTAGTACAGTGCTCTGTACACAGTAAGCGCTCAATAAATACGATTGATGATGATGATGAGAGGAAAAAGTGTCGATTGTATTTTCAACACAGCTCTTAAATATGTTAAATGTCTCTTAAAGTCTCCCCCTTCTAGACTGAGAGCCCACTGTTGGGTAGGGACCGTCTCTAGATGTTGCCAACTTGGACTTCCCAAGCGCTTAGTACAGTGCTCTGCACACAGTAAACGATCAATAAATACGATTGATTGATGCAGATAGAAATATTTGATGCCACCAGCATCTGAATCTTCCTTGTCCCATAGCAGGGCATTGGAGAATTTCGTTGTTTGGTGAAAATCTTGTAGACCGATAACCAGAGGCAGCTTGAGCAGCAGCGTGGCTCAGTGGAAAGAGCCCGGGCTATGGAGTCTATGGATTTATTTATTTTATTTGTACATATTTATTCTATTTATTTTATTTTGTCAATATGTTCGGTTTTGTTCTCTGCCTCCCCCTTCTAGACCCTGTATATATGTATCTATGTTTGCACGGATTTATTACTCCATTTATTTATTTTATTTGTACATATTTATTCTATTTATTTTATTTTGTTAATATGTTCGGTTTTGTTCTCTGCCTCCCCCTTCTAGACCCTGTATATATATATCTATGTTTGTATGGATTTATTACTCCATTTATTTATTTTATTTGTACATATTTATTCTATTTATTTAATTTTGTCAATATGTTTGGTTTTGTTCTCTGCCTCCCCCTTCTAGACCCTGTATATATGTATCTATGTTTATACGGATTTATTACTCTATTCATTTATTTTATTTTATTAGTACATATATTTATTCCATTTATTTAATTTTGTTAATATGTTCGCTTTTGTTCTCTGCCTCCCCCTTCTAGACCCTGTATATATGTATCTGTGTTTGTATGGATTTATTACTCTATTCATTTATTTATTTTATATGTACATATTTATTCTATTTATTTTATTTTGTGAATATGTTTGGTTTTGTTCTCTGCCTCCCCCTTCTAGACCCTGTATATATGCTTGTACGGATTTATTACTCTATTCATTTATTTATTTTATTTGTACATATTTATTCTATTTATTTTATTTTGTCAATATGTTGTTTGTTCTCTGCCTCCCCCTTCTAGACCCTGTATATATGTATCTGTGTTTGTACGGATTTATTATTCTATTCATTTATTTATTTTATTTGTACATATTTATTCTATTCATTTTATTTTGTCAATATGTTTGGTTTTGTTCTCTGCCTCCCCCTTCTAGACCCTGTACATATGTATCTATGTTTGTACAGATTTATTACTCTATTCATTTATTTATTTTATTTGTACGTATTTATTCTATTTATTTAATTTTGTCAATATGTTTGGTTTTGTTCTCTGCCTCCCCCTTCTAGACCCTGTATGTATGTATCTATGTTTGTACAGATTTATTGCTCTATTCATTTATTTATTTTATTTGTACACATTTATTCTATTTATTTTATTTTGTCAATATGTTCGGTTTTGTTCTCTGCCTCCCCCTTCTATACCCTGTATATATGTATCTATGTTTGTACGGATTTATTATTCTATTCATTTATTTATTTTATTTGTACATATTTATTCTATTCATTTTATTTTGTCAATATGTTTGGTTTTGTTCTCTACCTCCCCCTTCTAGACCCTGTATATATGTATCTATGTTTGTACGGATTTATTACTCTATTCATTTATTTATTTTATTTGTACACATTTATTCTATTTATTTTATTTTGTTAATATGTTCAATTTTGCTCTCTGCCTCCCCCTTCTAGACCCTGTATATATGTATCTATGTTTTTACGGATTTGTACAAGTAAAATAAATAAATAAATAGAGTAATAAATATGTGCAAACATATATACATATAAACAGGTGCTGTGGGGAAGGGAAGGAGGTAAGGCGATGTCAGCGGTGTGACTTTGGGCCAGTCACTTCACTTCTCTGAGCCTCAGTTCCCTCATCTGTAAAATGGGGATGAAGACTGTGAGCCCCACGTGGGACAACCTGATCGCCTTGTATCCCCCCCAGCGCTTAGAACAGTGCTTGGCACATAGTAAGCGCCTAACAAATGCCGTCATTATTATTATTGGGCTTCACACAGGCCCTCGCAATGTGCCGGGACCGTTGAGTTATTCATTCGTGGGGTTCAGTGAGGCTTGCTCTCTGGCATTTGCGCTGTAAGCAGGGAATTTGTCGGTTTATTGTTGTAGTGTACAGTCCTGAGTGTTTTTGTACGTATTTATTACTCTATTTATTTTATTTCTACATATTTATTCTATTCATTTTATTTTGTTACTATGTTTTGTTTTTTATTACTCTATTTTATTTCTACATATTTATTCTATTCATTTTATTTTGTTAATATGTTTTGTTTTTTATTACTCTATTTTATTTCTACATATTTATTCTATTTATTTTATTTTGTTAATATGTTTTGTTTTTTATTACTCTATTTCTACATATTTATTCTATTTATTTTATTTTGTTAATATGTTTTGTTTTTCATTACTCTATTTTATTTCTACATATTTATTCTATTTATTTTATTTTGTTAATATGTTTGGTTTTGTTCTCTGTCTCCCCCTTCTACACTGTGAGCCCGCTGTTGGGTAGGGACCGTCTCTAGACGTTGCCAACTTGGACTTCCCAAGCGCTTAGTACAGTGCTCTGCACACAGTAAGCGCTCAATAAATACGATTGAATGAATGAATGAATGAAATGAATGCTCTGGACACCGTAAGCCCTCAGTAAATGCGATGGAATGCATGAATTTATTGGACGGCTTTATTGGAGAAACATTTCTCGGAGAAGCAGTGTGGCGTAGCGGAAAGAAGTCAGGAGGATCTGGGTTCTAATCCCGGCTCCGCTACTTGTCCGCTGTGTGATCTTGGACAGATCACTTCACTCCTCTGTAGTGTACTCTCCCGAGTGCTTAGTACAGTGCTCTGCCCACAGTAAGCTTTCAATAAATGCGATCAAATGAATGAATTTATTGGACTGCTTTATTGGAGAAACATTTCTGGGAGAAGCAGTGTGGCTTAGCGGAAAGGAGTCAGGAGGATCTGGGTTCTAATCCCGGCTCCGCTACTTGTCCGCTGTGTGATCTTGGACAGATCACTTCACTCATCTGTAGTCATATGTATATATGTTTGTACTTATTTATTTATTTATTTGACCTGTACATATCTATTCTATTTATTTTATTTTGTTAGTATGTTTGGTTTTGTTCTCTGTCTCCCCCTTTTAGACTGTGAGCCCACTGGTGGGTAGGGACCGTCTCTAGATGTTGCCAACTTGGACTTCCCAAGCGCTTAGTACAGTGCTCTGCACACAGTAAGCGCTCAATAAATACGATTGATTGATTGATTGATTGATAGTGTACTCTCCCGAGTGCTTAGTACAGTGCTCTGCCCACAGTAAGCTCTCAATAAGTGCGATTGAATGAATGAATTTATTGGACGGCTTTATTGGAGAAACATTTCTCGGAGAAGCAGTGTGGCTTAGCGGAAAGGAGTCAGGAGGATCTGGGTTCTAATCCCGGCTCCGCTACTTATCCGCTGTGTGATCTTGGATAGATTACTTCACTCCTCTGTAGTGTACACTCCCGAGTGCTTAGTACAGTGCTCTGCCCACAGTAAGCTCTCAGTCATTGATTGATTGATTATTATTATTATAGAAGACTGTGTATCTATCCCAGGGCTTAGTGCAGTGCCTAGCACATGAAAAGCACTTAACAAATACCATTAAAAAAAATCAATCAATCAATCAATCGTATTTATTGAGCGCTTACTGTGTGCAGAGCACTGTACTAAGCGCTTGGGAAGTACAAGTTGGCAACATATAGAGACAGTCCCTACCCAACAGTGGGCTCACAGTCTAAAAGGGGGGGAGACAGAGAACAAAACCAAACATACTAACAAAATAAAATAAATAGATAAATAAAAATAAATAAAAATAAAAATAAATAAATAAATAAATAGATAGATAGATAGATAAATAAAAAATAAATAAAAAAACCCCCGCTGGAACCATTTATTTTACGCGGGACCAAGTAAAAATGACTCCTCTCCTCATGGAACTCTATATTTTGCAAAGCTCAGAAAGAAACAGACAGAAGTGGCCATGGGTGTCGGGGGTAGGGTGGGGTGGGGGGAGAATAAAACCTTTAAAACTAGGAAAAGGCCTTAAGCAAATACTCTTAATTTTTCCTTCGTGCTTTTTGATTCTCTGTCCTTAGAATATATCCGAAGAGGTCATTTTCTCCGTGATGTGCTACAAGGATGAGGATGAGGAGTTGTGGCAAGAGGATCCGTATGAATATATTCGCATGAAATTTGGTAATGGTTTGAGGCTTTTACACAATCTTCGTCACTTTTTCTTTTGGAGAGCTATATGAAAGTTCTCAGCAAAATTCAGGCACAACTGATCAACCGGTAGTATTCTGTTCTATAGGATAATATATTGAGGTCAGTATATATATATATATATATATATTTATTTGTATTTCATGAAATATTTGCATCCTATCTGTTAAATAGGATAATATATTGAGGACAGAATATATTTATATATGTATTTATTATATAGATATAGTTCATGAAGTATATGAATATATTTGCATCGAAATTTGATAATGGCTTGAGGCGTTTGCTATTATACAATCTAGTTTTTCTTTTGGAGAGCTATATGAAAGTTCTAAGCAAAATTCAGGCACAACTGATCAACCAGTAGTATTCTGTTGTATAGGATAATATACTGAGGTCAGTATATATATATACTGACCTCAGTGTGTGTGTATATATATATATTTATTTGTATTTCATGAAATATTTGCATCCTATCTGTTAAATAGGATAATATATTGAGGACAGTATATATTTATATGTGTATTTATTACATAGATATAGTTCATGAAGTATATGAATATATTTGCATCGAAATTTGGTAATGGTTTGAGGTGTTTGCTATTATACAATCTAGTTTTTCTTTTGGAGAGCTATATGAAAGTTCTAAGCAAAATTCAGGCACAACTGATAAACTGGTAGTATTCTGTTGTATAGGATAATATACCGAGGTCAGTATATATATATATTTGTATTTCATGAAATATTTGCATCATATCTGTTAAATAGGATAATGTATTGAGGACAGTATATATTTATATATGTGTTTATTACATAGATATAGTTCATGAAGTATATGAATATATTTGCATCGAAATTTGGTAATGGTTTGAGGTGTTTGCTATTATACAATCTAGTTTTTGTTTTGGAGAGCTATATGAAAGTTCTAAGCAAAATTCAGGCACAACTGATAAACCGGTAGTATTCTGTTCTATAGGATAATATATTGAGGTCAGTATATATATATTTGTATTTCATGAAATATTTTCATCCTATCAGTTAAATAGGATAATATATTGAGGACAGTATATATTTTTATATGTATCTATTACATAGATATATTTCATGAAGTATATATATATATATATATATTTGCATCGAAATTTGGTAATGGTTTGAGGTGTTTGCTATTACACAATCTGTGTCAGTTTTTCTTTTGGAGAGCTATATGAAAGTTCTAAGCAAAATTCAGGCACAACTGATCAACTGGTAGTATTCTGTTGTATAGGATAATATACTGAGGTCAGTATATATATATTTGTATTTCATCATCATCATCATCATCAATCGTATTTATTGAGCGCTTACTGTGTGCAGAGCATTGTACTAAGCGCTTGGGAAGTACAAGTTGGCAACATATAGAGACAGTCCCTACCCAATAATGGGCTCACAGTCTAAATGGGGGAGACATGAAATATTTGCATCCTATCTGTTAAATAGGATAATATATTGAGGACAGTATATATTTATATATGTATGTATTATATAGATATATTTCATGAAGTATATGAATATATTTGCATCGAAATTTGGTAATGGTTTGAGGTGTTTGCTATTACACAGTCTATGTCAGTTTTTCTTTTGGAGAGCTATATGAAAGTTCTAAGCAAAATTCAGGCACAACTGATCAACCAGTAGCATTCTGTTTTATACGATAATATACTGAGGTCAGTATATATATATATATATATATACATATTTGTATTTCATTAAATATTTTCATCCTATCTGTTAAATAGGATAATATATTGAGGACAGTATATATTTATATATGTATTTATTATATCGATATAGTTCATGAAGTTTGTGAATATATTTGCATCAATCAATCAATCAATCAATCGTATTTATTGAGCGCTTACTATGTGCAGAGCACTGTACTAAGCGCTTGGGAAGTACAAATTGGCATCACATAGAGACAGTCCCTACCCAACAGTGGGCTTACAGTCTAAAAGGGGGAGACAGAGAACTGAACCAAACATACCAACAAAATAAAATAAGTAGGATAGAAATGTACAAGTAAAATAAATAAAAAAAATAAATAAATAGAGTAATAAATATGTACAACCATATATACATATATACATATATACATATATACAGGTGCTGTGGGGAAGGGAAGGAGGTAAGACGGGGGGATGGAGAGGGGGACGAGGGGGAGAGGAAAGAAGGGGCTCAGTCTGGGAAGGCATCGAAATTTGGTAATGGTTTGAGGTGTTTGCTATTATACAATCTATGTCAGTTTTTCTTTTGGAGAGCTATATGAAAGTTCTCAGCAAAATATAGGCACAACTGATAAACCGGTAGTATTCTGTTGTATAGGATAATATACTGAGGTCAGTATATATATATTTGTATTTCATGAAATAGTTGCATCCTATCTGTTAAATAGCATAATATATTGAGGACAGTATATATTTATATATGTATTTATTATATAGATGTATTTCATGAAATACATGAATATATTTGCATCGAAATTTGGTAGTTATTTGAGGTAATATATTGAGGTCAATAAATTTATTATTATTATTGTTACTGGAAGCATGGTGGTATAGGGGATAGAGCCTGGGCCTGGGAGTAAGTAGGTCATGGGTTCTAATCCCGCTCCACCACCGGTCTGCTGTGTGACCTCGGGCAAGGCACTTCACTCCTCTGGACCTCAGTTATCTCATCTGTAGAATGGGGATTAAGACTGTGAGCCCCATGTGGGACAGGGACTGTATCCAACCTGATTCTCTCATATCCACCCCAGAGCTTAGTACAGTGCCCGGGCACATAGTAAGTGCTTAACAAATGCAATTATTACTTCACTCATTCAGTCATATTTATTGAGCGCTTACTGTGTGCAGAGCACTGGACTAAGCGCTTGGGAAGTACAGTTCAGCAACAAAGAGGGACAATCCCTGCCCACAGCGGGCTCGCGGTCAACAAGGGGGGAGACAGACATCAAAACAAGTAAACAGGCATCAATATAAATAAATAGAATTATAGATCAATCAATCAATCGTATTTATTGAGCGCTTACTGTGTGCAGAGCACTGTACTAAGCGCTTGGGAAGTACAAGTTGGCAACGTATAGAGACAGTCCCTACCCAACAGTGGGCTCACAATCTGTCATCAGTAAGTATGATTGATTGAATGAATGAATGAATGATCTCTTCATAAAACGTTCTTCATGTCGGGACTTTGGGGAATAAAATTTTTCAAAAATTTTATTTACATTAAAACATGTTTAACTGATGTCTGGGTTGAAACGTGGATAGCTAGATTTTTAAGCCATGTAGAAAATCCTTGATTTAATGTACTCTGTCATATACATGCTTTCACAGATGCAAATCCTTTAATTCCAACTTCCATGTTGAAATGGAATTGAATTGAAATCATTAAAGGAATCTTAGGATTCAATTCATTCAATTGTTTTTATTGAGCGCTGACTGTGTTCAGAGCGCTGTACTGAGCGCTTGGGAAGTCCACGTTGGCAACATCTAGAGACGGTCCCCACCCAACAACGGGCTCACAGCCTAGAAGGGGGAGACAGACAACAAAACAAAGCATGTGGACGGGTGTCAAATCGTCAGAACAGATAGAATTAAAGCTAAACAGGCATCAAGCAGAAACTCCTCACCCTGGGCTTCCAGGCTGTCCATCCCCTGTACAGATTTATTACTCTATTTATTTATTTTACTTGTACATATGTATTCTATTTATTTTATTTTGTTAGTATGTTTGGTTTTGTTCTCTGTCTCCCCCTTTTAAACTGTGAGCCCACTGCTGGGTAGGGACCGTCTCTATATGTTACCAACTTGTACTTCCCAAGCGCTTAGTACAGTGCTCTGCACATAGTAAGCGCTCAATAAATGCGATTGATGATGATGATGATGATGATTAATATAAATAAATAGAATTATAGATATGTACCTATATTATTAGTCTTAATAATAATACCAGTGATAATAAGAATTCAGTCAGTTTGGCTCCTCTTACCTCACCGATCTCCTCTTCTGGACCGTGAGCCCGTTGTTGGGTAGGGACCGTCTCTGTCTGTTGCCAACCTGGACTTCCCAAGCGCTTAGTACAGTGCTCTGCACACAGTAAGCGCTCAATAAATACGATTGAATGAATGAATCCAGCCCAGCCCGTGCACTCCAGTCCTCTGACGCCAGTGTATTCACTGGGCGCCCATCACATCTATCTCGCCTTCCGACCGCTTTCCCACATCCTCCCTCCCCGTCCCTCTATGCCAGACCACCCCTCTCCCTTCTGCGTTGTCTGGTCATCTGGTATTCAATCAATCAATCAATCAATCAATCAATTAACCAATCAATCAATTGTATTTATTGAGCGCTTACTTCAATCCACCATCAGCCCTACAGCACTTTGACACGTAACTTTCAGTTATTCATTTGTTTTCACATCTGTCTCCCCCTCTAGACTGTAAGCTCGTTGCGGGCAGGGAACGTGTAATAATAATCATAATGGCATTTATTAAGCGCTTACTATGTGCAAAGCACTGTTCTAAGCGCTGGGGAGGTTACAAGGTGATCAGGTTGTCCCGCGGGGGGCTCCCAATCTTCATCCCCATTTTACAGATGAGGTCACCGAGGCTCAGAGAAGTTAAGTGACTGGCCCACGGTCACACAGCAGATGCGGCAGAGTCGGGAATCGAACCCAAGACCTCTGCCTCCAAAGCCCGTGCTCTTTCCACAGAGCCACGCTGATGGCATTAAGCGCTTACTACGTGCAAATAACTGTTCTAAGCGCTGGGAGGATACAAGGTGATCGGGTTGTCAATCAGTCGTATTTATTGAGCGCTTGCTGTGTGCAGAAATAATAATAATAATAATAATAATAATAGCATTTATTAAGCGCTTATTATGTGCAAAGCACTGTTCTAAGCGCTGGGGAGGTTACAAGGTGATCAGGTTGTCCCGCGGGGGGCTCCCAGTCTTCATCCCCATTTCACAGATGAGGTCACCGAGGCTCAGAGAAGTTAAGTGACTGGCCCACGGTCACACAGCAGATGCGGCAGAGTCGGGAATCGAACCCATGACCTCTGCCTCCAAAGCCCGTGCTCTTTCCACAGAGCCACGCTGATGGCATTAAGCGCTTACTACGTGCAAATCACTGTTCTAAGCGCTGGGAGGATACAAGGTGATCGGGTTGTCAATCAGTCGTATTTATTGAGCGCTTGCTGTGTGCAGAAATAATAATAATAATAATAATAGCATTTATTAAGCGCTTATTATGTGCAAAGCACTGTTCTAAGCACTGGGGAGGTTACAAGGTGATCAGGTTGTCCCGCGGGGGGCTCCCAGTCTTCATCCCCATTTTACAGATGAGGTCACCGAGGCTCAGAGAAGTTAAGTGACTGGCCCACGGTCACACAGCAGATGCGGCAGAGTCGGGAATCGAACCCAAGACCTCTGCCTCCAAAGCCCGTGCTCTTTCCACAGAGCCACGCTGATGGCATTAAGCGCTTACTACGTGCAAATCACTGTTCTAAGCGCTGGGAGGATACAAGGTGATCGGGTTGTCAGTCAGTCGTATTTATTGAGCGCTTGCTGTGTGCAGAAATAATAATAGTAATAATAACATTTATTAAGCGCTTATTATGTACAAAGCACTGTTCTAAGCACTGGGGAGGTTACAAGGTGATCAGGTTGTCCCACGGGGGGCTCCCAGTCTTCATCCCCATTTTACAGATGAGGTCACTGAGGCTCAGAGAAGTTAAATGACTCGCCCACGGTCACACAGCAGATGCGGCAGAGTCAGGAATCGAACCCATTACCTCTGACTCCAAAGCCCGGGCTCTTTCCACAGAGCCACGCTGATGGCATTAAGCGCTTACTATGTGCAAATCACTGTTCTAAGTGCTGGGAGGATACCAGGTGATCAGGTTGTCAATCAATCAATCGTATGTATTGAGCACTTGCTGTGTGCAGAGCACTGTACTAAGCGCTTGGGAAGTCCAAGTTGGCAACATATAGAGACGGTCCCTGCCCAACAGCGGGCTCACAGTCTAGAAGGGGGAGACAGAGAACAAAACCGAACATATTAACAAAGTAAAATAAATAGAATGGATATGTACAAGTAGAATAAATAGGTTATTTTTAGATTATAAATAGGTTAGGTTATAAATAGGTTGTCCCACGTGGGGCTCACAGTCTTCATCCCCATTTTCCAGATGAGGGAACTGAGGCCCAGAGAAGTGACTTGCCCAGAGTCACACAGCTGACAAATGGCGGAGCCGGGATTTGAACCCATGACCTCTGACTCCAAAGCCCGGGCTGTTTCCACTGAGCCACGCTGCTTCTCTAAAAATAAATGCCAGTGACTGATTGATAATAATAATAATAATAATAATAATAATAATAATAATAATAATAATGTCTGCCAACTCTGTTGTATTGTCCTCTCCCGAGGGCTGAGTACAGCTCTGCACACAGTAAAAGTTCTCAGTAATTATAGTAATAATGATGGTGTTTATTAAGCGCTTACTATGTGCCGGGTGCTGGGAGGTTACAAGCAAATTGGGTTGGACGCCGGCCCTGTTTCTTGTGGGGCGCTCAGTCTCGACCTCCGTTTTGCAGATGAGGGAACTGAGGCCCAGAGAAGTGGAGTGACTTGACCAAGGTCACACGGCAGACAAATGGCGGGGCCGGGATTAGAACCCATGACCTTCCGTCTCCCAGGCTCGTTCTCTAGCCCCTTCGCCGTGCCGCTTCTCTGAAAATAAATACCAGTGATGGATTGATAATAATAATGATGACAACTGTGGTGATAATAATATAATAATGGCATTTATTAAGCGCTTACTCTGTGCAAAGCACTGTTCTAAGCGCTGGGGAGGTTACAAGGTGATCAGGTTGTCCCACGGGGGCTCACAGTCTTTAATCCCCATTTTACAGATGAGGTAACTGAGGCCCAGAGAAGTTAGGTGACTTGCCCCAAGTCACACAGCTGACAAGTGGCGGAGCTGGGATTTGAACCCATGACCTCTGACTCCAAAGCCCATGCCCTTTCCACTGAGCCACACTGCTTCCCTTCCCTTACTATAATAACAATAATAATAATAATAATAATAATAATAATAATAATGATGGTATTTGTTAAGTACTTACTATGTGCAAAGCACTGTTCTAAGCGCTAGGGAGGTTACAAGGTAATCAGATTGTCCCACGAGGGGCTCACAGTTTTAATCCCCATTTTACAGATGAGGTAACTGAGGCCCAGAGAAGTGAAGTGACTTGCCTAAAGTCACACAGCTGACAGTTGGCAGAGCTGGGATTTGAACCCATGACCTCTGACTCCAAAGCCCACACCCTTTCCACTGAGCCACACTGCTTCTCTTCCCTTACTATAATAATAATAATAATAATAATAATGATGGTATTTGTTAAGCACTTACTATGTGCAAAGCACAGTTCTAAGCGCTGGGGAGGTTACAAGGTAAGCAGATTGTCCCACGGGGGGCTCACAGTTTTCATCCCCATTTTACAGATGAGGTAACTGAGGCACAGAGAAGTTGAATGACTTGCCCAAAGTCACACAGCTGACAGGTGGCAGAGCCAGGATTTGAACCCATGACCTCTGACTCCAAAGCCCGGGCTCTTTCCACTGAGCCACACTGCTTCTCTTCCCTTACTATAATAATATTAATAATAATGATAATAATAATAATAATAATAATGGTATTTGTTAAGCGCTTACTGTGTGCAAAGCACAGTTCTAAGCGCTGGGGAAGTTACAAGGTAAGCAGATTGTCCCACGGGGGGCTCACAGTTTTCATCCCCATTTTACAGATGAGGTAACTGAGGCACAGAGAAGTTGAATGACTTGCCCAAAGTCACACAGCTGACAGGTGGCAGAGCCAGGATTTGAACCCATGACCTCTGACTCCAAAGCCCGGGCTCTTTCCACTGAGCCACACTGCTTCTCTTCCCTTACTATAATAATATTAATAATAATGATAATAATAATAATAATAATAATGGTATTTGTTAAGTGCTTACTGTGTGCAAAGCACAGTTCTAAGCGCTGGGGAGGTTACAAGGTAATCAGATTGTCCCACGGGGGGCTCACAGTTTTCATCCCCATTTTACAGATGAGGTAACTGAGGCACAGAGAAGTTAAATGACTTGCCCAGAGTCACACAGCTGACAAGTGGCGGGGCCGGGATTTGAACCCATGACCTCTGACTCCAAAGCCCGGGCTCTTTCCACTGAGCCACGCTGCTACTATGTGCCAAGGTAGATACAATATGATCATAGCAGACACAGTCCCTGTCCCACATAGGATTTACTGTCTGGGGAAGAACAGGAATTTAATTCCTATTTTAGAGATAAGGAAACTGAGGCACAGCGAAGTGACTTGCTTCAAGGGCACACAGCATGCAAACTGTGTAGCAGCGTGGCCTAGCAAACAGAGCACAGGGCTGGGACCTGGGTTCGAATCCCCACTCTGCCGCTTGTCTGCCGTGGGCCCCTTGGGCAAATCACCGCCCTTCTCTGTGCCTCAGTTTCCTCATCCGTAAAACGGAGGTGAAGAGTCTGAGGTCCACGTGAGGCCCTGTGCTCTTTCCACTGGGGCAGACTGTTTCTCGGATTTGAATGGCCTTGGTAGGAAAAGTACGGAAATGATTTTTATCCTAAAAAGCGTTATTCCCTTCGTGAAGTGGCTACCATAGAGGTCGATCAGGTTTAAATTTTTCAGTGGAAGCGGACAATTTCGCGCTCGCGATTCGGACGGGAACAGAACGAAAACCAACCCACTGATCCTCCGGTCCTTTTCCTTTTGCGGTTTACGGCGCAATCATCCCTAAGTACAACATGGTTATCCTCTCCGTGTCGCAGAATAATATTCCTGGGGGATTTGGGGAGCTGTTTTATATGACCAGGTCGCCTTTCAAAAGTTATAAAATGTGAAGTTATAAAATGCGCGGATTGTAACCTGATTCTGTCGTCCGAAATCTCAGATGTGTTTGAAGACTATGCTTCTCCTACGACGGCGGCCCAGAATTTCTTATATACTGCAGCAAAGAAAAGAAAGGAGGTATTTGAACTTTATAACATCTTAACGCACTACAGTCCATTTAAAGTCATTCATTCATTCATTGTCGTATTTATTGAGCACTTACTGTGTGCACTGTGTGCGGAGCATTGTCATATTTATTGAGCACTTACTGTGTGCACTGTGTGCGGAGCAGTCATATTTATTGAGCACTTACTGTGTGCACTGTGTGCGGAGCATTGTCATATTTATTGAGCACTTGCTGTGTGCACTGTGTGCAGGGCATTGTCATATTTATTGAGCACTTGCTGTGTGCACTGTGTGCAGAGCATTGTCATATTTATTGAGCACTTACTGTGTGCACTGTGTGCAGGGCATTGTCATATTTATTGAGCACTTACTGTGTGCACTGTGTGCGGAGCATTGTCATATTGAGCACTTACTGTGTGCACTGTGTGCAGGGCAAAGTCATATTTATTGAGCACTTACTGTGTGCACTGTGTGCGGAGCATTGTCATATTTATTGAGCACTTACTGTGTGCACTGTGTGCGGAGCATTGTCATATTTATTGAGCACTTGCTGTGTGCACTGTGTGCAGGGCATTGTCATATTTATTGAGCACTTGCTGTGTGCACTGTGTGCAGGGCATTGTCATATTTATTGAGCACTTACTGTGTGCACTGTGTGCGGAGCATTGTCATATTTATTGAGCACTTGCTGTGTGCACTGTGTGCAGGGCATTGTCATATTTATTGAGCACTTGCTGTGTGCACTGTGTGCAGGGCATTGTCATATTTATTGAGCACTTACTGTGTGCACTGTGTGCAGGGCAAAGTCATATTTATTGAGCACTTACTGTGTGCACTGTGTGCGGAGCATTGTCATATTTATTGAGCACTTACTGTGTGCACTGTGTGCAGCGCATTGTCATATTTATTGAGCACTTACTGTGTGCACTGTGTGCAGGGCATTGTCATATTTATTGAGCACTTACTGTGTGCACTGTGTGCAGGGCATTGTCATATTTATTGAGCACTTACTGTGTGCACTGTGTGCAGGGCATTGTCATATTTATTGAGCACTTGCTGTGTGCACTGTGTGCAGGGCATTGTCATATTTATTGAGCACCTGCTGTGTGCACTGTGTGCAGAGCATTGTCATATTTATTGAGCACTTACTGTGTGCACTGTGTGCAGGGCATTGTCATATTTATTGAGCACTTACTGTGTGCACTGTGTGCAGGGCAAAGTCATATTTATTGAGCACTTACTGTGTGCACTGTGTGCAGGGCAAAGTCATATTTATTGAGCACTTGCTGTGTGCACTGTGTGCAGAGCATTGTCATATTTATTGAGCACTTACTGTGTGCACTGTGTGCAAGGCATTGTCATATTTATTGAGCACTTACTGTGTGCACTGTGTGCAGCGCATTGTCATATTTATTGAGCACTTACTGTGTGCACTGTGTGCAGGGCATTGTCATATTTATTGAGCACTTACTGTGTGCACTGTGTGCAGGGCAAAGTCATATTTATTGAGCACTTACTGTGTGCACTGTGTGCGGAGCATTGTCATATTTATTGAGCACTTACTGTGTGCACTGTGTGCAGCGCATTGTCATATTTATTGAGCACTTACTGTGTGCACTGTGTGCAGGGCATTGTCATATTTATTGAGCACTTACTGTGTGCACTGTGTGCAGAGCATTGTCGTATTTATTGAGCACTTGCTGTGTGCACTGTGTGCAGGGCATTGTCGTATTTATTGAGCACTTACTGTGTGCACTGTGTGCAGGGCATTGTCATATTTATTGAGCACTTACTGTGTGCACTGTGTGCAGAGCATTGTCATATTTATTGAGCACTTACTGTGTGCACTGTGTGCAGAGCATTGTCATATTTATTGAGCACTTACTGTGTGCAGAGCACTGTGCTAAGCGCTTGGGAAGTACAAGTTGGCAAGTAATAATAATAATAATTATTATGGTATTTGTTAAGGGCGTACAATGTGCTAAGCCCTGTTCGACGCGCTGGGCTAGATGGAAGCTCATCAGGTCGTCCCAAGTGGAGCTCTCACGGTCTTAAATCCCCCTTTTACAGAGGAGGTAACTGAGGCACAGAGAAGGGAAGCGACTTGCCCAGAGCCGCAAAGCGGAGAAGCGGCGGAGCCGGGATTAGAATCAATCAATCAATCCATCAATCAATCGTATTTATTCTTAAATCCCCCTTTTACAGAGGAGGTAACTGAGGCACAGAGAAGGGAAGCGACTTGCCCAGAGCCGCAAAGCGGAGAAGCGGCGGAGCCGGGATTAGAATCAATCAATCAGTCAATCAATCAATCGTATTTATTCTTAAATCCCCCTTTTACAGAGGAGGTAACTGAGGCACAGAGAAGGGAAGCGACTTGCCCAGAGCCGCAAAGAGGAGAAGCGGCGGAGCCGGGATTAGAATCAATCAATCAATCGTATTTATTCTTAAATCCCCCTTTTACAGAGGAGGTAACTGAGGCACAGAGAAGGGAAGCGACTTGCCCAGAGCCGCAAAGCGGAGAAGCGGCGGAGCCGGGATTAGAATCAATCAATCCATCAATCAATCGTATTTATTCTTAAATCCCCCTTTTACAGAGGAGGTAACTGAGGCACAGAGAAGGGAAGCGACTTGCCCAGAGCCGCAAAGCGGAGAAGCGGCGGAGCCGGGATTAGAATCAATCAATCAATCAATCAATCAATCAATCGTATTTATTCTTAAATGCCCCTTTTACAGAGGAGGTGACTGAGGCACAGAGAAGGGAAGCGACTTGCCCAGAGCCGCAAAGAGGAGAAGCGGCGGAGCCGGGATTAGAATCAATCAATCAATCCATCAATCAATCGTATTTATTCTTAAATCCCCCTTTTACAGAGGAGGTAACTGAGGCACAGAGAAGGGAAGCGACTTGCCCAGAGCCGCAAAGAGGAGAAGCGGCGGAGCCGTGATTAGACTCAATCAATCAATCAATCGTATTTATTCTTAAATCCCCCTTTTACAGAGGAGGTAACTGAGGCACAGAGAAGGGAAGCGACTTGCCCAGAGCCGCAAAGCGGAGAAGCGGCGGAGCCGGGATTAGAATCAATCAATCCATCAATCAATCGTATTTATTCTTAAATCCCCCTTTTACAGAGGAGGTAACTGAGGCACAGAGAAGGGAAGCGACTTGCCCAGAGCCGCAAAGCGGAGAAGCGGCGGAGCCGGGATTAGAATCAATCAATCAATCAATCAATCAATCAATCGTATTTATTCTTAAATGCCCCTTTTACAGAGGAGGTGACTGAGGCACAGAGAAGGGAAGCGACTTGCCCAGAGCCGCAAAGAGGAGAAGCGGCGGAGCCGGGATTAGAATCAATCAATCAATCCATCAATCAACCGTATTTATTCTTAAATCCCCCTTTTACAGAGGAGGTAACTGAGGCACAGAGAAGGGAAGCGACTTGCCCAGAGCCGCAAAGCGGAGAAGCGGCGGAGCCGGGATTAGAATCAATCAATCAGTCAATCAATCAATCGTATTTATTCTTAAATCCCCCTTTTACAGAGGAGGTAACTGAGGCACAGAGAAGGGAAGCAACTTGCCCAGAGCCGCAAAGCGGAGAAGCGGCGGAGCCGGGATTAGAATCAATCAATCAATCAATCAATCAATCAATCAATCGTGTATTGAGCGCTTACTGTGTGCAGAGCACTGTACTAAGCGCCTGGGAAGAATCCCAAGCCTGGGCTCTTGCCGCTAAGCCGCACCGCTTCTCCTTCTAATACTCTTTCTCCAATAAATCACGAAGACGCTTTTAATATTAAGTTTTAGCCAATCAGTACTATCTTTTAGACTGTGAGCCCACTGTTGGGTAGGGGCCGTCTCTATATCATCATCAATCGTATTTATATGATATATATAAATCTATATACATACATATATACATATGCATACATCTATACATATATCTATATGTTGCCAACTTGTACTTCCCAAGCGCTTAGTACAGTGCTCTGCACACGGTAAGCGCTCAATAAATACGATTGATTGATTTTGTGTGCGGAAAGCTGAATTAAGCGGTCGGGAGAGGGTGATGGAATGAGTAGACCCTTGGAGTGCAGTCACTAAAAGAAATTTCAAAAGGCGGGACGAATTAAAATATAAAGGAATGGTGCATAAGTTGGGATTGTGAGTACTTGAATGAGAAGCAGCGTGGCTCAGTGGAAAGAGCCCGGGCTTTGGAGTCAGAGGTCATGGGTTCAAATCCCGGCTCCGCCAACTGTCAGCTGTGTGACTTTGGGCAAGTCACTTCACTTCTCTGTGCCGCAGTTCCCTCATCTGTAAAATGGGGATGAAGACTGTGAGCCCCCCGTGGGACAACCTGATCACCTTGTAACCTCCCCAGCGCTTAGAACAGTGCTTTGCACGTTGTAAGCGCTTTATAAATGCCATCATCATCATCATCATCATTGAATGCTGAGGTAATAATAATACTAACGATGGTATTTTTTAAGCGCTTACTCTGTGTCAAGCACTGTTTTAAGCGCTGGGGGAGATATAGGCTAATCAGGTTGGGCGCAGTCCCTGTCAATCAATCAATCAATCAATCGTATTTATTGAGCGCTTACTGTGTGCAGAGCACTGTACTAAGCGCTTGGGAAGTACAAGCTGGCAACATATAGGGGCGGTCCCCACCCAACAACGGGTTCACAGTCTAGAAGGGGGAGACAATCAATCAATCAATTGTATTTATTGAGCGCTTACTGTGTGCAGACCACTGTACTAAGTGCTTGGGAAGTACAAGTCCCGCATGGGGCTCACAGTCTTCACCCCCGTTTTACAGATGAGTGAACCGAGGCACAGAGAAGTGAACTGACTTGCCCCAGGTCACACAGCAGACAAGTGGCGGAGCCGGGATTGGAACCCAGATCCTCCTGACTTCCCGGGCCCGGGCTCCCTCCGCTAGGCCACGCTGCTTCCTTAAAGTTTTAAGGAAGTGCTCAAGAGGCAGATAATAATAATAATAATGTTGGTATTTGTTAAGCGCTTACTATGTGCAAAGCACTGTTCTAAGCACTGGGGGGAACAAGGAGATACATTCATTCATTCAATTGTATTTATTGAGTGCTTACCGTGTGCAGAGCACTGTACTAAGCGCTTGGGAAGTACAAGTTGGCAACATATAGAGACGGTCCCTACCTAACAGCGGGCTCACAGTCTAGAAGGGGGAGACAGACAACAAAACAAAACATATTAACAAAATAGAATAGGAGATGAGGTTGTCCCATGTGGGGCTCACAGTCTTCATCCCCATTTTACAGATGAGGGAACTGAGGCCCAGAGAAGTGAAGTGACTTGCCCAAGGTCACACAGCAGACGTGTGGGGGGAGGCGGGATTCGAACCCAGACCTCCGACTCCCAAGCCCGCGCTCTTTCCACTGAGGGTGTAAGGTGGGGAGAATGGAAATCAGTGGTGGAAGACTTTCTTGGGAAGATAGGATTTCAAAAGGGCTTTGAAAACGGTCAGTTGGGAATGAAAGAGAAGGGAGAGTTGCAGATGGTGAACAGAGGAGACCGAGGCACAGTCGCATTCAATCGTATTTATTGAGCACTTACTGTGTGCAGAGCACTGTAATAATAATAATATCAATGGCATTTATTAAGCGCTTACTATGTGCAAAGCACTGTTCTAAGCACTGGGGAGGATACAAGGTGATCAGGTTGTCCCACTGGGGGCTCACAGTCTTCATCCCCATTTTACAGATGCGGGAACTGAGGCCCAGAGAAGTTAAGTGATTTGCCCAAAGTCACACAGCTGACAACTGGCAGAGCCGGAATTCGAACCCACGACCTCTGACTCCAAAGCCCGGGCTCTTTCCACTGAGCCACGCTGCTTCTTAGCCACACTGCTTCTTAATAATAATAATAATAATAATTATGGCATTTGTTAAGCGCTTACTGTGTGCCTGGCACCGTACTAAGCGCTGGGGTCGATACAAGCAAATCGGGTTGGACACAGTCCCACATGGAGCTCACAGTCTCCAACCCCATTTTACAGATGAGGGAACTGAGGCCCAGAGAAGTAAAGTGACTTGCCCAAGGTCACCCAGCAGACAAGTGGCAGAGCTTACTGTCTAGAGGGGGATTATCAAAGTGTTTAAGAGGCACAGACTCACCCGCATGGAGAAGGCAAATAGGGGAAGCATAAGAGAAGCAGCGTGGCTCAGTGGAAAGAGCCCAGGCTTTGGAGTCGGAGGTCATGGGTTCAAATCCCGGCTCCACCAATTGTCAGCTGTGTGACTTTGGGCAAGTCACTTCACTTCTCTGTGCCCCAGTTATCTCATCTGTAAATGGGGATGAAGACTGTGAGCCCCCCGTGGGACAACCTGATCAGCTTGTGACCTCCCCAGCGCTTAGAACAGTGCTTGGCACATAGTAAGCACTTAACAAATACCAACATTATTATTATTATTAGGTTAATGATGACATTTATTAAGCGCTTGCTATGTGCAAAGCACTGTTCTAAGCACTGGGGAGGGTTCAAGGTGATCAGGTTTTCCCACGGGGGGCTCACTGTCTTAATCCCGCTCACAGAAGCAGCGTGGCTCAGTGGAAAGAGCCCGGGCTTTGGAGTCAGAGGTCATGGGTTCGAGTCCCGGCTCCGCCACATTCATTCAATCGTATTTATTGAGCGCTTACTGTGTGCAGAGCACTGTACTAAGTGCTTGGGAAGTCCAAGTTGGCAACACCTAGAGACGGTCCCTACCCAACAATGGGCTCACAGTCTAGAAGGGGGAGACAGACAACAAAACAAAACATATTACCAAAATAAAATAAATAGAATAAATATGTACAAATAAAATAAATCAATAAATAGAGTAATAAATCCGTACAAACATATATACAGGTGCTGTGGGGAGGGGAAGCAGGTAAGGCGGTGCTGTGTGACCTTGGGCAAGTCACTTAACTTCTTTGAGCCTCAGTTACCTCATCTGTAAAATGGGGATTACTACTGTGAGCCCCACGTGGGACAACCTGATCACCTTGTATCCCCCCCAGCGCTTAGGACAGTGCTTTGCACATAGTAAGCGCTTAACAAATGCCATCATCATTATTATTATTATTATTATTAATCCCCATTTTGCAGATGAGGGAACTGAGGCCTAGTGAAGTGACTTGCCCAAAGTCACACAGCTGACAGTTGGCGGAGCCGGGATTTGAACCCATGCCCTCTGACTCCCAAGCCC
This sequence comes from Tachyglossus aculeatus, assembly GCF_015852505.1. NCBI lineage: Eukaryota > Metazoa > Chordata > Mammalia > Monotremata > Tachyglossidae > Tachyglossus > Tachyglossus aculeatus. The sequence goes on along the minus strand of NC_052067.1, from coordinate 143,456,611 downwards.
AGGCTCCACTGAGCCAGGCTGCTTATTCTTGTATTTGTTAATTAATGAGAAGCAGCGTGGCTCAGTGGAAAGAGCCCGGGCTTGGGAGTCAGAGGTCATGGGTTCGAATCCCGGCTCTGCCACTTGTCAGCTGTGTGACCTTGGGCAAGCCACTTAACTTCTCTGTGCCTCAGTTCCCTCATCTGGAAAATGGGGATTAAAACTGTGAGCCCCACATGGGGCAATCTCATCACCTTGTATCCCCCAGTGCTTAGAACAGTGCTTTGCACATAGTAAGCGCTTAACAAACACCATTGTACTCTCCCAAGCGCTTAGGTCAGTGCTCTGCACCAAGTAAGCACCAAGTAAGCACTCAATAAATAGAGAAGCAGCGTGGCTCAGTGGAAAGAGCACGGGCTTTGGAGTCAGAGGTCATGGGTTCGAATGCCGACTCCACCACACATCTGCTGTGTGATCTCGGGCAAGTCACTTCACTTCTCTGGGCCTCAGTTACCTCATCTGTAAAATAGGGATTAAGACTGTGAGCCCCACGTGGGACAACCTGATCACCCTGTATCCTCCCCAGCGCTTAGAACAGTGCTTTGCACGTAGTAAGCGCTTAATAAATGCCCATTATTATTATTATTATTATTAATAATAAATGCCAGCGATGATGAAGGCAGGAGAAAATGAGAGACCGCAGAGGAGGAGGAGAGAGGCCGGGGCTGGATGTGGGGATTTGGGAATCCTCCGCAAAGAGGTGGTATTCGAAGCCGTGGGAGCGGGTGGAGAGGGAGAATAGAAGGAGGCCCAGAAATGAACCTTAAGAGACGCCCACGGATAAGGGGGTGGGAGGCAAAGAGGGTGAAAGCTGGTTAAAATCCTTCTTCCCAAGAGGGCACGTTATAAAAGCATCCTGAAGTTCATATTGACTCAACTCAATCCTTCTTTTCCCCCCCCGCCCCCCCTTTTCATTCTCCAGGTGTTGCCCAAAATGATGGCGTTTTGTTATAAAATCCTAACAGATCCCAACTTTGACCCCAGGAAGGAAGACGGAGCCCTGCATGTCATAGGATCCTTAGCCGACATTTTGCTGAAGGTCAATTTCGTGCCGATATTTCCCCTTTCTCTCTTTAACATCCCAACGGATAAGGTTTTCGGATGGGTTCCATGTGGGAAAATGTTCGGATGCCATTTAGAGGACCTCCAGATTGGGAAAGTGGAGACTAATTGGCGGGTGTCTCTTTCACTCAGTTCCGTACGGAACGAGGTCTAAAATTGATAATAATAATAATAATAATAATAATAATAATAATAATGATAGCATTTATTAAGGGCTTACTATGTGCAAAGCACTGTTCTAAGCGCTGGGGAGGTTACAAGGTGATGAGGTTGTCCCAGGTGGGGCTCACAGTCTTCATCCCCATTTTCCAGATGAGGGAACTGAGGCCCAGAGAAGTGGAGTGACTTGCCCAAAGTCACCCAGCTGACAAGGGGTGAAGCCGGGATTCGAACCCATGACCTCTGACTCCAAAGCCCGGGCTTTTCCCACTGAGCCACACACCACCATATAATGATGGCGTTTATTAAGCGCTTACTACGTGCAAAGCACTGTTCTAAGCGCTGGGGAGGTTACAAGGTGATCGGGTTGTCCCACGGGGGCTCACAGTCTTCATCCCCATTTTACAGATGAGGTAACCGAGGCCCAGAGAAGTGAAGCGACTTGCCCAAAGTCACACAGCTGACAATTGGCAGAACCGGGATTTGAACCCACGACCTCTGACTCCAAAGCCCGCGATCTTTCCACTGAGCCACGCTGCTTCTCTAAACTCTGTGTGGGTGGGTGGGGAAAAACAAACAAACAAAAAAACCCCAATAAAATGTGAGGTAACTGAAAAGTTTTGATTCAGTAGTTTCAGTGTTTATCTCTAAAGTCGGGAGGACCTGGGTTCTAATCCCGGCTCCTCCGCAAGTCTGCTGGGTGGCTTTAGTCAAGTCACTTCTCTGGGCCTCAGTCACCACATCTGTAAAATGGGGATTAAGACTTATGTGGGACAGGGATTGGGTCTAACCGGATTAATTTGTACCTGCCCCAGTGTTGTAACAGTGCTCGACACATAGTAAGCACTTAATGGAGAAGCAGCGTGGCTCAGTGGAAGGAGCCCGGGCTTTGGAGTCAGAGGTCATGGATTCAAATCCCGCTCCGCCAATTGTCAGCTGTGGGACTTTGGGCCAGTCACTTCACTTCTCTGGGCCTCAGTTCCCTCATCTGTAAAATGGGGATTAAGACCGTGAGCCCCCCCCGTGGGACGACCTGATCACCTTGTAACCTCCCCAGCGCTTAGAACAGTGCTTCACACGTAGTAAGCGCTTAATAAAGGCCATTATCATTATTATGAAATAATTAGTGCTTTATTTGGCACTTCCTGTATTTAACACTGCATTTAAAACTTTGCAAATGAATGGAAGAGTTCTCGTTCAGAAATCCCGCCTTTTGGCAGTAGAATAATCACCACCGGTTTTCATTTCATTCATTCATTCATTCAGTCATATTTATTGAGCGCTTACTGTGTGCAGAGCACTGTACTAAGCGCTTGGGAAGTACAAGTTGGCAACATATAGAGACGGTCCCTACCCAACAGTGGGCTCACAGTCTAGAAGGGGGAGACAGAGAAAAAAAGGTTCCGGGGGCTACAACAAGTTGAATCTTAGACGATGATAGCCTTTAGGTGGGTGTATAGTTAGATAATATATATGTTATATATGTATAACATACATAACATACATATATATATGTATATATGTATATATGTTTGTACATATTTATTACTCTATTTATTTATTTTATTTGTACATGTCTATTCTATTTATTTTATTTTGTTAGTATGTTTGGTTTTGTTCTCTGTCTCCCCCTTTTAGACTGTGAGCCCACTGTTGGGTAGGGACTGTCTCTATATGTTGCCAATTTGTACTTCCCAAGCACTTAGTACAGTGCTCTGCACATAGTAAGCGCTCAATAAATACGATTGATGATGATGATGATGATAATATCAATCGTATTTATTGAGCACTTACTGTGTGCAGAGTACTGTACTAAGCGCTTGGGAAGTACAAATTGGCAACATATAGAGACAGTCCCTACCCAACAGTGGGCTCACAGTCTAAAAGATAATAATAATAATAATAATAATGACATTTGTTAAGCTCCTGTTATGTGCAAAGCACTGTTCTAAGTGCCGGGGGAGATTACAAAGTGATCAGGTTGTCCCACGGGGGGTGGTCACAGTTTTAATCCCCATTTTAAAGATGAGGTAACTGAGGCCCAGAGAAGTGAAGTGACTTGCCTAAAGTCACACAGCTGACAATGGGCAGAGCCGGAATTTGAACCCATGACCCCTGACTCCCAAGCCCGGGCCCTTTCCACTGAGCCACGCTGCTTCTCAGATAGACGTCCTAAAAGAAGACTTTAACAACCCTTCCGAGTAGCCTCATCATAGCTCGGGGGAAAAAAACTCTTCCTTCTGTCCTCTGAAAATCTCCCCTGGCTAGAGAAGTAACATGGCTCAGTGGAAACAACACGGACTTTGGAGTCAGAGGTCATGGGTTCGAATCCCGGCTCCGCCAACATGTCTGCTGTGTGACCTTGGGCAAGTCACTTAACTTCTCGGAGCCTCAGTTACCTCATCTGTAAAATGGGGATGATGACTGTGAGCCCCACGCGGGACAACCTGATCACCTTATATCCCCCCCGTGGCGCTTAGAACAGTGCTTTGCACATAGTAAGCGCTTAACAAATGCCATTATTATTATTATTATTATTTATACCTTCATATTTCTCTTTCAACCCTCAGGGGAGAGGACGAGGTACTGCTCAGCGACTCCTTCATTAAAGTCTTTGGGGAAGGCAATCAATCAATCAATCATATTTATTGAGCGCTTACTGTGTGCAGAGCACTGTACTAAGCGCTTGGGAAGTACCTTCTCTTCTCCCGGCTCAATAATCCCAGTTCCTTTCATCTTTTTTGGCTAGAATCTCCGGATGCATCCTTTAATCGTTTTTTGATGGTCCTCTCTGGACCCTCTCAGCCTCTCCAAGAGGAATTTAGGATGGAGTTGGCCCTATATTGCTCGCTTGTACTCAATCAATCAATCAATCGTATTTATTGAGCGCTTACTGTGTGCAGAGCATTGGACTAAGCGCTTGGGAAGTCCAAGTTGGCAACATCTAGAGACGGTCCCTACCCAACGGCGGGCTCACAGGCTAGAAGGGGGAGACAGAGAAAGAAACCAAACATATTAACAAAATAAACTAACTAGAATAAATATGTACAAATAAAATAAATCAATAAATAGAGTAATAAATATGTACAAACATATATACATATATACAGGTGCTGTGGGGAAGGGAAGGAGGTAAGACGGGGGGGATGGAGGGGGCTCAGTCCATTGTACTCCATTCCCGGTCAGCTGTGGTCCCCTCAACCTGGCCCTGCCGGTCTCTTCCTGGCCTCATTTGGGATATTTCCAAGCGCTTAGTCCAGTGCTCTGCACACAGTAAGCGCTCAATAAATATGATTGAATGAATGAATAGCTTTAATTCTACTTTTTCTGATGGTTTTGACCCCTGTCCACATGTTTTGTTCTGTCATCCGTCTCCCCCTTCCAGACTGTGAGCCCGTTGTTGGGTCGAGACCGTCTCTCTATGTTGTCGACTTGTACTTCCCAAGCGCTTAGTACAGTACTCTGTGCACAGTAAGCACTCAATAAATACGACTGAATGAATGAATGAATATTTGTTTTTTGTCCCTAATTTTCTTCTTGTGTATTTCATTTCACCCAAGCGCTTAGTACAGTGCTCTGCACACAGTAAGCGCTCAATAAATACGATTGATTGATTGAATGAATAGCTTTAATTCTATTTTTTCTGATGGTTTTGACCCCTGTCCACATGTTTTGTTCTGTCGTCCGTCTCCCCCTTCTAGACTGTGAGCCCGTCGTTGGGTCGAGACCGTCTCTCTATATTGTTGACTTCTACTTCCCAAGCGCTTAGTACAGTGCTCTGCGCATAGTAAGCGCTCAATAAATATGACTGAATGAATGAATGAATATTTGTTTTTTGTCCCTAATTTTCTTCTTGTGTGTTTCATTTCACCCAAGCGCTTAGTCCAGTGCTCTGCACACAGTAAGCGCTCAGTAAATACGATTGATTGATTGAATGAATGAATATTTGTTTTTTGTCCCTAATTTTCTTCTTGTGTGTTTCATTTCACCCAAGCGCTTAGTCCAGTGCTCTGCACACAGTAAGCGCTCAATAAATACGATTGATTGATTGATCCTCTTTTCATCTGACGACTGTTCGAGTCAGTCTAAGTTCTCTCGAATCCCGTCTTCCTCTGAACGTCGGTGGGATCTGTGAAGCTCTGATCTTTTTATTCCTGTCATCCTTGAAAGTGATGATAATAATAACAATAATGATGGCATTTGTTAAGCGCTTACTATGTGCCAAGCACTGTTCTAAGCGCTGGGGGGGGATACAGTGTGATCAGATTGTCCCACGGGGGGCTCACAGTCAATCCCCGTTTTGCAGATGAGGTAACTGAGGCTCAGAGAAGTTAAGTGACTTGCCCAAGGTCACACAGGAGCCAGGATTCGAACCCATGACCTCTGACTCCAAAGCCCGGGCTCTTTCCACTGAGCCACGCTGCTTATAGAACTGACCCGAAGCCTGTGGGATGTAACTCCTGGATTCTTTTATTCTCTAATTTCTTCTAGAATCTTTTCTTTGGCCGTTCAAGTCTTCACCAGAGATTGTATTATTATGATTATTATTATGGTATTTATTAAGCGCTTACTATGTGCCATACACTGTTCTAAGCGCTGGGGTAGGTAGTATGATTATTATTATGGCATTTGTTAAGTGCTTACTATGTGCCATGCACTGTTCTAAGCGCTGGAGTAGATACCAGGTAATCAGGTTGTCCCACGTGGGGCTCACAGTCTTCATCCCCATTTTCGGATGAGGAAACTGAGGCAGAAGCAGCGTGGCTCAGTGGAAAGAGCCCGGGCTTTGGAGTCAGAGGTCGTGGGTTCAAACCCCGGCTCCGCCACTTGGCAGCTGGGTGACTTTGGGCGAGTCACTTCACTTCTCTGGGCCTCAGTTCCCTCATCTGGAAAATGGGGATGAAGACTGTGAGCCCCATGTGGAACAACCTGATTACCTTGTAACCTCCCCAGTGCTTAGAACAGTGCTTTGTACATAGTAAGCGCTTAATAAATGCCGTTATTATTATTATTAGTATTATTAAGCGACTTGCCCAAGGTCACACAGCAGACGAGTGGCGGGGCCGGGATTAGAACCCACGTCCTCTGACTCTCAAGCCCGGGCTCTTTCCGCCAAGCCAGGCTGTTTGTAGGAAGTCATAATTCCTGAAAATTTACTTTATCCCAGTTATCAGCCGGTCCTAATCACCATGTCTTTGCTGCTGGCCAAACTCTGCAAACTTCATTTTGACGCCAGCTTTCGTGTCTTGACACCAGGCGTTATCTTCCCATTAAGCAGCGTGGCTCAGTGGAAAAGAGCCCGGGCTTTGGAGTCCGAGGTCATGGGTTCGAATCCCGGCCCCGCCACTTGTCAGCTGTGACTTCGGGCAAGTCACTTCACTTCTCTGGGCCTCAGTTCCCTCATCTGTAAAATGGGGATGAAGGCTGCGAGCCCCCCGTGGGACAACCTGATCACCTTGTAGCCTCCCCAGCGCTTAGAACAGTGCTTTGCACATAGTAAGCGCTCAATAAATGCCGTTAAAAAAAAAAAAGTACTGAAACTAACTGTCGACTTGAAAGTCTAGGCTTCACCTGCAATTCGATGTAACCTATTTTTTACGGTATTTTTTAGGCGCTTACTATGTGTCAAACACTGTCCAAAGCACTGGGGTAGTTACAAGTTAAGTCAGTCCCTTTTAGACTGTGAGCCCACTGTTGGGTAGGGACTGTCTCTATATGTTGCCAACTTGGACTTCCCAAGCGCTTAGTACAGTGCTCTGCACACAGTAAGCGCTCAATAAATACGATTGATTGATTGATTAGTCAGACACAGTCCCTGGCCCGCATGGGGCTCCCAGTCGAAGTAGGAGGGAGAACAGATATTTAATCCCCATTTTGCAGTTGAGGAAACCGAGGCCCAGAAAAGTGAAGTGATTCACCCGAGGTCACACAGTGAGCAATTGGCAGAGTCAGGATTGGAACCCAGGTCCTCTGACTCCCAGGCGTGTGTTCTACCCACTAGGCCACGTTGCTTCCCCAAGAATTTCTCCCAGTGTGGGGTTCGAACCCACAACCCTGAGACTGAGTCTCATTCTCTACCGACTGAGCTAGCCGGAGACATGGATAGATGTCGGCTTTGGAGTCAGAGGTCGTGGGTTCAAATCCCGCCTTCGCCACTTGTCAGCTGTGTGACTTTGAGCAAGTCACTTCACTTCTCTGGGCCTCGGTTACCTCATCTGTAAAATGGGGATGAAGACTGTGAGCACCGCATGGGACAACCTGATCACCTTGTAACCTCCCCAGCGCTTAGAACAGTGTTTTGCACATAGTAAGCACTTAACAAATACCATTATTATTATCATTATTTGGGCAAGTCACTTCTCTGGGTCTCGGTTACCTCATCTGTAAAATGGGGATGAAGACCGTGAGCCCCCCCGTGGGACAACCTGATCACCTTGTAACCTCCTGAGCGCTTAGAACAGTGCTTTGCACATAGTAAGCGCTTCACAAATACCATTATTATTATTATTATCATTATTTGGGCAAGTCACTTCTCTGGCCCTCGGTTCCCTCATCTGTAAAATGGGGATGACGGCTGTGAGCCCCCCGTGGGACAACCTGATCACCTTGTAACCTCCCCGGCGCTTAGAACAGTGCTTTGCACATAGTAAGCGCTTAACAAATGCCGTCATTATTTTTATTTATAGATCCAAATTGCTTTCTCGGTGAAGTTGCAGCCATTTAATTTCTCAGGTAGTTATGCCGGTGTTTCTTTCTGAAGATCAGGCCGGATGCCTTTAAATTATTCATTCGTATTTGTTTTCGAGGGTGTGTTTTTCAGAGTCGAGAGCGTGCTGTACCTTCTTGGGGTGAATAGGGCTGGGTTTAGGGAGAGTAAAAAAACCCAAGAAAGTCCAGCTTGGGAGTCAGAGGACTTGAGTTCTAATTCCGCTCCGCCGCTTGTCTGCTGTTTGAACTCGGCCAAGTCGCCTAAGTTCTCCGTGCCTCAGTTCCCTCACCTGTAAAACGGGGGTGAAGATTGTGAGGCCTGTGCGGACAGGGACTGTGTCCGACTTGATCTTCTTGAACCTACCCCAGTGCTTAGTACAGCGCCTGGCACTTAGTAAGCACTTAACAAATGCCACAAAGACCGAAAAAAAAAAAACTCGAGGTACCCATCCCTCTCTGGGCCTCATGTCTTCTCATCATCATCATCATCATCAATCGTATTTATTGAGCGCTTACTGTGTGCAGAGCACTGTACTAAGCGCTTGGGAAGTACAAGTTGGCAACGTATCTCCCGTCTGGCCTGAGGGCTCCCTTGTAGAAATCGCCACTGGCCACCCTTTGGTCCACTAAAATCACACCTCCTGCCTAAATTCGGTCTCTTAAGTGTGTATCAGTTTGCCTTCCGTAAGACGCTTTTAGCATCTGGAGCAGGGAGAATTGTAGTGGAGGCTTTTCAGTCTTGACTGTAGCAATTTTAAACCCGCGAAATATCTCCGTTACGTCATTCCAAAAGCTATTTCGTGTTTAGAAGCGGAGGCCAATCAATCAATCAATCGTATTTATTGAGCGCTTACTGTGTGCAGAGCACTGGACTAAGTGCTTGGGAAGTACAAGTTGGCAACATAGAGAGACAGTCCCTACCCAACAGTGGGCTCACAGTCTAGAAGGGGGAGACAGAGAACAAAACCAAACGTACTAACAAAATAAAATAAGTAGAATAGATATGTACAAGCAAAATAAATAGAGTAATAAATATGTACAAACATATATACATATATACAGGTGCTGTGGGGAAGGGAAGGAGGTAAGATGGGGGGATGGAGAGGGGGACGAGGGGGAGAGGAAGGAAGGGACTCAATTAGATGCCACTGGGAGTATCAGTCAATCAATCAATCGTATTTATTGAGCGCTTACTGTGTGCAGAGCACTGTACTAGGAGCTTGGGAAGTACAAGTTGGCAACATATAGAGACAGTCCCTACCCAACAGAGGGCTCACAGTCTAAAAGGGGGAGACAGAGAACAAAACCAAACGTACTAACAAAATAAAATAGATATGTACAAGCAAAATAAATAAATAGAGTAATAAATATGTACAAACATATATACACATATACAGGTGCTGTGGGGAAGGGAAGGAGGTAAGATGGGGGGGATGGAGAGGGGGCGAGGGGGAGAGGAAGGAAGGGACTCAGATGCCACTGGGAGTATCAGTCAATCAATCAATCGTATTTATTGAGCGCTTACTGTGTGCAGAGCACTGGACTAAGCGCTTGGGAAGTCCAAGTTGGCAACATATAGAGACGGTCCCTACCCAATAGTGCTTTAATAGGGTCCAAATCTTTTGTTCGTTCACTATCTCTGCTTGTTTCTCATGCTAGAGAAAAGGGGGATACTTATTCCATGCTTATGTTTCCACAGAAAAGCATATTCAAGGATCAAATGGAGTTGATGCTGCAGAATCACGTGTTTCCATTGTTCTTGTCTAACCTAGGATATCTCAGAGCAAGGGTAAGTTTTCTAGACTTACCAGTTAGCCGTCTTTCTTTTTTTTTAATCTTCTAAGAGTAAAATACCTTTGGGCCATTTCTTCCTGTTTGGGGTTGGAAACTTTCAGTTTCTCCTTAACCGTATTGAGCTCTTGGGTTGATCTGAAATCCCAATTGCCTGAATTTATTGAACTTAAACGGTTAGTCTTAACGAGCGGGTTATCAGTTGGCTTTGAAATTTTAAGGTATTATCGCAGAATGCCGCTTTTCTGCTGGGTGATATTGGGCGAGTCACTTCACTTCTCCACGCCTCAGTTACCCCAGCCGTAAAATGGGGGCGAAGACTGTGAGCCCCCTGTGGGAGCGGGGCTATCTCCAATCTGCTTGTCTTGTATCTGCCTCAGCAATCAATCAATCGTATTATTTATCGTATTCAGCACTTAGCAAAGTGTCTGGCACATAGTAAGCGCTTCACAAATTCCACCGTTATTATAATTATTAACAAATAGTATTAAAAAAATGAGAGTTCTACTACCCCTCCTATTAATCCTCTATTTGTAACCTCATTGTGGGCAGGGAATGTACCTGCTTATTGTTAAATTGTACTCCCCCAAGCGCTTAGTACAGTGCTCTGCACACAGTAAGCGCTCAATAAACACGATCGAATGAATGAACCCATGCAGAACTGATTACTTCTAACAGAGAAGCAGTGTGGCTCAGTGGAAAGAGCCCGGGCTTGGGAGTCAGAGGTCATGGGTTCTAATCCCGGCTCCGCCACGTGTCTGCCGTGTGACCTTGGGCAAGTCACTTCACTTCTCTGAGCCTCAGTTACCTCATCTGTAAAATGGGGATTAAGTCTGTGAGCCCCACGTGGGACAACCTGATCACCTTGTATCCCCCCCCAGCGCTTAGAACAGTGCTTTGCACATAGTAAGCGCTTAACAAATGCCATCATCATTATTATTATTATTATTCAAAAACAGCAACATGATCCAATAAATATAGCTGAGGGAGCATAAGAGTCTTAGGACTTCCTTTGCGGTTACAACATTTATCCAACATGACTTTAGCAATCAATCAATCAATCAATCAATCGTATTTATTGAGCGCTTACTGTGTGCAGAGCACTGTACTAAGCGCTTGGGAAGTCCAAGTTGGCAACATCTAGAGACAGTCCCTACCCAACAGTGGGCTCACAGTCTAAAAGGGGGAGACAGAGAACAAAACCAAACATACTAACAAAATAAAATAAATAGAATAGATATATACAAGTAAAATAAATAAATAAATAGAGTAATAAATATGTACAAACATATATACATATCTGAAGCAGCGTGGCTCAGTGGAAAGAGCCCGGGCTTTGGAGTCAGAGGTCATGGGTTCGAATCCCGGCTCCGCCGCATGTCTGCTGTGTGACCTTGGGCAAGTCACTTAACTTCTCTGAGCCTCAGTTACCTCATCTGTAAAACAGGGATTAAGACTGTGAACCCCACATGGGACAACCTGATCACTTTGTATCCCCCCCCCAGCGCTTAGAACAGTGCTTTGCACATAGTAAGCGCTTAACAAATGCCAACATTATTATTATTATTATTATTATTATATACAGATGCTGTGGGGAAGGGAAGGAGGTAAGATGGGGGGGATGGAGAGGGGGACGAGGGGAGGCTAGGATGTCATCTAAGCACTTAGTACAGTGCTCTGCACAAAGTCAGCACTCAATAAATACGACTGAATGAATAATCTCATTCATAATCTCATTTTTCGAGGTCCCACACCTCACTCACCGCTTTGTGCACCTCTAAGACTCTCCAAGGTTGTCGTCAGCGTCAGGTATTTTTTACGCGTTTCGGTGCCCCGAGAGTAATGGGCCGTGACTTTCTTCGTATCCCGCAGTCCTGTTGGGTTCTCCACTCATTCAGCGCCCTGAAATTCCACAACGAGATCAACCTAAGAAACGCGGTGGAACTAGCCAAGAAGAGCCTGATCGAAGATAAGGAAATGCCCGTCAAGGTCGAAGCCGCCATAGCTCTGCAGTCGCTGATTAGTAACCAGGAGAAAGGTAGGTACTTTTTGGTCTAAAAGTGACCGGCAAAGATGCCGGGACGCCCGCGGGAACGCCGGCTGCGCGTCTCCGGGATTTGGGGCGCCTTCCGATCCTCACTAATAGTTCGGGGTCTCCTCAGATCCTCCAGTTGACGTGAAATTCCCTCTCCCGCATTCACACGAGTCAGTGGGAAGCCCTTTTGTCCGTCCGCGTCAGCCTCGAAAGACGTCTCACACAACTGATGAGAAGCGGCGTGGCCCAGTGGAAAGAGCCCGGGCTTTGGAGTCAGAGGTCGTGGGTTCAAATCCCGGCTCCGCCGCTTGTCAGCTGGGTGACTTTGGGCAAGCCACTTCACTTCTCTCAGTTCCCTCATCTGTAAAATGGGGATAAATACTGTGAGCCCCCCGTGGGACAACCCGATCACCTTGTAACCTCCCCAGTGCTTAGAACAGTGCTTGGCACATAGTAAGCGCTTAATAAATTAGAGAAGCGGCGTGGCTCAGTGGAAAGAGCCCGGGCTTTGGAGTCAGAGGTCATGGGTTCGGCTCCCCCACATCTCTGCTGTGTGACCTTGGGCAGGTCACTTCTCTGAACCTCAGTTCCCTCACCTGGAAAATGGGGATGAAGACTGTGAGCCCCACATGGGACAACCTGATCACCTTGTGTCCACCCCAGCGCTTAGAACAGTGCTCTGCAATCAATCAATCAATCAATCGTATTTATTGAGCACTTACTATGTGCAGAGCACTGTACTAAGCGCTTGGGAAGTACAAACTGGCAACACATAGAGACAGTCCCTACCCAACAGTGGGCTCACAGTCTAAAAGGGGGAGACGGAGAACAAAACCAAACATACCAACAAAATAAAATAAATAGGATAGAAATGTACAAGTAAAATAAATAAATAGAGTAATAAATATGTACAACCATATATACATATATACAGGTGCTGTGGGGAAGCGAAGGAGGTAAGATGGGGGGATGGAGAGGGGGACGAGGGGGAGAGGAGAGGGGGAGACTACTGCACATAGTAAGCGCTTAACAAATGCCATTATTATTGTTAAATGCCGTCATTATTATTATTATTATTACACAGCTTCGAAGGGGAGAGTTTCTCTGTTTTTCTAGCGGTTGACTCGGAGCCAGGTTTGGCAGGGGGGTGGGGGAAAGCAGATTGGGATGCTGCGGCCCTCCTTATTTTCCCCCGTTGTGTCGTTAGCCAAGGAGTATGTGAAGCCTCACGTCAGGCCCGTTATGCAAGAGCTGCTGCATATTGTGAGAGAGACAGAGAACGACGACGTCACGAACGTCATCCAGAAGATGATCTGCGTGTACAGTCAGGAGGTGGCCACCATCGCGGTGGATATGACCCAGCATTTGGTAAGACACCCCGGACCCGGATTTCCAGCCCCCCGCCGGCCCACCGGGGCCGAAAGCCGGGGAAACGGAGCTATTGGGTTGAGAACCGGCCTCGGGGGGTCCGGAAAAATTGATCCTAAGGCCTGGCCGTCGGAGGGATCTCCCCCAGTGCTTAGAACAGTGCTGGGCACGTCGTAAGCGCTTAACAAATACCAAAATTATTGCTATTACTATTAATCGCATATCGATTAATAAGGTGGGTAGACTGCCGTCCTGGTTCCTTTGACCTGAGCTTGAGAACCCGAAAGACCAACCCAAGAGGTTATTGGATCAATCAATCAATCAGTCATATTTATTGAGCGCTTACGGTGTGCAGAGCACTGGACTAAGCGCTTGGGAAGTCCAAGTCGGCAACTGATAGAGACGGTCCCTACCCAACAACGGGCTCACAGTCTAGACGGGGGAGACGGACAACAAAATCAATCCATCAATCGTATTTATTGAGCGCTTACTGTGTGCAGAGCACTGGACTAAGCGCTTGGGAAGTCCAAGTCGGCAACAGATGGAGACGGTCCCTACCCGACAACGGGCTCGCAGTCTAGAAGGGGTAGACGGACAACAAAATCAATCCATCAATCGTATTTATTGAGCGCTTACGGTGTGCAGAGCACTGTCCTAAGCGCTTGGGAGGTCCCAGTCGGCAACAGATAGAGACAGTCCCTACCCAACAGCAGGCTCACAGTCTAGAAGGGGGAGACAGGCAACAAAACAAAACATTAACCAAATAAAATAATTAGCATAAATATGTCCAAATAAACTAAATAAGTAAATAGGGTAATTTGATAGTGCTGCTGAAAGGATTTTGAGCTCCGTTTTATTCCATTTAGAAGGAAAATGTGGTAATATGGAATTGTCGTGATTATTGTTGGCACGTTGTTTGCTTTTCAGTACATTCTTTTGTCCTGTTGTGTTATGCTTTCTTCTTCATCTCCTTCCTGCTTTCACTGCAAATAATTTTGGTCTGCCTCATCCATTAAGGAGTATGTGCCATGGCTTTGTGGCCGGAGCACAGGCCTGAGAGTCAGAAGGACTGTATACCTGTATATATATATACATATACAGGTATATATGTACACCTGTATATATGTTTGTATGTATTTATTACTCTATTTTATTTGTTCATCTTTATTCTATTTATTTTATTTTGTTAATATGTTTTGCTTTGTTCTCTGTCTCCCCCTTCTAGACTGTGAGCCCACTGTTGGGTAGGGACCATCTCTGTATGTTGCCAACTTGTACTTCCCAAGCGCTTAGTACAGTGCTCTGCACACAGTAAGTGCTCAATAAATATGATTGAATGAATGAATGAATGAATGAGAAGCACCGAGCGCCCTTCTTCCGCAGAAGGCTCTAGGGGAGAGGCGTGGAAACTTTAGAGTCTCCTCAGGCGTCGCCACTTCTCGCCTGCTTCGGGGAGCAGCTCATTCGTCATCATCATCATCAATCGTATTTATTGAGCACTTACTGTGTGCAGAGCACTGTACTAAGCGCTTGGGAAGTACAAGTTGGCAACATATAGAGACAGTCCCTACCCAACAGTGGGTTCACAGTCTAAACATCTCGTCATATTTAGTGAACACTGACTGGGCTGGGCTCTTTCCACTGAGCCACGCAGCTTCATTTCTCTGGGCCTCGGTGACCTCATCTGTAAAATGGGGGTTAAGATTGGGAGCCCCAGGTGGGACAACTTGATCACCTTGTATCCCCCCAGCGCTCAGAACAGTGCTTGGCACATAAGCGCTTAACAAATACCATCATTATTGTTCACTATTGTTCTTTTAGACTGAGAGCCCACTTTTGGGTAGGGACTGTCTCTATATGTTGCCAACTTGTACTTCCCAAGCGCTTAGTACAGTGCTCTGCACACACTAAGCGCTCAATAAATCCGATTGGCCTTCCCAGACTGAGCCCCTTCCTTCCTCTCCCCCTTCTCCCCCCTCTGTCCCCCCCCATCTTACCTCCTTCCCTTCCCCACAGCACCTGTATATATGTTTGTACATATTTATTACTCTATTTATTTTACTTGTACATATCTATTCTATTTATTTTATTTTGTTAGTATGTTTGGTTTTGTTCTCTGTCTCCCCCTTTTAGACTGTGAGCCCACTGTTGGGTAGGGACTGTCTGTAGATGTTGCCAACTTGTACTTCCCGAGCGCTTAGTACAGTGCTCTGCACACAGTAAGCGCTCAATAAATACGATTGATGATGATGATGATGATTGATTGATTGATTGATTCTACCCACTGCGTCTTGATAGCTAAAGCAAATTCCTTAACTGCAGAGGACGCGCCAGGAGTAGAAAGAGCAAAGACCATTTGGTAAACGCCTCTGGATTGTAGAACGGGTCCCTTCGGTGAGGTCAGTGGGGTTTTGGAGCCTCTAAACCAGATTCGTGTTTTTGGGCACCAGGATTTTTAGCTCCCGGGGGCCCAGGTTGGGCTTCAGCTTCTCATCTGTCTATATGTTTGTACGTATTTATTACTCTATTTTATTTGTACATATTTATTCTATTTATTGTATTTTGTTAATATGCTTTGTTTTGTTGTCTGTCTCCCCTTTCTAGACTGTGAGCCCGCTGTTGGGCAGGGACCGTCTCTAGATGTTGCCAACTTGGACTTCCCCAGCGCTTAGTACAGTGCTCTGCACACAGTCAGCGCTCAACAAATACGATTGAATGAATGACTGTGTGCAAAGCACTGTACTGAGCTCTTAGGGAGAGTGTGGCGTAACAACAGACACATTCCTGCCCGCAATAGGTTGGTGGTCTAGAAGAAGAGACAGGTGTTCATATAAAGAAAGAAATAAATGACAGATGGCGGGGGGAGCAAGTCGGGGTTCATTTCTGTTTTAATAATTCATTCATTCAGTTGTATTTATTGAGCGCTTACTGTGTGCAGAGCACTGTACTAAGCGCTTGGGAAGTACAAGTCGGCAACATATAGAGACGGTCCCTACCCCGGGTGCCATGGGGCCTCCATTCATTCATTCAGTTGTATTTATTGAGCACTTACTGTGTGCAGAGCACTGTACTAAGCGCTTCGGAAGTATAAGTTAGCAACATATCGAGACGGTCCCTACCCAACAACGGGCTCCCAGTCTAGAAGGGGGAGACAGACAACAAAACAAAACACGGAGACAGACGTCAAAGTCGTCAGAACAAATAGAATTAAAGAACAGTTCAGCTCTAGACGATCCCCGAAATTCCTCTGAATCATCAATCGTATTTATTGAGCGCTTACTGTGTGCAGAGCACTGTACTAAGCGCTTGGGAAGTACAAGTTGGCAACATATAGAGACGGTCCCTACCTTGAATAATATAATAATAATCTTGTAGGCTCTGAGCCCGTTGTTGGGTAGGGATAGTCTCTATCTGCTGCCGAATTGTGCTTTCCAAGTGCTTAGTGCAGTGCTCTGCACACAGTAAGTGCTCAGTAAATACAACTGAAGGAATAATCATCATAATAGTTCAATAATTATTAGTATCGTGGTATTTGTTAAGTACTTACTGTGTGCCAGGCACTGTACTAAGCGCTGAGGTGGATGCAGGCACATCAGGGTGGACACAGTCCCTGTCCCACATAGGGCTCACAGTCTCAATTCCCCTTTTGCAGATGACGTAACCGAGGCCCAGAGAAGTGGAGTGACTTGTCCAAGGTCACACAGCAGACATGCGACAGAGCTGGGATTAGAACCCGTGACCTAGTAGATAGGAAACAGGCCTGTGAGTCAGAAGGACTTGGGTTCTAATCCTGGTTCTGCCACTTGTCTGCTGTGTGACCTTGGACAAGTCACTTCACTTTTCTAGGCCTCATTTCCCCCATCTGGAAAATGGGGATTAAGACCGGGAGCCTCATGTGGGACAGGGAATTCATTCATTCGTATTTATTGAGCGCTTACTGTGTGCAGAGCACTGTACTAAGCGCTTGGGAAGTACAAGTCGACAACATAGAGAGACGGTCTCTACCCAACAACAGTCTAGAAGGGGGATACGGACGGCAGAACAAAACATGTGGACAGGTGTCAAAACCATCAGAAAAAATAGAATTAAAGCTATTCAACCTATTCGTTTGTATCTGTCCCAGCGCTTAGTACAGTACCTGGAGCATAGCGCTTAACAGATACCATAATTATTCTTATTATATGGGACAGGGACTCTGTCCATCCCAATTTGCTTGTATCCGTCCCAGCACTTAGAACAGAGCCTGGAGCATAGTAAGCACTTAAATACCACAATTATTATTATTATTACTACTATTATTTTCCATTTATTGGCCCACTGGGATAAGAATCTGTTAATCCCATTGAGAATCAATCGATCGTATTTAATAATAATAATAATGATGGCATTTGTTAAGCGCTTACTATGTGCAAAGCACTAAGCGGTGAAGCACTGTTCGCGCTTACTGTGTGCAGTGCACTGTGCTAAGCTCTTGGAAGACTACAATATAACAGACCCATTCCCTGCCCACAGTGAGATTACAGTCTAGAGCAACATACACGGAGACAGTAGTGTGTTGCTGCCAATGCATTATTTCCTGAAGGAAAATAAATATTCCTGGCGAAAGGGAACAGTTTGGGTCTTGGACCCCTTCACAACTCATGTCGGGGGCAAATCGGTTCGTCCGCATTGAGAACCTTTTGTTCATTATAGAGCCACTGAAAGGGACCATAAAGTGGGGTGATGCGTGTGCTTTTCTTATCTGTTTTTACTTCGAAAAGAAAAATTTTGAAACCATCAGATGTTGCCTTCACAACTCATGTTGGGGGCAAATCGGTTCGTCTGCATTGAGAATCTTTTGGTCATTACAGAGCCACTGAACGGGACCATAAAGTGGGGTGATGCGTGTGCTCTTCTTATCCGTTTTTACTTCGAAAAGAAAAATTTTGAAACCATCAGATGTTGCCTTCACAACTCATGTTGGGGGCAAATCGGTTCATCCTCATTGAGAATCTTTTGGTCATTATAGAGCCACTGAACGGGACCATAAAGTGGGGTAATGTGTGTGCTTTTCTTATCCGTTTTTACTTCAAAAAGAAAAATTTTGAAGCCATCAGATGTTGCCTTCACAACTCATGTTGGGGGCAAATTGGTTCATCCTCATTGAGAATCTTTTGGTCATTATAGAGCCACTGAACGGGACCATAAAGTGGGGTAATGCGTGTGCTTTTCTTATCCGTTTTTACTTCAAAAAGAAAAATTTTGAAGCCATCAGATGTTGCCTTCACAACTCATGTTGGGGGCAAATAGGTTCATCCTCATTGAGAATCTTTTGGTCATTACAGAGCCACTGAACGGGACCATAAAGTGGGGTGATGCGTGTGCTCTTCTTATCCGTTTTTACTTCGAAAAGAAAAATTTTGAAACCATCAGATGTTGCCTTCACAACTCATGTTGGGGGCAAATCGGTTCATCCTCATTGAGAATCTTTTGGTCATTACAGAGCCACTGAACGGGACCATAAAGTGGGGTGATGCGTGTGCTTTTCTTATCCGTTTTTACTTCGAAAAGAAAAATTTTGAAACCATCAGATGTTGCCTTCACAACTCATGTCGGGGGCAAATCGGTTCATCCGCATTGAGAATCTTTTGTTCATCAGTTTCCATATGGGCCCATTTAGTCTTCCTTCAGCGGGGCTTCCTTGTTGACTCTCTGCTTTTTTCACAATCCCTCTTCCACTCTGCTTATCACTTTGTTTTAAATGGCATTTATTAAGCCCTTACAATTTTGTAGGCACTGAACTATAGCTGTAATTCTATTTCTTCTGACGATTTTGACACCTGTCTACCTGCCTCGTCTTGTTGTCCGTCTCCCCATTCTAGACTGTGAGCCCGCTGTTGGGAAGGGACCGTCTCTAGATGTTGCCGACTTGTACTTCCCAAGCGCTTAGTCCAGTGCTCTGCACACAGTAAGCGCTCAATAAATACGATTGAATGAATGAATGAATTATGGAGCCACTGAACGGGACCATAAAGTGGGGTGATGCGTGTGCTTTTCTTATCCGTGTTACTTCGAAAAGAAAAATTTTGAAATTATTAGATGTTGCCGACTTGTACTTCCCAAGCGCTTAGTCCAGTGCTCTGCACACAGTAAGCGCTCAATAAATACGATTGAATGAATGAATGAATCTCCTGATGCCTGTGCTTTGCCCACAGTAAGCGCTCAATAAATATGATAGAATAAATGAATCTCATCTCATTCCATCCTACTGTGAGCATGGTCCCTTCCTAGATTTCATCATCATCATCATCAATCGTATTTATTGAGCGCTTACTGTGTGCAGAGCACTGTACTAAGCGCTTGGGAAGTACAAATTGGCAACATATAGAGACAGTCCCATTTAAAATACTTTGCATTCTCTTCAGAACAGTTGACAAGTGATTATTCAGAGGTGGTTTTTCTTCCTTCCTTCCCCACTACCTCCACCGGAGACTGAGCCCGGGAAGGAAGAGGAAGTGAAACTTCAATCATTCATTCAATCAGTCATATTTATTGAGCGCTTACCGCGTGCAGAGCACGTACTAAGCGCCGGGAGGGTACGATACAACAATAAACAGACATATTCTGTGCCCACAACGAGCCCAGCCTACATCGCTCTTGCTGCTTTTTACAGTCGCAGCAAGGGAACATGACTGAAAGGGGGGAATGGGAATCCATTCGTTGAAGTCAGGGGTTGGAATTCCTTCTTTCATCCATGCTTTCCTAAACTCGTGGCGGGCAGGAAGGTGTCTGTTATATTGTCCCATCATACTCTCCCAAGTGCTTAGTACAGTGCTCTGCCCACAGTAAGCGCTCAATAAATACGATCGACTGACTGACTTAGTCTCTGAACCCCGTGCGAGATAGGGTCTGTGGCCCACCAAGTTAATTGGTACTTACCCCAGCGCTTAGAACAGTGTTTCACATATAGCAAGCGCTGAACGAATCATTCAAAAAAAGGGGACTTTTTTTCAGAAAGTTCTAGAAAGTTTTAGAAGAACTAGAAGAAAGTTCTAGAAGAAAGTTCTAGAAGAACTTTCTAGAAGAAAACCCTTGCTTTCATTATGTAGAATGCTTTTAATAACAATAATGCTAATAATGATGGCATTTAGTAAGTGCTTACCATGTGCAAAGCACTTTTCTAAGCGCTGGGGAGGTTAAAAGGTGATCAGGTTGTCCCACAGGGGGGCTCACAGTCTTAATCCCCATTTTACAGATGAGGTAACTGAGACACAGAGAAGTTAAGTGACTTTGCCCAGAGTCACACAGCTGACAATTGGCGGAGCCGGGATTTGAACCCATGACCTCTGAATCTCAAGCCCGGGCTCTTTCCACTGAGTTGGGGCATATCTGGAGAGAAAGTAGTGTGCTGCTGGAGGAAACAGTTTGGTCATTCATTCATTCTATCATATTTATTAAGCGCTTACCGTGCTCAGAGCACTGTACTAAGCGATTGGGACAGTGCCACACAACAATAAACGGTGACATTCCCTGTCCACAGCGAGCTCACAGTCTGTGCAAATGCGGCATCAGGACAAACACAAATAAAAATAATAATAGCGCTTACTAGGTTCATTCATTCAGTCGTATTTATTGAGCGCACAAGTAATAATAATAATGATGATGGTATTTGTTAAGCGCTTACTAGGTTTATTCATTCATTCAATCGTATTTATTGAGCGCTTGCTGTGTGCAGAGCACTGCTCTAAGCGCTGGGGTAGATACAAGGTAATCAGGTTGTTGTACGTGGGGCTCACAGTCTTAATCCCCATTTTGCAAATGAGGCACAGAGATGTTAAGTGGTTTGCCCAAGGTCACACAGCAGACAAGTTGGAGAGTCGGGATTCGATCCCACGACCTCTGCCTCCCGAGCCCGGGCTCTTTTCACTCAGCCACCCTGCTTCTCTAAAAAATGCGAGTTTTCTGCAACATGAGGTTCTTCGGAAACACAACCCTGGGGTATCAATGACCTGACTGTGGTTAAGTTATATTCAGGAAATCTAGGAAGGAACCGTGCTCATAGTTGGATGGAATGAGTTCGATTCATTTATTCTGTCATATTTATTGAGCGTTTACGGTGTGCTAAGCACTTGGGAGAGGACAGTGCAACAACAGACGGACACAATCCTGCCCACAACGAGCTCACGGTCTCCAAGGGGAGATCTAGACCTGGATCTAGGTTTATATTTAATAATATAAAGAAATAAGTGAATTACAGCTATATACAGATCTATACATATATCTGAGATATATGAGATGGAATCAAATTTTTCAGGATGGTCCTCCAGAGTTTGCAGTTGTGTGTGAGGAAATGGTCCCCTCGTTCATCACTCATTGAAGTGATGCATAAGCCAGCTCGCTTTTGAGTTTTCTTTCATTTCAAGCATGAGGCTGCCTATCAACATCACCGTCGTTACATTTCATATGTGAGGTAGAGCACTGCGGCCTTGGGAAGAAGGTAAATCGATAAAATCCTTAACATTTCTCTGGCCAGGTCGTTCTGCAACGGAAAAAAAACTCTGGCCGACCATTTTAACGGTCGATTTCAAGTCTGTCCTTAGAGGTGGGCTTTTTAGCAATGTCCTAACTCCCGTTTTTCCAATATGCAGCGTATTTTCTCACGTCGCTCGTGGCAAGGATAGACTTGTCCTACCTTTGACGTTGGGAAGAATTTGTTTTTCCAGGCAGAGATATTTGGAAAAGTTCTTCAGAGCGATGAGTATGAAGAGGTAGAGGACAAAACCGTCATGGCTATGGGGATCTTGCACACCATCGACACTATCTTGACGGTCGTCGAAGATCACAAAGAGGTAAGAGATCTTCAGTCAGATAACGCAGAATCCATTTTAGTAACTGACCCCAAGGTGACAAGGAAAATAATGAAAAGAAACGACAACTGGGTGATCTTTAAAGGGCCGGATAAGGAATTCGACAAACTAGGGTTTCTGTGTAACTATATAATAATAATAATGTTGGTATTTGTTAAGCGCTTACTATGTGCCAAGCACTGTTCTAAGCGCTGGGGTAGATACAAGGTAATCAGGTTGTCCCACGTGGGGCTCACAGTCTTAATCCCCATTTTACAGATGAGGGAACTGAGGCCCAGAGAAGTTAAGTGACTTGTCCAAAGTCACACAGCTGGGAAGTGGCGGAGCCAGGATTTGAACCCCTGACCTCTGACTCCAAAGCCTGTGCTCTTTCCACTGAGCCACGCTGCTTCCCTATAGTATGTCTGCAACTGTATACTATATATATATATATATATAGTATACTATATACTATTACTATATACTATTTATATACTATACTATATATAGTATACTATACTATATACTATTTATGTCTGCAACAAGTCAGAGTGATTCCCACCCTGTAATTTTCCTCTACTTTCCCAAGCGCTTAGTCCAGTGTGCTCTGCACGAAGATATGCTCAGTAAAAACCATTGATTGATTGATTGAACTGTTGTCAGCTACCAAAAACTTGGAGAAGGAATAAAAGAAAGCTTTCTTGTGGATTCAGTTAAGTTGACCCCCCCGAAGATTTCTGAAGCTTATGAGCCCTAAAAACATTCCCCGTTTTAAAAACTCACATCAAACCGAGCTGTCTAGCGCATCGTTATCCTGAGAGAGTTAATGTTTGTAATGCCTTTTCTTATATTTAATATATAAACTTATATATTTAGTTTAATATAAACTTGAGGAAATATAAACTTTATATTGAGTTCCCTCCTCTGCAAAATGGGGATTCCCTACCTGTCCTCCCTCCAGCCTAGATTGTGAGCCCCATGTGGGACCCGATTATCTTGTATCTACCCCAGTGCTTGGCACATAGTAAGTGCTTCACAACTACCACAACTGTTATTATCGTGTTACTAACTATTAATGAAAATGACCAATTTAAATAATAGCACCTTTTTTCTAATCAGTCGGTAGTATGTGAGTGTCTACAGTATACAGAGCATTGGGCAAGGCCCTTGGGGGGTGAAATAGAACTAGTAGACCTGATCCCTGCCCTCAGATGCTAAAATGTGGTAAAACTGGTGACTCTTCCACTGCTCTGGAGGGCCTTCTTTTCAAATCCCATCCCCTCTTTTCCCCCTCTTGCTCTTCCCTTTCCTGGGTCAGATTTATTCATTCATTCAGTCGTATTTATTGAGCGCTTACTGTGTGCAGAGCACTGTACTAAGCGCTTGTGAAGTACAAGTAGACAACACAGAGAGACGGTCTCTGCCCAACAATGGGCTCACAGTCTAGAAGGGGGAGACGGCCGACAGAACAAAACGTGGACAGGTGTCAAAACCATCAGAAAAAATAGAATTAAAGCTATTCATTCATTCATTCATCATCATCATCATCATCAATCGTATTTATTGAGCCCTTACTATGTGCAGAGCACTGTACTAAGCGCTTGGGAAATACAAATTGGCAACATATAGAGACAGTCCCTACCCAACAGTGGGCTCACAGTCTAGAAGGGGGAGACAGAGAACAAAACCAAACATACTAACAAAATAAAATAAATAGGATAGATATGTACAAGTAAAATAAATAAATAAATAAATAAATAGAGTAATAAATATGTAGAACCATATATACATATATACAGGTGCTGTGGGGAAATTCAGTCATTTATTGAGCACTTACTGTGTGCAGAGCACTGTACTAAGCGCTTGGGAAGTACAAGTCGACAACATAGAGAGACGGTCCCTACCCAACGACAGGCTCACAGTCTAGGAGGGGGAGACGGCCGACAGAACAAAACATGTGGACAGGTGTCAAAACCATCAGAAAAAATAGAATTAAAGCTATTCATTCATTCAATCATATTTATTGAGCACTTACTGTGTGCAGAGCACTGTACTAAGCGCTTGGGAAGTACAAGTCGACAACATCGAGAGACGGTCTCTACCCAACGACAGGCTCACAGGCTAGGAGGGGGAGACGGCCGACAGAACAAAACATGTGGACAGGTGTCAAAACCATCAGAAAAAAATAGAATTAAAGCTATTCATTCATTCAGTCATATTTATTGAGCACTTACTGTGTGCAGAGCACTGTACTAAGCGCTTGGGATTTCTGATCTCACCTCCTCTCTTGATTAAAGTGTGCTTGAGGTTTCATAGAGAGAGTGAAACTATCTGGCCGATACTACAGTGTAAGCTAGCCCCCTTATACACACTTGTCCCTAATTTGTAACTCCCTCCCTCCCCACATCAGACACACCTTAGCTTCCTCCCGGGGAGAGAAGCAGCGTGGCCCAGGGGGTAGAAAACAGTCCTGGGAGGTCCTGGGTTCTAATCCCGGCTCCTCCACTTGTCTGTTGCTTCTCTTCTCAGTTCCCTCATCCGGAAAATGGGGATTAAGACCGGGAGCCCGTTGCGGTACAGGGGCCGCGTCCGATCTGATTAGCTTGTATCTCCCCCAGCTCTTAGAACAGTGCTTGGCACTTAGTAAGTGCTTAATTAACAAATGCCGTGACTATTATCCATATTATTATTATTTGCTAATTTATTTTATTTATTTAATGGCATTTATTAAGCGCTTACTACGTGCAAAGCACCGTTCTAAGCGCTGGAGAGATTACAAGGTGATCAGGTTGGTCCACGGGGGGGCTCACGGTCTTCATCCCCATTTTACAGATGAGGCCCAGAGAAGTTAAGTGACTTGCCCAAAGTCACACAGCCCGGGATTTGAACCCATGACCTCTGACTCCAAAGCCCGGGCTCTTTCCCACTGAGCCAAGCTGCTTCTCTGCTAATCCCACCTCCCTTCCCTGACCTAATTTCCCAGCCCTCTAAGCCGGATCGCCTTTTTAGCCAACCTAAAGCTTATGAATTTATTTACACCTTGCACACTCACGCAATACACATCCGCTGTCTTTTTGACCTCTCTGTTGTAAATACTTTTACGTTTCTCTCCCCCATTAGAATGTAAAGTCCTTAGGGGCAGAGAACGTGTCACTTGATTATTCCCGTTCTTCCCAAAGTGCCTAGGAGAGTGGACCAGTGGTCGCTCAATAAATGTTATTACCGCTACTGTCAATCAATCAATCGTATTTATTGAGCGCTTACTATGTGCAGAGCACTGTACTAAGCGCTTGGGAAGTAACATATAGAGACAGTCCCTACCCAACTGTGGGCTCACAGTCTAAAAGGGGGAGACAGAGAACAAAACCAAACATACTAACAAAATAAAATAAATAGAATAGATATGTACAAATAAAATAAATAAATAAATAACTCACTGAGGATTTATTTTCACCCGATCCCCTCCAGACGGAAAGCTCATTATGGACGGGGAACGCGTCTGCTAATTCTGTCGTATCGGACTCTCCCAAGCACTCAGTACGGTGTTCTGTATCTAGTAAGCGCTCTATAAATACGATCGATTGATTGATCCGTCAGTTTCCCTTGTCCAGCTGTTTTTAGACTGTGAGCCCACTGTTGGGTAGGGACTGTCTCTATACGTTGCCAATTTGTACTTCCCAAGCGCTTAGTACAGTGCTCTGCACATAGTAAGCGCTCAATAAATCCGATTGATGATGATGATGCTCAGACCTCCTGTTTCTTCTTCATCGTTCCAATCGGCTTTTCCTTCGCTTCTCCACTAATTCCGTTTTTTAAAAGGAGACGCAGCGTGGCCTAGTGGAAAGGGGCCGGACCCGAGAGTCGGGGAGCTGGGTGCAAATCCCGGCTCCGCCCCTTGTCTGCTGTGTGACCTGGGGCGAATGACTTCACTTCTCTGGGTCTGGTACCTCATCCGTAAAACAAGGAGCCCACTGTTGGGTAGGGACCGTCTCTGTATGTTGCCAACTTGTACTTCCCAAACGCTTAGTCCAGTGCTCTGCACACAGTAAGCGCTCAATAAATACGATTGATTGATTGAGGATTAAGACTGTGAGCCCCGTGTGGGGCAGGGACTGTGCCCAACCTGATTATATCTCGTCTCGACCCCGGCGCTTAGTACAACGACTGGCTCGTTGTAAGCGTTTAACAAATACTACAGTGATTATTCTTCAAATGAAAAGAAAATGTCTTTCGCTGCTGCGTTAATAAATGCATTCATTAGATGCACGCATTAGAGAAGCAGCGTGGCTCAGTGGAAAAAGCCCGGGCTTTGGAGTCGGAGGTCATGGGTTCACATCCCGGCTCCGCCAATTATCAGCAGTGTGACTTTGGGCAAGTCACTTCTCTGTGCCTCAGTTCCCTCATCTGGAAAATGGGGATGAAGGCTGTGAGCCCCCCGTGGGACAACCTGATCACCTTGTAGCCTCCCCAGTGCTTAGAACAGTGCTTTGCACATAGTAAGCGCTTAATAAATGCCATTATTATTGTTATTATTCACACCTCGTTCTCCCTCTGGACACCAAGTTGGCTTATTCATCCAGAAACAAAATCTTAATCTTCACTGATAGGGAGGGAGGTCTGTCGTCATTTCATCTTAAACGGGAACTGCTGCCTCAATAAGGTACTTTGAGGAAGCAAATCGGAGTTATTTTAATATTGGGAAGTAGCAGAAAGTATCCCAACTCGCATTAAAAGGGGATTCAAGTAGTTGAAAATGAAATCCAACCATTAAATCATGGCAAACAGTGTTTAGAACACAAAATACTGTGAGCCCACTGTTGGGTAGGGACCGTCTCTATATGTTGCCAACTTGTACTTCCCAAGCGCTTAGTACAGTGCTCTGCACACAGTAAGTGCTCAATAAATACAATTGATTGATTGACAGTTGTTTGTTTGTGAATTTTGTACTAACTATTGCTTATTTACCAGGTTTTCGGTTTGAACAATTAGAACTTTTTAAGATTTGGGGCTCAGCTCTCAACACAGTGCAGTGAAGTAGGAAGGTGGACGGGAAAGATAGTTACCCATTAAAAAAAATATTTGTATTTATTTGGATTTTAGATAACTCAGCAGTTGGAGAGTATTTGTCTCCGGATCATTGGCCTTGTCTTGCAGAAACATGTAATAGGTATGTTCAAAAACCGAGTAGAAGAAATATACTGTGTAATTACAGAGAAATCAGTCATGCTAATTTTGAATTTAGTACCATGTAATGTAATCTGTACATGTACAGAAACATGTAATAGGTATGTTCAAAAACCAAGTAGAAGAAATATACTGTGTAATTAAGTGCTTAGTACAGTGCTGTGCACATAGTAAGCGCTCAATAAATACGATTGATGATAATTACAGAGAAATCAGTCATGCTAATTTTGAATTTAGTATCAATTTGATGTGCTTCACTTATCAGGTATTTGAGCCCAGTGTGACCTGGCTGGACTTCTGTTTTTATTTATTTTTATTTGCTTTTCAGAGGGACTTGCTAATGAAAATAATAATAATAATTATAGTATTTGTTAAGCGCTTACCACGTGCTAGGCACTGTACTGACTGCCATTTCGTGGCGGGAGTGAAATACGTTACATGATTTTATTGTGAGCAAACATGTTCCCAGATCTCTGTGCTGGAAAGAGGTAATGTAGAATTTTACTGATGTACGTTTCATATTATTATTATTATCATTATTGTTAATACCACCTGTTAGGGTATTGTAGATGTAAAATGAGGATTAAGGCTGTGAGCCCTATGTGGGACAGGGATTGTGTCCAGCCTGGTTACCTTTTATCTACCCCAGTGCTTAGAACAGTGCTTGGCACATAGTAAGCACTTAACAAATACCAAAATTATTATTATTGTTATTTTGATATGGGTTTTGAGTTCAGTTCTGAAACTTCTTGTTTCTGGTGAGAATGGCAGAGGGAAAGGGAAAAGTTTACCGGTGAATAACCCCTTACTGGTAAGGAGGGAACCAACCAGACAAGATGTCATCTTCTTATTTCGTTAAATACACACTCTTTTGTGCCGATAGACGTCATGTCTCATACCTTAAAATTGGAGGGAAATTAATCATTTGAGGGAGAGAGGGACCTCTTTCATGATTATCTGCTACTTAGAACAGTGCTTGACACACAGTAAACGCTTAACAAATACCGTCATTAATTTACTACAAGTAATTTCCGTAGAAAAGGTCATCAAAATATATTTTTCAAACTTGTGTTTGTGCTTTTGATTTTTCATGATTCCCCAGTGACAGTGCCAATTGGCAGTTGGAAGTATGGCTTGTATTTCTAAGTCTTGGCACGAATAACGGGAGACTGAGGAGTTCAATGTAGTGAATGTTTGTCTCCTGCTGAAAAATAATTCAGTTTGATGTAGTTGAAAATTTCCAAATGACTTCCTAAGTGTCGGAAGTGCTCTGCCTTAGCTGAGAGTCACTGCTCTGTGTGTTCTATTGCTCTGTGCTTGATAAAAGTAATAGGAATTACTATTAATTTAATTTATTATTTTATTTTATTTTATTTATTTTATTTTATTAAATTTATTAATTTTATTTATTAATTCTATTAATTTAATTACTGTTATTAAAGGTAATAGGAATAGGAATAGTAACATCCCTTAGAAGGTTAAGATTCTCTAGTGAGGTCTTGACTCCTAATAAGATATCCTGCTTGATAAAAGGAGGCTTTTAGGCCAAGTGGGAATGTTGCGATTCTCTGTTGCGGTGGCCGACGAAATAGTGAGTACCGCACTATTTTTTTCAGGTGGGTTCGGCATCTGAAAGGCAAGAGTATGCCTTCCGTGTTGAACGACTGATTCTGTCAGCTCGAATGGAGGCTGGATATTGTTAAATCATTTGCTGATCGGCTACAAATAGAAACCTTCCCTCCTCCTCCTCCTCCTCCTTGTCTCTCCATCCTTTCCCCTGCTATTGTGGTTCTTTTTCTCCCTGAAGGAACCAGAGAGGATTGGGGGCAGTGGCCACGGGAGACAGGATTAGGATTAGGATTAGGATTAGGAAGAGTTCAGCACCCCAGCCGTAAGGAGAAAAGGGAAGGGAAAATGGAAGGGAAAATGTCGGCCGCCTCGCTGTTGCATATGGCGTGGCGTAGTGAGTAGAGCGCAGGCCGGAGAGTCAGAAGGGCCTGGATTCTAATCCCGGCTCTGCCTCTCATCTGCTCCGTAATAATAATAATAATGATGGTATTTGTCAAGCGCTTACTATGTGCAAAGCACTGTTCTAAGCGCTGGGGAGGTTACAAGGTGATCAGGCTGTCCCATTGGGGGCTCACAGTTTTAATCCCCGTTTTACAGATGAGGTCACTGAGGCGCGGAGAAGTGAAGTGACCTGCCCAAAGTCACACAGCTGACAGTTGGCGGAGCCGGGATTTGAACCCATGACCTCTGGCTCCAAAGCCCGGGCTCTTTCCACTGAGCCCCGCGGCTT
This sequence comes from Tachyglossus aculeatus, assembly GCF_015852505.1. Classification (NCBI taxonomy): domain Eukaryota; kingdom Metazoa; phylum Chordata; class Mammalia; order Monotremata; family Tachyglossidae; genus Tachyglossus; species Tachyglossus aculeatus. The sequence continues at coordinate 143,427,141 of NC_052067.1, read as the reverse complement.
CTCTTGCTCTGTGACCTCGGGCAAGTCACTTCACTTCTCTGGGCCTCAGTTGCCTCATCTGGAAAAGGGAGATCAAGACTGTAAGCCCCATGTGGGACAGGGACTGTGTCCAACCCGATTTGCCTGTATCCAACGCAGCGCTTAGTACAGTGCCTGGCACGTGGTAAGCACTTAACAAATACCGCAATTATTGTTATTTTTATTATTATCACACTCCCTAAACGTCCATTTAAAGATATGATGAGAAACCCCAGATTCCGAAGCCCTGTACGGTGTCTTTCTCGCTTTCTTGCAGAGTTTTATGAAGAGATTCTCTCCCTGGCGTATAGTTTGACTTGCCAGATGATTTCCCCGCAAATGTGGCAGCTGCTCGGGATATTATATGAAGTCTTTCAGCAAGATTGTTTTGAATACTTTGCAGGTATGATTACCTTTGCCTCCTGATGGTGTATGTTAAAATTCCTGAAGCTTTTTAGGCAAGAGTCTTTCTCTCCGCATCGTGTGATTTCTTGAAATGTCTTCCATCCGGAAAACGCGCAGGCTGTGTCTGGGAGAGCCATATTGACAGTTGGATTTTCATTCATTCATTCAGTTGTATTTATTAATAATAATAATAATAATGATAATAATAATAATAATAATAATGATGGCATTTGTTAAGCGCTTACTACGTGCAAAGCACTGTTCTAAGCGCTGGGGAGGTTACAAGGTGATCGGGTTGTCCGCCGGGAAGCAACAACAATAATAATAATAATGATGGCATGTGTTAAGCGCTTACTATGTGCAAAGCAGTGTGCAGGGCACTGTACTAAGCGCTTGGGAGGTACAAATTGGCAACATATAGAGACGGTCCCTACCCAACAGCGGGCTCACAGTCTAGAAGGGGGAGACAGAAAACAAAACAAGTAGACAAGTGTCAGCACCATCAGAATAAATAGAATTATAGACAGAGCATGTACATTACTCTTAATATCGCCGTGTTGGTTGTGTCTAATCAGTCAACCAATCAGTCATTCATTCAATCGTATTTATTGAGCGCTTACTGTGTGCAGAGCACCATACTAAGCGCTTGGGAAGTACAAGTTGGCAACATATAGAGACGGTCCCTACCCAGTGACGGGCTCACAGTCTAGAAGGGGGAGACAGACAACAAAACCAAACGTCTGGACGGGTGTCAAGTCATCAGAATAAATAGAAATAAAGCTAGATGCACATCATTAACAAAATAAATAGTAAATATGTACAAGTAAAATAAATAGAGTAATAAATTTGTACATAGACTGTGAACCCACTGTTGGGTAGGGACTGTCTCTATATATTGCCAACTTGTACTTCCCAAGCGCTTAGTACAGTGCTCTGCACACAGTAAGCACTCAGTAAATACGATTGATTGATTGATATGTACAGGTGCTGTGGGGAGGGGAAGGAGGAAGGGCGGGGGGGATGGGGCTCAGTCTCAGTATGTAGTGAGAGCTTATTGTGTGCAGAGCACTGTACTAAGCACTTGGGAGAGTAATAATAATAATTATGGTATTTGTTATGTGCTTCCTATAAAAATAATAATGGCATTTATTATGCGCTTACTATATGCAAATCACTGTTCTAAGCGCTGGGGTAAATACAGGGTAATCAGGTTGTCCCATGTGGGGCTCATGCTTTTAATCCCCACTTTACAGATGAGGTAACTGAGGCCCAGAGAAGTGAAGTGACTTCATTCATTCATTCAGTCGTATTTATTGAGCGCTTACTGTGTGCAGAGCACTGTACTAAGCGCTTGGGAAGTACAAGTCGACAACATAGAGAGACGGTCCCTACCCAACAATGGGCTCACAGTCTAGAAGGGGGAGACGGACGGCAGAACAAAACATGTGGACAGGTGTCAAAACCATCAGAAAAAATAGAATTAAAGCTATTCATTCAGTCATATTTATTGAGCGCTTACTGTGTGCAGAGCACTGTACTAAGCGCTTGGGAAGTACAAGTTGGCAACATATAGAGACAGTCCCTACCCAACAGTGGGCTCACAGTCAAGAAGCTATATATGCACATCATTAACCAAATAGAATAGTAATATAAGTAATAATAATAATATTTGTTAAGTACTTGGTATGTGCAAAGCACTGTTCTAAGCGCTGGGGAGGATATAAGGTGATCCATTCATTCTATTCAATCATATTTATTGAGTGCTTACTGTGTGCAGAGCACTGGACTAAGCACTTGGGAAGTACAAGTTGGCAACATACAGAGACGGTCCCTACCCAACAGTGGGCTCACAGTCTAGAAGCTATATTTGCACATCATTAACCAAATAATTAGAATAATAAATATAAGTAATAATAATAATGACTTTTGTTAAGCACTTGGTATGTGCAAAGCACTGTTCTAAGCGCTGGGGAGGATATAGGGTGATTCATTCATTCATTCTATTCAATCATATTTATTGAGCGCTTACTGTGTGCAGAGCACTGGACTAAGCGCTTGGGAAGTCCAAGTTGGCAACATACAGAGACGGTCCCTACCCAACAGCGGGCTCACAGTCTAGAAGGGGGAGACAGAGAACAAAACCAAACATATTAGCAAAATAAAATAAATAGAATAGCAAATATGAACAAGTAAGACTTGCCCAAGGTCACACAGCAGACAGGTGGCGGAGCCGGGATAAGAACCCATGTCCTCTAGACGCCCGGGCCCGGTCTCTTTCCACTAAGCCACGCTGCTTCTCATTTTTAGACTGTGAGCCCACTGTTGGGTAGGGACCGTCTCTATATGTTGCCAATTTGGACTTCCCAAGCGCTTAGTACAGTGCTCTGCACGCAGTAAGCGCTCAATAAATACGATCGATGATTTACAGCACAACAATCAAACAGACATCAAGCTTCGGTAAGGATCATCCCCGTGGAATCAGTCGACGCTATTTCTGAGCGCTTACTTTATTCAGTCATACTTATTGAGCGCTTACCGTGTGCGGGGCACTGCACTAAGCGCTTGGGAGAGTATGGTAGAACAATAAACGGACACATTCCCTGCCCACGATGAGCTACCAGTCAAGAGGGCTTGACGTGTAGAGAAGCAGCGTGGCTCAGTGGAAAGAGCCCGGGCTTTGGAGTCAGAGGTCACGGGTTCAAATCCCGGCTCCGCCAGTTGTCAGCTGGGTGACTTTGGGCAAGTCACTTCACTTCTCTGGGCCTCAGTTCCCTCATCTGTCAAATGGGGGTGAAGACTGTGAGCCCCCATGTGGGACAACCTGATCGCCTTGTAACCTCTCCAGCGCTTAGAACAGTGCTTTGCAGATAGGAAGCGCTTAATAAATGCCATTTAAAAAAAAAGTGCTTGGGGGAATTGAATGCAATGTTATGAAATTGGGGAATGAGTGAAAACGATGACTTTTTTTGCGCTAAATGGATCCAGTGTCTGTAGTGGAACAACAGTTACTTCTGGCCACTCTCATTATAGTCATCCCCATGCTCAGCACTGGTGTGTACTTCTAGACTGGGAGCCCGCTGTTGGGTAGGGATCGTCTCTATATGTTGCCGAATTGTACTTCCCAAGCGCTTAGTACAGTGGTCTGCACACTGTAAGCGCTCAATAAATACGATTGAGTGTGCTTGGAGGCCCACTGTACTTCCCCAAGGGCTGTAAGCTCATTACGGGCAGGGAATGTGTGTGCTTCTCACTCACTCAATTGTATTTATTGAGCGCTTACTGTGTGCAGAGCACTGTACTAAGCGCTTGGTAAGTACAAGTTGGCAACATAGAGAGACAGTCCCTACCCAACAGCGGGCTCACAGTCTAGAAGGGGGAGACAGAGAACAAAACAAAACATATTAACAAAATCAATCAATCAATTGTATTTATTGAGCGCTTACTGTGTGCAGAGCACTGTATTAAGCGCTGCTTCTAGACTGGGACCCTGCTGTTGGGTAGGGACCGTCTCTATATGTTGCCGATTTGTACTTCCCAAGCACTTAGTACAGTGCTCTGCACACTGTAAGCGCTCAATAAATACGATTGAATGTGCTTGGAGGCCCACTGTACTTCCCCAAGAGCTGTAAGCTCATTACGGGCAGGGAATGTGTGTGCTTCTCACTCACTCAATTGTATTTATTGAGCGCTTACTGTGTGCAGAGCACTGTACTAAGCGCTTGGTAAGTACAAGTTGGCAACATAGACAGTCCCTACCCAACAGCGGGCTCACAGTCTAGAAGGGGGAGACAGACAACAAAACAAAACATATTAACAAAATAAAATAAATAGAATAAATATGTACAAATAAAATAAATTCATTCAATTGTATTTATTGAACGCTTACTGTGTGCAAAGCACTGTACTAAGCGCTTGGGAAGTTCAAGTTGGCAACATCTAGAGACGGTCCCTACCCAACAGTGGGCTCACAGTCTAGAAGGGGAAGACAGAGAACAAAACAAAACATATTAACAAAATCAATCAATCAGTTGTATTTATTGAGCACTTACTGTATGCAGAGCACTGTATTAAGCGCTGCTTCTAGACTGGGAGCCTGCTGTTGGATAGGGACCGTCTCTATATGTTGCCGATTTGTACTTCCCAACCGCTTAGTACAGTGCTCTGCACACAGTAAGCGCTCAATAAATACGATTGAATGTGCTTGAGGGCCTGTTTTACTTCCCCAAGGGCTGTAAGCTCATTACGGGCAGGGAATGTTGTGTGCTTCTCACTCACTCAATTGTATTTATTGAGCGCTTACTGTGTGCAGAGCACTGTACGAAGCGCTTGGTAAGTACGTGGCAACATTCATTCATTCATTCAATCGTATTTATTGGGCGCTTACTGTGTGCAGAGCACTGTACTAAGCGCTTGGGAAGTACAAGTTGGCAACATAGAGAGACGGTCCCTACCCAACAGCGGGCTCACAGTCTAGAAGGGGGAGACAGACAACAAAACAAAACATATTAACAAAATAAAATAAATTATATAAACATGTACACATAAAATAAATTCATTCAATTGTATTTATTGAACGCTTACTGTGTGCAAAGCACTGTACTAAGCGCTTGGGAAGTCCAAGTTGGCAACATATAGAGACCGTCCGTACCCAACAGCGGGCTCACAGTCTAGAAGGGGGAGACAGACAACAAAACGTATTAACAAAATCAATCAATTGTATTTATTGAGCGCTTACTGTGTGCAGAGCACTGTATTAAGCGCTGCTTCTAGACTGGGAGCCTGTTTTTGGGTAGGTACCGTCTCTATATGTTGCCGATTTGTACTTCCCAAGCGCTTAGTACAGTGCTCTGCACACCGTAAGCGCTCAATAAATAGGATTGAATGTGCTTGGAGGCCCGTTTTACTTCCCCAAGGGCTGTAAGCTCATTACGGGCAGGGAATGTGTGTGCTTCTCACTCACTCAATTGTATTTATTGAGCACTTACTGTGTGCAGAGCACTGTACTAAGCGCTTGGGAAGTCCAAGTTGGCAACATATAGAGACGGTCCCTACCCAACAGCGGGCTCACAGTCTAGAAGGGGGAGACAGACAACAAAACGTATTAACAAAATCAATCAATTGTATTTATTGAGCGCTTACTGTGTGCAGAGCACTGTATTAAGTGCTGCTTCTAGACTGGGAGCCTGTATTTGGGTAGGGACCGTCTCTCGTCTCTATATGTTGCCGATTTGTACTTCCCAAGCGCTTAGTACAGTGCTGTGCACACTGTAAGCGCTCAATAAATACGATTGAATGTGCTTGGAGGCCCGTTTTACTTCCTCAAGGGCTGTAAGCTCATTACGGGCAGGGAATGTGTGTGCTTCTCACTCACTCAATTGTATTTACTGAGCGCTTACTGTGTGCAGAGCACTGTACTAAGTGCTTGGTAAGTCCAAGTTGGCAACATAGAGAGACAGTCCCTACCCAACAGCGGGCTCACAGTCTAGAAGGGGGAGACAGAGAACAAAACAAAACATATTAACAAAATAAAATAAATAGAATAAATATGCACACCTAAAATAAATTCATTCAATTGTATTTATTGAACGCTTACTGTGTGCAAAGCACTGTACTAAGCGCTTGGGAAGTCCAAGTTGGCAACATATAGAGACAGTCCCTACCCAACAGCGGGCTCACAGTCTAGAAGGGGGAGACAGACAACAAAACATATTAACAAAATCAATCAATTGTATTTATTGAGCGCTTACTGTGTGCAGAGCACTGTATTAAGCGCTGCTTCTAGACTGGGAGCCTGTTTTTGGGTAGGGACCGTCTCTATATGTTGCCGATTTGTACTTCCCTAGTGCTTAGTACAGTGCTCTGCACACTGTAAGCGCTCAATAAATACGATTGAATGTGCTTGGAGGCCCGTTTTACTTCCCCAAGGGCTGTAAGCTCATTACGGGCTGGGAATGTGCCCACTAATTCCGTCATATTGTACTCTCCCAAGCGCTTACAACAGTGCTGTGCGTGTAGAAAGCGCTCAGTACAGGAAGCAGCATGACATGGTGGAAAAAGCACAGGCCTAGGAGTCCGAAGGTCATGGGTCCTAATCCCGGCTCTGCCACTTGTCTGCGGTGTGACCTTGGGCAAGTCACTTCACTGCTCTTGGCCTCGGTTAACTCATCTGTAAAATGGGGATTAAGACTGCGAGCCCCATGTAGGACAGGGACTGTGTCCAATCTGATTACCCTGTATCAACTCCAGTGCTTAGAACAGTGTTTGGCACATAGTAACCGCTTGATAAATACCATAATTATCATTATTAGAACCCAGGCCTGGGGTCAGAACGTCATGGGTTCTAATGCCGGCCCCTCCACTTGTCTGCTGTGTGACCTTGGGCAAGCCACTTCTCTTCTCTGTGCCTCAGTTGCCTCATCTGTCAAATGGGGATTAAGGCTGTGAGCCCCATGTGGGACACCCTTGTGTCCCCCCAGCGCTTAGAACAATGCTTTGCACATAGTAAGCGCTTAACAAATATCAATCAATCAATCAATCAATCAATCGTATTTATTGAGCGCTTACTGTGTGCAGAACACTGTACTAAGCACTTGAGAAGTCCAAATTGGCAACATATAGAGACGGTCCCTACCCAACAGTGGGCTCACAGTCTAAAAGGGGGAGACAGAGAACATAACCAAACATACTAACAAAATAAAATAAATAGAATAGGTATGTACAAGTAAAATAAATAAATAAATAGAGTAATAAATATGTGGTTGGCAACCTATAGAGACAGTCCCTACCTAACAGTGGGCTCACAGTCTAAAAGGGGGTGACACAGAACAAAACCAAACATAGTAACAAAATAAAATAAATAGACTAGATATGTACAAGTAAAATAAATAAATAATAAATAAATAAATAAATAAATAGAGTAATAAATATGTGGTTGGCAACATATAGAGACAGTCCCCACCCAACAGTGGGCTAACAGTCTAAAAGGGGGTGACAGAGAACAAAACCAAACATAGTAACAAAATAAAATAAATAGAATAGATATGTACAAGTAAAATAAATAAATAAATAGAGTAATAAATACGTGGCTGGCAACATATAGAGACAGTCCCTACCCAACAGTGGGCTCACAGTCTAAAAGGGGGAGACAGAGAACAAAACCAAACAGACTAACAAAATAAAATAAATAGAATAGATATGTACAAGTAAAATAAATAAATAAATAGAGTAATAAATATGTGGTTGGCAACATATAGAGACAGTCCCTACCTAACAGTGGGCTCACAGTCTAAAAGGGGGAGACAGAGAACAAAGCCAAACATACTAACAAAATAAAATAAATAGAATAGATATGTACAAGTAAAATAAACAAATAGAGTAATAAATATGTGGTTGGCAACATATAGAGACAGTCCCTACCCAACAGTGGGCTCACAGTTTAAAAAGGGAAGACAGAGAACAAAACCAAAGAGACTAACAAAATAAAATAAATAGAATAGATATGTAGAAGTAAAATAAATAAATAAATAGAGTAATAAATATGTGGCTGGCAACATATAGAGACAGTCCCTACCCAACAGTGGGCTCACAGTCTAAAAGGGGGAGACAGAGAACAAAGCCAAACATACTAACAAAATAAAATAAATAGAATAGATAGGTACAAGTAAAATAAATAAATAGAGTAATAAATATGGACAAACATATGTACAGGTGCTGTGGGGAAGGGAAGGAGGTAAGATGGAGGGGATGGAGAGGGGGACGAGGGGAGAGGAAGGAAGGGGCTCCATCATTATTATTATTATCCATCCGCCCCAGCCCTCAATACAGTGCCAGGCACCCAGTAAGCCCCTAAGAAATGCCATTATTATTATTATTAGCATTATTAGCAATACATACCGTTGATTGGCAGGGCGCCTCAGTAGTGCTCCGTACCTTTCCCTTCTCGTGACGATGGGTCATGTTCTCTTTTCAGATATGATGCCCCTCCTGCACAACTACGTGACGATAGACACCGATACGCTGCTGTCCAACCCGAAGCACTTCGAGCTCATCTACACTATGTGCCGAAAGGTAAAGGAGTAGCGTGGCTCAGTGGAAAGAGCCCGGGCTTTGGAGTCAGAGGTCACGGGTTCGAATCCCGGCCCCCGCCACTTGTCAGCCGGGTGACTCTGGGCAAGTCACTTCACTTCTCTGGGCCTCAGTTCCCTCATCTGTAAAACGGGGGTGAAGACTGTGAGCCCCACGTGGGACAATCTGATTACCTTGTATCTACCTCAGTGCTTAGAAAAGTGCTTGGCACATAGTGAGCGCTTAACAAATACCATCACCCCTTCTAGACTGTGAGCCCACTGTTGGGTAGGGACCGTCTCTATATGTTGCCAATTTGTACTTCCCAAGCGCTTAGTACAGTGCTCTGCACACAGTAAGCGCTCAATAAATACGATTGATTGATTGATTGATTGTCTCCTCCTTCTAGACTGTGAGCCCGTTGTTGGGTCGGGACCGTCTCTATATGTTGCCAACTTGTACTTCCCAAGCGCTTAGTACAGTGCTCTGCACACAGTAAGCGCTCAATAAATATGATTGATTGATTGATTGATTGAAGTCTGGCCCATCGCTGAGGGGGTGATCTGGATTGGAGTGTTTGATCTGGAAGAAGAAGCTATTTTCGGCTTCCTGGCGTTAGAGCAGAAAAGACGTCACAACAACAGGGCTAGAGCACGGGCCCCCGGGTCAGGAGGACCTGGGTTCTAATCCTGGCTCCGCCGCTTATTTGTTCAGTGACTTCGGGTGAGTCGCTTCACTTCTCCGGGCCTCAGTTACCTCATCTGGAAAATGGGGATTAAGGCGGGTGAGCCCCATGTGGGACGCTGACCGTGCCCATCCTGATTAATAATAATAATAATAATAGTAATAATAATAATGGCATTTATTAAGCACTTACTATGTGCAAAGCACTGTTCTAAGCTTTGGGGAGGTTACAAGGTGATAAGGTTGTCCGACGGGGGGGCTCACAGTCTTAATCCCCATTTTACAGATGAGGTAACTGAGGCACAGAGAAGTGAAGTGGCTTGTCCAATGTCCCACAGCAGACAAGTGGTGGGGCCGGCATTAGAACCCATGATGTTCTGACCTCAGGCCTGGGTTCTAATAATGACAATAATGATAATTATGGTATTTATCAAGCCCTCACTGTGTGCCAAACACTGTTCTAAGCACTGGAGTTGATACAGGGTAATCAGATTGGACGCAGTCCCTGTCCTAATCCCCATTTTCCAGATGAGGTAACTGAGGCCCAGAGAAGTGAGGTGACTCGCCCAAAGTCACACAGCTGACAATTGCAGGAGCTGGGATCTGAACCCGTGACCTCTGACTCCAAAGCCCGGGCTCTTTCCCCTGAGCAACGCTATTCTGGCACTTTGTAGAGTACTTGGGTATCTACCCTGGCACTTAGTACAGTGCTTGGCACATAGTGAGTGCTTAACATATGCCATAAAAAAGAGTCGGGGGAGAGGGAGCTCTTGGAGAAACTGTATGAGTGTTTTGCTTGACATCTGTAAAATGGGGATGGACACTAAGAGCCCCACGTGGGACAAGGGACTCTGTCCAATCCGATTCGTTTGTATCCACCCCAGCGCTTGGAACAGTGCCTGGCACTTAATAAGCGCTTAATAAATGCCATAATTATTATTATTATTATTAATAAATGCCATTATTATTATTATTCTCTGTGTCTCAGTTCCCTCATCTGTAAAATGGGGATTAAGACTGTGAGCCCCCATGTGGGGCAACCTGATCTCCTTGTAACCTCCGCAGTGCTTAGAACAGTGCTTTGCACATAGTAAGCGCTTAATAAATGCCATAATTATTAATTTCCATTTGAACGACATGCCATCTAAATTCCCTCCCTCCCCCCGCATTTCTCCACTTTTCCCTGTAAGGAAAAAAATTTGCAATTAAAACAGATCAATTGAATTATTTACCGCCCTCTTCAACTCTGATACTATTTATTTAAATTCCTGTATTATACAGTTTCATTCAGAGGGAGCTTTCAGTGTGGAGAAGCAGCGTGGCTCAGTGGAAAGAGCCCGGGCTTTGGAGTCGGGGGTCATGGGTTTGAATCCAGACTCTACCAGTTGTCAGCTGTGTGACTTTGGGCAAGTCACTTCACTTCTCTGAACAGTGCTTTGCACATAGTAAGCACTTAATAAATGCCATTATTATTATTATTCTCCATGTCTCAGTTCCCTCATCTGTAAAATGGGGATTAAGACTGTGAGCCCCCATGTGGGACAACCTGATCTCCTTGTAACCTCCCCAGCGCTTAGAACAGTGCTTTGCACATAGTAAGAGCTTAATAAATGCCATAATTATTAATTTCCATTTGAACGGCATACCATCTAAATTCCCTCCCTCCCCCCGCATTTCTCCACTTTTCCCTGTAATGAAAAAAATTTGCGATTAAAACAGATCAATTGAATTCTTTACTGCCCTCTTCAGTTCTAATACTATTTATTTAAATTCCTGTCTTATACAGTTTCATTCGGAGGGAGCCTTCAGTGTAGAGTAGCAGCATGGCTCAGTGGAAAGAGCCCGGGCTTTGGAGTCGGGGGTCATGGGTTCGATTCCCGGCTCTGCCAATTGTCAGCTGTGTGACTTTGGGCAGGTCACTTCACTTCTCTGAACAGTGCTTTGCACATAGTAAGCGCTTAATAAATGCCATTATTATTATTATTCTCTGTGTCAGTTCCCTCATCTGTAAAATGGGGATTAAGACTGTGAGCCCCCATGTGGGACAACCTGATCTCCATGTAACCTCCCCATCACTTAGAACAGTGCTTTGCACATAGTAAGCGCTTAATAAATGTCATTATTATTCATTCAATAGGGACCGTCTCTGTATGTTGCCACCTTGTACTTCCCAAGCGTTTAGTACAGTGCTCTGCACACAGTAAGTGCTCAATAAATACGATTGAATGAATGAATGAATGAATTCGATCGTATTTATTGAGCGCTGACTGTGTGCAGAGCACTGTACTAAGCGCTTGGGAAGTCCAAATTGGCAACATACAGAGACGGTCCCTACCCAACAGTGGGCTCACAGTCTAGAAGGGGGAGGCAATTATTATTATAAGGTAGGTCAACTATTGCTACTGAAAATTTCACCTACGATATTTTTTGTCTCGGGGGGAAGGATGCGGTTGTGAAACCAGCCCTCTAAATTCCTTTCAGCGAAGTAAGTATTAGTGGATTTTTTTCTTTTTTTCCCCCCCATCTGTGAATGGATTATAAGGAATTGGAAAAGACAGTAGATTTCTCCTCTCCCCCCGTCGCCCTTGAATTAGCAAGGCAAATTTGGGGAGCCCCGTTTCCATTAGCTGACCTGATTTCACCCGCGCGCGCTCGCTGCCCGCGTCCTTGGTCGAACTGGAATCGTTCCCCACACCTGACCTTGAGGAATCGTTGGCAGGTGTTGACGGGAGATGCAGGAGAAGATGCGGAGTGTCTTGCGGCCAAACTCCTCGAAGTCATCATTCTTCAGTGCAAAGGAAGGGGAATCGACCAGGTAAGCGAAGCTTCTGACGGGAAATCTGTAGATAATAATAATAATAATAGTGATGGTATTTGTTAATCAATCAATCAATCAATCAATCGTATTTATTGAGCGCTTACTATGTGCAGAGCACTGTACTAAGCGCTTGGGAAGTACAAATTGGCAACACATAGAGACAGTCCCTACCCAACAGTGGGCTCACAGTCTAAAAGGGGGAGACAGAGAACAGAACCAAACATACCAACAAAATAAAATAAATAGGATAGAAATGTACAAGTAAAATAAATAAATAAATAGAGTAATAAATATGTACAACCATATATACATATATACAGGTGCTGTGGGGAAGGGAAGGAGGTAAGATGGGGGGATGGAGAGGGGGACGAGGGGGAGAGGAAGGAAGGGGCTGAGTGTGGGAAGGCCTCCTGGAGGAGGTGAGCTCTCAGCAGGGCCTTGAAGGGAGGAAGAGAGCTAGCTTGGCGGAGGGGCAGAGGGAGGGCATTCCAGGCCCGGGGGAAGCGCTCACTATGCACTATGTGCAAAGCACTGCTCTGAGCGCTGGGGAGGTTACAAGGTGATCAGGTTGTCAATCAATCGATCAATCAATCGTATTTATCGAGCGCTTGCTATGTGCAGAGCACTGTACGAAGCGCTTGGGAAGTACAAATTGGCAACACACAGAGACGGTCCCTACCCAACAGTGGGCTCACAGTCTAAAAGGGGGAGACAGAGAACAAAACCGAACCTACTAACAAGTCCCGCGTGGGGCTCACAGTCATCATCCCCGTTTTACAGACGGGGGAACTGAGGCCCAAAGAAGGGAAGTGGCCTGCCCGAAGTCGCACAGCTGACAATTGGCGGAGCCGGGATTTAATAATAATAATAATAATGGCATTTGTTAAGCGCTTACTATGTGCAAAGTACTGTTCTAAGCGCTGGAGAGGTCGCAAGGTGATCAGGTTGTCCCACGGGGGGGTCACAATCTTCATCCCCATTTTACAGGTGAGGTAACTGAGGCACAGAGAAGTTAAGTGATTTGCCCAAAGTCACACAGCTGACAATTGGCGGAGCCGGAATTCGAACCCCTGACTTCTGACTCCAAAGCCCGGGCTCTTTCCACTGAGCCACGCTGCTTCCCTATAGATCTATAGATCCACTAGATATCTGGGCATTTCCTCTGACGCTTTTCCAGAGGTTTACTGTGGTTTGAACCAGCAGATGGCAAGCACCGTTCATTGTTGGAGAAGACTTACGGTGGTTTGGAACCAGAATCTGCCATTCTAAGTGCTTAACAAATACTATCTATCTATATCTATCTATCCATCTATCTGTCTATCTATCTATCTATCTATCTATCTATCTATCTCTATCTATCTATCTATCTATCTATATCTATCTATCTATCTATTTATCATCTATCTATCTATCTATGTGTGTATGTGTGTGTGTGTGTAGTATATATATGTGTGTGTATATATATGTATATATATATATGTATGTATGTATATAGGTGTGTATGCATGTATATATATGTATATATGTGTGTATGTATGTATATATATGTATGTATGTGTATATATATGTATGTATGTATATGTGTATGTAGATATATATGTATGTATATGTGTGTATGTATATATATGTATGTATATATGTGTGTATGTGTATATATGTATGTATATGTGTGTGTATGTATATGTATGTATATGTGTGTATGTGTATAAATATGTATATATGTGTATATATGTATATATGTGTGTGTATATATATGTGTATATGCGTGTATATATATGTGTGTGTGTGTATATATATATGTGTGTATACATATATATATAGTATATATACATCACGCTGTTTCTCCTCTAAAGTTGAAATCGAGAAGCGACGGGGGCGGCCCGGCTTGGTCCGCCGGGCCACCGACCACGGCGAGAGAGGAGAGCGCTGCATTTGAATGCGGAAGTTCGGAGGACGTCAACGACAGATTCATTCATTCACTCAGTCGTATTTATTGAGCGCTTAAACTTGTACTTCCCAAGCGCTTAGTACAGTGCTCTGCACGCAGTAAGCGCTCAGTAAATATGATTGATTGATTGCAGGGCACCGGACTGAGCGCTTGGGAAGTACAAGTCGGCCACCTATAGAGACGGCCCCTACCCAACAACGGGCTCATGGGGGATGTGTTAAAGGTGTCTGGGAAGGTCGCAGAGAGATGTGAAGAGGGCAAAAAGGGCCTTTTAAAGTTTGGCCTAAAAATAACAACTATCCACGGCATCATGTTATATATGGTGAAATCAACTGAAAAATGTAAGCAAACATTAGTCCAGCTTGGGAGACTCTAAATCAATTGAAATAACCGTCCCTTTTTATTACTAGTGTTTCTGTTTTAGATTTTCACAGTATCCTTTATACATATATATATATATATGTATAAAGGATACTGTGAAAATCTATATAAGTATATACACACACACACACACACACACACATATATATACTTATATAGATTTTCACAGTATCCTTTATAAAGGAATATATAAATATGTATATTCCTTTACACATATATAGATTTTCCTTTATAGGAATATATGTATATAATACACACACACGTGTGTGTATATATATAATATTCACACACATACACACATATGTGTATATACTTATATAGATTTTCACAGTATCCTTTATAAAGGAATATATAAATATGTATATTCCTTTATACATATTTAGATTTTCCTTTATAGGAATATATGTATATAATACACACACACGTGTGTGTATATATAATATACACACATATGCACATGTGTGTATATATGTGTGTATGTGTGTATATACATATACACACACGTGTATATATGTGTGTGTATATATGCATATACACATGTGTATACACTGAGCCACGGTGCTTCTCACATGTGTATATGTGTGTATATTTATGTGCATATACATGTGAGAAGCAGCCCGGCTCAGTGGCAAGAGCCCGGGCTTGAGAGTCAGAGGTCGTGGGTTCTAATTCCGACGCCGCCACTTGTTAGCTGTGTGACCCTGGGCCAATCAGTTCACTTCTCTGGGCCTCAGTTCCCTCTTCTGTAAAATAGGGATTAAGACTGTGAACCCCACGTGGGGCAACCTGATCACTTTGTATTCCCCCAGCGTTTAGAACAGTGCTTTGTACATAGAAAGCACTTAACAAACACCATCATTATTTTATATATATATATATATATGCACACACACACACATATATACATGTATCTATGTGTATGTATATATGTGTGTGTGTATACATACATACATATATATACATATATATGTATAAAGGAATACTGTGAAAATCTAAAACAGAAAGACTAGTAATAAAAAGAAACGGTTATTTCAATGGATTTAGAGTCTCCCAAGCTGGACTAATGTTTGCTTACATTTTTCAGTTGACTCCACCGTATATCACATGATGCCGGGGGTGGTCTATTTATTACTCTATTTATTTATTTATTTTATTTGTACATATCTATTCTATTTATTTTATTCTGTTAGTATGTTTGGTTTTGTTCCCTGTCTCCCCCTTTTAGACTGTGAGCCCACTGTTGGGTAGGGACTGTCTCTATATGTTGCCAATTTGTACTTCCCAAGCGCTTAGTACAGTGCCCTGCACATAGTAAGCGCTCAATAAATACGATTGATGATGATGATGATGATGGTTGTTATTTTTAGGCCAAACTTTAGAAGGCCCTTTTTGCCCTTTTCACATCTCTCTGCGACCTTCCCAGACACCTTCAACACATCCCCCGTGAGCCCGTTGTTGGGTAGGGACCGTCTCTATATGTGGCCGACTTGTACTTCCCAAGCGCTTAGTCCAGTGCTCTGCACACAGTAAGCGCTCAATAAATACGAATGAGTGAATGAATAAATTTGTCGTTGACGTCCTCCGAATTTCCACATTCAAATGCAGCGCTCTCTTCTCTCGCCATGGTCGGTGGTCCGGCGGACCAAGCCGGGCTGCCCCCGTCGCTTCTCGATTTCAACTTTAGATGAGAAACAGCGCGATATAGTGGATTTAGCCTGGGCCTGGGACTCAATCAGTCAATCAATCGTATTTATTGAGCGCTTACTGTGTGCAGAGCACTGTACTAAGCTCTCGGGAAGTCCAAGTTGGCAACATATAGAGACGGTCCCTACCCAACAGCGGGCTCACAGTCTAAAACGGGGAGACAGACAACCAAACCAAACATACTAACAAAATGAAATAAATAGAGTAGATATTTACAAGTAAAATAAATAGAGTAATAAATATGTACAAACACATATACAGGTGCAAAAGGTCGTGGGTTCTGATCCCGGACCCGCTAGTTGTCTGCCGTGTGACCTTGGGCCAGTCACTTCACTTCTCTGGGCCTCAGTTATCTCGTCCGGAAAATGGGGATCGAGACCGTGAGCCCCACGTTGGAATAGGAATTATATCCAACCTGATTCGCTTTTATCCACCCAGCGCGTAGCGCAGTGCCTGAGTAAGCGCTTAACAAATACCGTGGTTATTATCATTCATTTATTCATTCATTGTCGTATTTATTGAGCGCTTATCGTGTGCAGAGCACCGTACTAAGCGCTTTGAAAGTACAGTTGGGCAACAGGTAGAGACAATCCCTACCCAACAACGGGCTCACGGTCTAGAAATTAGTATTATTGTTACGGTTATCACCCTTTTCCTTGCCTCCCAATTTAATTTTCAGTCATTTAGTTGGGAAATTGGGGAACCCCAAATGAGGATATCCACAGGAAAGGATCAGAGACACCATCAGCGGTCTCCATCCCCACCCCTCCCGATTAGTTTCGGAGTTATTGACTTGGGGGTCCAGCAATGCTCTGATACCGGGGAGACGATCCAGCGTGGCTCGGTGGAAAGAGCCCGGGCTTGAGAGTCAAAGATCATGGGTTCTAATCCCGGCTCTGCCGCTTGTCAGCTGTGTGACTTTGGCCCGGTCACTTGACTTCTCTGGGCCTCAGTTCCCTCATCTGTAAAATGGGGATTAAGACTGTGAGCCCCACGTGGGACAACCTGGTTGCCCTGTATCTACCCCAGTGCTTAGTACGGTGCTTGGCACATAGTAAGCGCTTAACAAATATGAAAAAAAAGACCCTCAACAACATCAGCTCGGGCGACAAGACCCGAGGAAAGCGGGACTGCCATTTTTAAAAGGAAAAAATGGACCGCAAAACTTTCTCCTTCTGCTTATCCGTTCCTTGCCAAGGTGATTGCTTCCGTCCTTTGATATTTACTAGCTACAACTGTCCAGGTTGCGCTCTGTCCCTTAAACGGATGTTCTTACAGGAAAAAAAAAAACCCACGTGATCGTTATTGAGAAGGCGGTTTGCACATCATCATCAATCGTATGTATTGAGCGCTCACTGTGTGCAGAGCACTGTACTAAGTGCTTGGGAAGTACAAGTTGGCAACATATAGAGACAGTCCCTACCCAACAGTGGACTCACAGTCTAAAAGACTGTGAGACATAGTAAGCACTTAATAAATGCTATCATTATTATTATTATTATTATTATTTAAAAGAGCCGTTCTCAGTTTCCTGGCCAAACTCACTAACGGATTTTAGCCACGAGCGTGAGGAGTTTGAAGAGCATCTGTTGCTCACTTGCACGACGGTGCCCATGAACGCCTAGGTGGAAACTTTTTTCTGGTCTTATTTTATAAATGATAATAATAATAATAATAATGATATTTGTTAAGCACACTCTTCTAGACTGTGAGCCCACTGTTGGGTAGGGACCGTCTCTATATGTTGCCAATTTGAGCCCGCTGTCGGGTAAGGACCGTCTCTAGATGTTGCCAACCTGTACTTCCCAAGCGCTTAGTCCAGTGCTCTGCACACAGTAAGCGCTCAATAAATACGATTGAATGAATGAATGAATATGTATACATATGCATATACATATATGTGTATATATGTTTGTACGTATCTATTACTCTTTTATTGGTACATATTTATTATATTTATTTTATTTGGTTAATATGTTTTGTTTTGTTGTCCGTCTCCCCCTTCTAGACTGTGAGTCTGCTGTCGGGTAGGGACCGTCTCTAGATGCTGCCAACCTGTACTTCTCAAGCACTTAGTACAGTGCTCTGCACACAGTAAGCGCTCAATAAATACGATTGAATGAATGAACTTGTACTTCCCAAGCGCTTAGTACAGTGCTCTGCACACAGTAAGCGCTCAATAAATACAATTGATTGACTGATAAAGCGCTTACTCTGCGCCAAGCACTGTTCTAAGCGCTGGGGTAGATCCAAGGTAATCAGGTTGTCCCACGTGGGCAGTCTTCATCCCCATTTTACAGATGAGGTAACTGAGGTCCAGAGAAGTGAAGTGACTTGCCCAAAGTCACCCAGCTGACAAGTGACCGAGCCGGGATTAGAATCCTTGACCTCTGATGCCCAAGCCCGGGCTCTGGCCACTGAGCAACGCTGCTTTTAAAGGCTGGTTATTAAACAGATCACACGCCCCTAACCCGCGGCCCACATCCTCCCCCTGGCCTGGAATCAATCAGTCAATCAATCGTATTTATTGAGCGCTTCCTGTGTGCAGAGCACTGTACTAAGCGCTTGGGAAGTACAAGGTGACAACATATAGAGACGGTCCCTACCCAACAGTGGGCTGCCCTTCCTCCACACATCCACCCTACTGAGAGCTCACCTCCTCCAGGAGGCCTTCCCAAACTGATCCCCTTCCTTCCTCTCTCCCTCGTCCCCCTCTCCATCCCCCCCATCTTACCTCCTTCCCTTCCCCACAGCACCTGTATATATGTATATATGTTTGTACAGATTTATTACTCTATTTATTTATTTTACTTGTACATATCTATTCTATTTTGTTAGTATGTTTGGTTTTGTCTCCCCCTTTTAGACGGTGAGCCCACTGTTGGGTAGGGACTGTCTCTATATGTTGCCAACTTGTACTTCCCAAGCACTTAGTACAGTGCTCTGCACATAGTAAGCGCTCAATAAATACGATTGATGATGATGATGATGGTTTTGTCTCCCCCTTTTAGACTGTGAGCCCACTGTTGGGTAGGGACCGTCTCTATATGTTGCCAATTTGTACTTCCCAAGTGCTTAGTACAGTGCTCTGCACACAGTAAGCGCTCAATAAATACGATTGATGATGATTGATGATGATCCGCCAAGCTAGCTCTCTGCCTCCCTTCAAAGCCCTACTGAGAGCTCACCTCCTCCAGGAGGCCTTCCCACACTGAGCCCCCTTTTTCCCCTCCTCCTCCCCATCCCCCCCCGCCCTCCCTCCTTCCCCTCCCCACAGCACCTGTATAGATGTTTGGACAGATTTATTACTCTATTCATTTCACTTGTACATATTTATTCTACTTATTTTATTTTGTTAATATGCTTTGTTTTGTTCTCTGTCTCCCCCTTCTAGACTGTGAGCCCACTGTTGGGTAGGGACCGTCTCTATATGTTGCCAATTTGTACTTCCCAAGCGCTTAGTACAGTGCTCTGCACACATTAAGCGCTCAACAAATACGATGGATGATGATGATGATTAATGATAATCGTAATAATAACCGTGGTATTTGTTAAGCGCTTACTACGTACCACTTGCTAAGCGTTTGTTAAGTGCTTACTACGAAAGCACTGGGGTGGATACAAGCAAATCGGGTTGGACGCAGTCCCTGTCCCACTGGGGGCTCACAGTCTCAATCCCCATTTTCCAGATGAGGGAACTGAGGCCCAGAGAAGTGAAGTAACTTGTCCACGGTCACACAGCAGACTAGTGGTGGAAGCGGATTTAGAACTCAGGCCCTTCTATCCTCTAGGCCGTGCTGCTTCTCAAATATTCATTCATTCGATCGGATTTATTTTGTTTTGTTGTCTGTCTCCCCCTTTGAGACTGTGAGCCCGCTGTTGGGTAGGGGCCGTCTCCATATGCTGCTAACTTGTACTTCCCAAGCGCTTAGTACAGTGCTCTGCACACAGTAAGTGCTCAATAAATACGATTGAATGAATGAACGAATGAATTTATTGAGTGCTTACTGTGTGCAGAGCACTGTACTAAGCGCTTGGAAAGTACAGTTTGGCAACATAGAGAGACGGTCCCCACCCAACAGCGGGCTCACAGGCTAGAAGGGGGAGACAAACAAAGCAGAACAAGTAGACAGGCATCAATACCATCAAAATAGATAAATAGAATTATAGGTACTTATCATATAAAAGATACTTATAAATACTTATTTATTAAGCATTTTTTGTATGCAAAGCCCTGTACGAATCCCTAGGAGAATAATAATAATAATAATGATGGTGGTATTTAAACACTTACTATGTGCAAAGCACTGTTCTAAGCTCTGGGGAGGTACAAGGTGATCAGGTTGCCCCATGTGGGGCTTACGGACTTCACCCCCATTTTACAGATGAGGGGACTGAGGCCCAGAGAATCAATCAATCAATCAATCGTATTTATTGAGCGCTTACTGTGTGCAGAGCACTGTACTACGCGCTTGGGAAGTACAAATTGGCAACATATAGAGACGGTCCCTACCCAACAGTGGGCTCACAGTCTAGATACTTATAAATACTAATTTATTAAGCATTTATTGTATGCAAAGGACTGTACTAAGCCCTAGGAGAATAATAATAATAATAATAATAATGGTGGTATTTAAGCGCTTACTATGTGCAAAGCACTGTTCTAAGCGCTGGGGAGGTACAAGGTGATCAGGTTGTCCCATGTGGGGCTTACAGTCTTCACCCCCATTTTACAGATGAGGGGACTGAGGCCCAGAGAATCAATCAATCAATCGTATTTATTGAGCGCTTACTGTGTGCAGAGCACTGTACTGAGCACTTGGGAAGTCCAACTTGGCAACATATAGAGACGGTCCCTACCCACCAGTGGGCTCCAGTGAAGTGACTTGCCCAAAGTCACACAGCATAGGGACCGTCTCTGTATGTTGCCAACTTGTACTTCCCAAGCGCTTAGTCCAGTGTTCTGCACACAGTAAGGGCTCAATAAATACGATTGATTGATTGATTGATTGACAAGTGGTGGAGCCGGAATTTGAGCCCATGACCTCTAACTCCCAAGCCCGGGCTCTTTCCCCTGAGCCACGCTGCTTCTCCCATAGCGCTTAGTACAGTGCTGTGCACACCATAAGCACCATAAGTAAATACGATTGAGTGAATGAATGGATTTCACCCGATCCGTCGTCCCTTGCGGGGCTCCCAATCTAGCGAAGCAGCGTGGCTCAGTGGAAAGAGCCCGGGCTTTGGAGTCAGAGGTCATGGGTTCGAATCCCGGCTCCGCCACATCTGCTGTGTGATCTTGGGCAAGTCACTTAACTTCTCTGAGCCTCCATTCCCTCATCTGTAAAATGGGGATGAAGACTGTGAGCCCCACGTGGGGCAACCTGATCACCCTGTATCCTCCCCAGCGCTTAGAACAGTGCTTTGCACATAGTAAGCGCTTAACAAATGCCAATTATTATTATTATTCTCTCTTTTTTCCGACTCCAGCTGTCTCCGGCAAACGGGCTTGCGGCTGCAGCTTCTTTCCCCTTTCCTCCCCCTCCGACCTTGGAGCCGTTGCTCCCGTTTATTCCCTTGTGGATAAAACCCTGGAAAATGGGGATGAAGACTGGGAGCCCCCCGTGGGACAACCTGTTGACCTTGTATCTCCCCCAGCGCTTAGAACAGTGCTTGGCACATAGTAAGCGCTTAACAAGTACCAAAATTATTATCATTATTATCGTTAACCCAGGCTTGGGAGTCCGAAGGACCTGGGTTCTAATCCCGGCTCTGCCGCTTGGCTGCTGGGTGGCCTTGAGCAAGTCCCATCGCTTCTCTGGGCCTCAGTTCCCTCATCTGTAAAATGGGGAAGGAGACTGTGAGCCCCACGTGGGACAGGGACTGTGTCCAACCCGATTTACTTGGATCCATCAATCAATCTTATTTATTGAGCGCTTACTGTGTGCAGAGCACTGTACTAAGCGCTTGGGAAGTACAAGTTGGCAACATAAAGAGGCGGTCCCTACCCAACAGTGGGCTCACAGTCTAGAAGGGGGCTCATCCACCCCAGCACTTAGTACAGTGCCTGGCACATAGTAAGCGCTTAACAAATGCCATTATTATCACTGCTGGTATTCGCATTATTATTATTACTAAGCCTGTCAGGATCCACTGTTTCCCCCCTGCTCCAGTAATAATAATAATAGCATTTATTAAGCGCTTACTATGTGCCAAGCACTGTTCTAAGCACTGGGGTGGTTACAAGGTGATCAGGTTGTCCCACGGCGGGGCTCACAGTCTTCATCCCCATTTTACAGATGAGGGAACTGAGGCCCAGAGAAGTGAAGTGTCTTGCCCAAAGTCACCCAGCTGACAAGTGGCGGAGCTGGGATTTGAACCCATGACCTCTGACTCCAAAGCCCGGGCTCTTTCCACTGAGCCACGCTGCTTTTCAAACAAGGTGATCAGGTTGTCCCACGGGGGCGGGGGCTCACAGTCTTAATCCCCATTTTACGGATGAGGTCACTGAGGCCCAGAGAAGTGACGTGACTTGCCCAAAGTCACACAGCTGACAATTGGCAGAGCCGGGATTTGAACCCATGACCGCTGACTCTAAAGCCCGGGATCTTTCCACCGAGCCATGCTGCTTAGTGGCTAGAGTGACTTTTAGACTGTGAGCCCACTGTTGGGTAGGGACTGTCTCTATGTGTTGCCAATTTGTACTTCCCAAGCGCTTAGTACAGTGCTCTGCACATAGTAAGCGCTCAATAAATACGATTGATTGATTGATAGAGCCCAGGTTTGGGAGTCAAGAGGACCTGGGTTTTAATCCTGACTCCGCCACTTGTCTGCTCTGTGACCTTGGCCAAGTCATTTAACTTCTCGGGGCCTCAGTATCTTCATCTGTAAAATGGGGATAAGATTGTGAGTCCCATGTGGGACAGCGACTGTGTCCAACCCGACAGTGCCCGGCATTACAGGAAGTGCGGATTTGGGAGCCCGAGGATGTGGGTTCTAATCCCTGCTCTGCCAATTGTCTGCTGTGTGCCCTTGGGCAAGTCACTTCATTCATTCATTCAATCGTATTTATTGAGAGTTTACTGTGTGCAGAGCACTGTACTAAGTGCTTGGGAAGAAGCAGCGTGGCTCAGTGGAAAGAGCCTGGGCTTGGGAGTCAGAGGTCATGGGTTCTAATCCCGGCGCCGCCGCTTGTCAGCTGTGTGACTTTGGGCAAGTTACTTCACTTCTCTGGGCCTCAGTTACCTCATCTGGAAAATGGGAATTAAGACTGTGAGCCCCACATGGGACAAACATGTATGCACCTCAGCCCTTAGAACAGTGCTTTGCACACAATAAGCACTTAACAAATGCCATTATTATTATTATTATCATTATTATTATTATTATTATTACAAGTCGGCAACATATAGAGACGGTCCCTACCCAACAACAGGCTCACTTCACTTCTCCTTGCCTCAGTTCCCTCAGCTGTAAAATGGGATTAGGACTGTGAGCCCCACGTGGGACAACCTGATGACCCTGTGTCTACCCCAGCATTATTTAAAACAGTGCTTGGCACAGAGTAAGCGCTTAACAAATACCATCATTATTATTAATTATCATTATTAAAAAAGTGCAACCAGGTATATCTATTTAAAATATCACCTGTGTTTATATGTCTCCCTTTCAATCAGTGGTATTCATAATAATAATGATGGCATTTATTAAGCGCTTACTATGTGCAAAGCACTGTTCTAAGCGCTGGGAAGGTTACAAGGTGATCAGGTTGTCCCACAGGGGGGCTCACAGTCTTCATCCCCATTTTCCAGATGAGGGAACTGAGGCTCAGAGAAGTGAAGTGACTTGCCCAAAGTCACCCAGCTGACAAGTGGTGGAGCCGGGATTTGAACCCATGACCTCTGACTCCAAAGCCCGGGCTCTTTCCACTGAGCCATCTGCTTCTCTTTTCATCTTCCTCCCTTCAAAGCCCTACTGAGAGCTCACCTCCTCCAGGAGGCCTTCCCAGACTGAGCCCCCTTTTTCTTCTCCTCCTCCCCATCCCCTCCGCCCTACCTCCTTCCCCTCCCCACAGCACCTGTACATATGTTTGTACAGATTTATTACTCTATTTTACTTGTCCATATTTACTATTCTATTTATTTTTATTTCTATTTATTCTGACGACTTGACACCCGTCCACATGTTTTGTTTTGTTGTCCGTCTCCCCCTTCTAGACTGTGAGCCCGCTGTCGGGTAGGGACCGTCTCTATATGTTGCCGACTTGTACTTCCCAAGCACTTAGCACAGTGCTCTGCACACAGTAAGCGCTCAATAAATACGATTGAATGAATGACTTCAGGGTTTACTGCATGCACAGCACTGTACTAAACGCTTGGCAGAATATAGCACAACAGTGTTGGTAGACAATATTCCCTGCCCGCAGTCAGCTGTGAGAAGCAGCGTGGCTCAGTGGATAGAGCCCGGGCTCGGAGTCGGAAGGACGTGGGTTCTAATCCCAGCACCGCCTCTTGTCGGCCGTGCGACCTTGGGCAAATCCCTTCACTTCTCTGGGCCTCAGTTCCCTCATCTGGAAAATGGGGATTAAGACTGTGAGCCCCCCGTGGGACAGGGACAACCTGACTAACTTGTATCTACTCCAGTCCTTAGAATGGTGCTTGGCACATAGTATTCATTCATTCATTCATTCAATCGTATTTATTGAGCGCTTACTGTGTGCAGAGCACTGGACTAAGCGCTTGGGAAGTACAAGTCGGCAACATAAGCACTTAACCCCTCTCCCCCTCCCCATCCCCCCCGCCCTCCCTCCTTCCCCTCCCCACAGCACCTGTATATATGTTTGTACAGATTTATTACCCTATTTATTTTACTTGTACATATTTACTATTCTATTTATTTTGTTAATGACGTGCTTCTAGCTTTATTTCTATTTATTCTGATGGCTTGACACCTGTCCACATGTTTTGTTTTGTTGTCTGTCTCCCCCTTCTAGACTGTGAGCCTGCTGTTGGGCAGGGACCATCTCTAGATGTTGCCAACTTGTACTTCCCAAGCACTTAGTACAGTGCTCTGCACACAGTAAGCTCTCAATAAATATAATTGAATGAATGAACAAGCACCATCAGCATCATTATTATCATTACTATTAATGAGCCATTATTTTAGCAACTGAAGAGCAGGAAATTTGAGCGCTTACTGTGTGCAGAGCACTGGACTAAGCGCTTGGGACGTACAAGTTGGCAACATATCGAGACGGTCCCTACCCAACAGTATTCATTCAGTCATTCATTCAATCAATAATTCAATAATAATTCGATAATAATAATAATAATTCAATAATAATTCAATAATTCAATAATAATTTGCTCATTATTCATAATAGGGATTTGATAATAATAATAATAATGATGATGGTGATGGTATTTGTTAACTTACTATGTGCCAAGCACTGTTTTAAGTGCTGAGAGCCGAGGGTGGGAGTCAGAGGTTGTGGGTTCTAATCCCAGCTCTGCCACTGATCAGCTGTGTGACTTTGGGCAAGTCGCTTCACTTTTCGGCGCTTAGAACAGTGCCAGTGCTTAGAACAGTGCTTTGCACATAGTAAGCACTTAATAAATGCTATTATTATTATTATTCTCTGCGCCTCAGTTACCTCATCTGGAAAATGGGGTCAGCTGTGTGACATTGGGCAAGTCACTTAACTTCTCAGTGCCTCAGTTCCCTCATCTGTAAAATGGGGATTAAGACTGTGAGCCCCACGTGGGACAACCTGTCTCCCCAGCGCTTAGAACAGTGCTTTGCACATAGTAAGCGCTTAACAACTACTATCATTATTAGTATTATTATGGGGATTAAGACTGTGAGCCCCACGTGGGACAACCTGATCACCTTATATCCCCCCAGTGCTTAGAACAGTGCTTTGCACATAGTAAGCGCTTAACAAATACTATTATTATTATTATTATTATGAGGATTAAGACTGTGAGCCCCACGTGGGACAACCTGATTACCTTTTATCTCCCCCACTGCCTAGAACAGTGCTTGGCACATAGTAAGTGCTTAATAAATGCCATTAATATTATTATTGTTATTATTATTATTATGGTCCCACATGGGGCTCATGGGGCAGCATGGCTCAGTGGAAAGAGCCTGGGCTTTGGAATCAAGGGTCATGAGTTCAAATCCTGGCTCTGCCAATTGTCAGTTGTGTGACTTTGGGCAAGTCACTTCACTTCTCTAGGCCTCAGTTCCCTCATCTGTAAAATGGGGATGAAGACTGTGAGCCCCTGTGGGACAACCTGATCACCTTGTAACCTCTCCAGCGCTTAGAACAGTGCTTTGCACATAGTAAGCGCTTAATATGTTTATAGGCATTTGTTACTCTATTGATTTATTTTACTTGTGCATATTTATTCTATTTATTTTATTCTGTTAATATGTTTTGTTTTGTTCTCTGTCTCCCCCTTCTAGACTGTGAGCCCGCTGTTGGGTAGGGACCGTCTCTAGATGTTGCCATCTTGTGCTTCCCAAGAGCTTAGTACAGTGCTCTGCACACAGTAAGCGCTCAATAAATACAATTGAATGAATGAATACTGTTGGGTAGGGACCGTCTATATGTTGCCAACTTGTACTTCCCAAACGCTTAGTACAGCGCTCTGCACACAGTAAGCGCTCAATAAATACGATTGAATGAATGAATGAATACTGTTGGGTAGGGACCATCTCTATATGTTGCCAACTTGTACTTCCCAAGCGCTTAGTCCAGTGCTCTGTACACAGTAAGCGCTCAATAAATACGATTGAATGAATGAATGAATACTGTTGCGTAGGAACCGTCTGTATATGTTGCCAACTTGTACTTCCCAAGCGCTTAGTCCAGTGCTCTGCACACAGTAAGTGCTCCATAAATACGATCGATTGATTGACTGATTGAAAAAAATAGATAAATAATGTGCAGTATACCGCATCAATAACCAACGTGGCCAGCGCTCAGCACGGTGCGGGCACGTTGAGAAGCAGCGTGGCTTAGTGGAAAGAGCAAGGGCTTGGGAGTCGGAGGGCATGGGTTCGAATGCCGCCTCCCCCACATAAATATGATTGATTGATTGATTGGTTGATGATGTATGTCACGGACTGACCGATGGGAATAAAATCCCCTTTTTTTCTGCTCTGAACAGTGCATCCCCCTGTTCGTGGAGGTGGTGCTGGAGCGGTTAACCCGGGGCGTTAAAACCAGCGAGCTGCGAACCATGTGCCTGCAGGTTGCTATCGCGGCGCTGTACTACAATCCTAACCTGCTCCTACAAACCCTGGAGCATCTTCACTTTCCGCACAATCCGGGGCCCATCACCGCGCAGTTTATAAACCAGTGGATGAATGACACAGATTGTTTTTTGGGGTAAGTGTCCTCTCGGGTTCATGATCGCTGTACTGGAAGGCCCACCTTGTCCCTGGAAACCTTTACTCTATACTCGATCAATCCACGTGAGCCCACTGTCGGGTAGGGACCGTCTCTATATGTTGCCAACTTGGACTTCCCAAGCGCTTAGTACAGTGCTGTGCACACAGTAAGCTCTCAATAAATATGACTGAATGAATGAATAGCTTTAATTCTATTTTTTCTGATGGTTTTGACCCCTGTCCACCTGTTTTGTTCCGTCGTCCGTCTCCCCCTTCTAGACGGTGAGCCCGTTGTTGGGTAGAGACCGTCTCTCGATGTTGTCGACTTGTACTTCCCAAGCGCGTAGTCCAGTGCTCTGCACACAGTAAGCGCTCAATAAATACGACTGAATGAATGAATGAATAATAATAATAATAATAATGGCATTTATTAAGCACTTACTATGTGCAAAGCACTGTTCTAAGCGCTGGGGGGATACAAGGTGATCAGGTTTTGTTTTTTTTTTTAATGGCATTTATTAAGTTCTTACTATGTGCAAAGCACTGTTTTAAGCGCTGGGGAGGTTACAAGGTGATTAGGTTGTCCCACAAGGGGCTGACAGTCTTCATCCCCATTTTACAGATGAGGTAACTGAGGCCCAGAGAAGTGAAGTGACTTGTCCAAAGTCACACAGCTGACAGTTGGCGTAGCCGGGATTTGAACCCTTGACCTCTGACTCCAAAGCCCGTGCTCTTTGCACTGAGCCACGCTGCTTCTCTTGTCCCACGGGGGGCTCACAGGCTTCATCCTCAATTTACAGACGAGGGAACTGAGGCCCGGAGAAGTGAAGTGACTTGCCCAAAGTCACACAGCTGGTAAATGCGATTGATTGATTGACTGATTGAAGAAAATAGATAAATAAGGCGCAGTATACCGGATAAATAACCAACGTGGCCAGCGCTTAGTACAGTGCGGGCACGTTGAGAAGCAGCGTGGCTTAGTGGAAAGAGCAAGGGCTTGGGAGTCGGAGGGCATGGGTTCGAATCCTGCCTCCCCCACATGCCTGCTGTGTGACCTTGGGCAAGTCACTTCACTTCTCGGGGCCTCAGTTCCCTCATCTGTAAAATGGGGATTAAGAATGTGAGCCCCACATGGGACCACTTCATCTCCTTGTATCCCCCCCAGCGCTTAGAATCAATCAATCAATCAATCATATTTATTGAGTGCTTACTGTGTGCAGAGCACTGTACTAAGCGCTTGGGAAGTACAAGTTGGCAACATATAGAGACAGTCCCTACCTAACAGTGGGCTCACAGTCTAAAAGAGTGGGCCCACAGTCTAAAAGAACAGTGCTTTACACATAGTAAGCACTTTGCACATAGTTAGTGCACTGTGTCCACCCTCACCAACTCTGAAATCCCTCTCTCTGATCATAATCTTCTCACCTGCCTCCTCACTCACACTCCTTTCCCCTGTAAATCCGTATTACTCCCTCACAGAGATCTCCGCTCTCTGGACCCCACCCATCTTTCGGAGCGCCTCACACCCCACCTCGCCGCCCTCTCCTCTCTACCCAGTCTTGATGATCAGATTACTGCTCTCAACTCTACCCTTTCTACTCAGCTAGACTCGCTCGCTCCCCTCTCCCTTCGCCGCTCTCGCACCACTAACCCACAGCCCTGGATCACTGCCACTGTCCGCCTCCTTCGCTCTTATGCTCGAGCTGCCGAACGCTGCTGGCGAAAGTCTAAACACCATGCCAACCTCGTTCACTTCAAGTTTATCCTTTCCTGCCTTAACTCAGCCCTCTCTTCTGCCAGACAAAACTATTTCTCCTCCCTTATTGACACCCATGCCCATCACCCCCGCCAGCTCTTCCGTACATTCAACTCCCTTCTCAGGCCCCCGGTTCCTCCCCCTCCTCCTTCCCTCACCCCCAACGATCTGGCCTCCTACTTCATTAACAAAATTAAATCCATCAGGTCTGACCTCCCCAAAGTCACTCCCCCCACATCTCCAACCCCCCGGCTCTCAACACTCTCTGCTACTCTCCCATCCTTCCCAGCAGTATCCTCAGAGGAGCTCTCCTCCCTCCTCTCAAGTGCTACTCCGGCCACCTGTGCTTCTGACCCCATCCCCTCTCATCTCATGAAATCTCTCGCTCCATCCCTTCTCCCCTCCTTAACTTCCATCTTCAACTGCTCACTCTCCACTGGTTCCTTCCCCTCTGCCTTCAAACATGCCCATGTCTCTCCCATCCTAAAAAAACCCTCTCTTGACCCCACCTCACCTTCTAGTTATCGCCCCATCTCCCTCCTACCATTCCTTTCCAAACTCCTTGAACGAGTCATCTACACTGGCTGCCTCGAATTCCTCAACAACAACTCTCTCCTCGACCCCCTCCAGTCTGGCTTCCGTCCCCTACATTCCACGGAAACTGCCCTCTCAAAGGTCACCGATGACCTCCTGCCTGCCAAATCCAACGGCTCATACTCTGTCCTAATCCTCCTCGACCTCTCAGCTGCCTTTGACACTGTGGACCACCCCCTTCTTCTCAACACGCTATCTGACCTTGGCTTCACAGACTCCGTCCTCTCCTGGTTCTCCTCTTATCTCTCCGGTCGTTCTTTCTCAGTCTCTTTTGCGGGCTCCTCCTCCCCCTCCCATCCTCTTACTGTGGGGGTTCCCCAAGGTTCAGTGCTTGGTCCCCTTCTGTTCTCTATCTACACACACTCCCTCGGTGACCTCAATCGCTCCCACGGCTTCAACTATCACCTCTACGCTGATGACACCCAGATCTACATCTCTGCCCCTGCTCTCTCCCCCTCCCTCCAGGCTCGCATCTCCTCCTGCCTTCAGGACATCTCCATTTGGATGTCTGCCCACCACCTAAAGCTCAACATGTCGAAGACTGAACTCCTTGTCTTCCCTCCCAAACCTTGTCCTCTCCCTGACTTTCCCATCTCTGTTGACGGCACTACCATCCTTCCCGTCTCACAAGCCCGCAACCTTGGTGTCATCCTCGACTCCGCTCTCTCATTCCCCCCTCACGTCCAAGCTGTCACCAAAACCTGCCGGTCTCAGCTCCGCAACATTGCCAAGATCCGCCCTTTCCTCTCCATCCACACCGCTACCCTTCTCGTTCAAGCTCTCATCCTATCCCGTCTGGACTACTGCATCAGCCTTCTCTCTGATCTCCCATCCTCATGTCTCTCCCCACTTCAATCCATACTTCATGCTGCTGCCCGGATTGTCTTTGTCCAGAAACGCTCTGGGCATGTTACTCCCCTCCTCAAAAATCTCCAGTGGCTACCAATCAATCTGCGCATCAGGCAGAAACTCCTCACCCTGGGCTTCAAGGCTGTCCATCACCTCCCCCCCCTCCTACCTCCCCTCCCTTCTCTCCTTCTCCAGCCCAGCCCGCACCCTCCGCTCCTCCGCCGCTAATCTCCTCACCATGCCTCCTTCTCGCCTGTCCCGCTATCGACCCCCGGCCCACGTCCTCCCCCAGGCCTGGAATGCCCTCCCTCTGCCCCTCCGCCAAGGTAGCTCTCTTCCTCCCTTCAAGACCCTGCTGAGAGCTCACCTCCTCCAGGAGGCCTTCCCAGACTGAGCCCCTTCCTTCTTCTCCCCCTCGTCCCCCTCTCCATCCCCCCATCTAACCTCCTTCCCTTCCCCACAGCACCTGTATATATGTATATATGTTTGTACATATTTATTACTGTTTATTTATTAATTTATTTTACTTGTACTTACATTTGTTAGACCACTGAAGCTGCCAATTGATATTATGTAATTGAGGTGACTATATTATTGTGAGTGAGTAATTTAAAGAGGCCAGAATACTAACAAGACTCTCCTATTAGCTTTCTACCTTTGAATTAGGCCAGAGAGCACTTAATCTTACAGAGACAGAATGTCACGTGAACCCTTCTGATTGCCTATGGAAACAAAATTCGCGGTGTTTAAAAATAGCTGTTTCATAACATTTTCCAGCCCTCTTGTTCATCCGCTGTCCTGTAGGAATCGAATGAATTTCAGTACGTTAAATTTCCCGGATGCCAGTGTTAATCGCGCGATCACGGTTAGTAGCGTATTAAAATATCTGAGTAAATGCCTGTTGCTAAATTCATGGTGAGCAATCTATAAAATATATCTGAAAGATGTGCTAATATTAACTAAGACTGTTAAGTGGATTGTGAGCATAATGTAGAAGCTGAAATTACAAGAGAGATCCTGCCCCGTAATTTAAAGGTTAATATGTCTCCTGTAACTGAGCCCACTGTTGGGTAGGGACTGTCTCTATATGTTGCCAACTTGTACTTCCCAAGCGCTTAGTACAGTGCTCTGCACACAGTAAGCGCTCAATAAATACGATTGATTGATTGATTGATTGATTTAATGACTGTTATGTTAGCATGAGAAGCAGAGTGGCCTAATAGAAAGAGCTGGCAATAACAATAATGGTATTTATTGGTATTTATGGTATTATTGGTATTTACCAATTTATTTATTGGTAAAATGGTATTTATTAAGCGCTTACTATGTGCCAAGCACTGTTCTTCCGAGCGCTGTGGGGTAGGTACAAGGGAATCAGGTTGGACACAGTCCCTGTCCGTCATTCATTCATCCAATCGTATTTATTGAGCGCTTCCTGTGTGCAGAGCACTGGGCTCACAGTCTTCATCCCCGTTGTGCAGATGAGATAACTGAGGCACAGAGAAGTGAAGTGACGCGTCACTTCACACAGCAAAGTCAGAAGACCTGAGTTCTAATGATGATGATGTCATTCTTTTAGACTGTGAGCCCACTGTTGGGTAGGGACTGTCTCTATATGTTGCCAATTTGTACTTCCCAAGCACGTAGTACAGTGCTCTGCACACAGTAAGCGCTCAATAAATACGATTGATGATTGATGATTTATTAAGCGCTTACTATGTGCAAAGCACTGTTGTAAACAATTGGCAGAGCCAGGTGTTGAACCCACGACCTTGGACCCCAAAGCCCGGGCTCTTTCCACTGAGCCCAAGCGCTTAGTACAGTGCTCTGCACACAGTAAGCGCTCAATAAATACGATTGATTGATTGATTGATTGAGCCACGCTGCTTCTCTGATAGGATAGGATCAGTGATTGTATTAATTCAGTGAGTCATTGACTTCGTTCCAACTGAGCTGGCCGAGTGGCATCCCTTTGGGGTTTGACGTTTTTGTGGGTTCAAGGCATCCTCTAGACCGGATAGGATTCAGGAGGGACAACCTAGAAGGTATTTGCAGCCAACTTTTGATTCTATTTCTTTCCTTCGATACTTAGTAAAATGAAGACTTGCCTAGAATAAATCTGTTAATCTTCGTATGTTCATTCATTCATTCAGTTGTATGTATTGAGCGTTTACGATGTGTAGAGCACCGTATTAAGCGCTTGAGAAATCCAAGTCAGCGACATATAGAGACGGTCCCTACCCAACAGCGGGCTCACAGTCTAAAAAGGGGGTGATGCCTTTTAAAAGGCATTTTAAAGTGCCTTTAAAAAAAAAAATTTTTATGGTATTTCCTAAGTGCTTACTATGTGACCGACACTATTTTAAGCGCTGGGGTAGATATAAGCTAATAATAATAATGGCATTTATTAAGCGCTTACTATGTGCAAAGCACTGTTCTGAGCGCTGGGGAGGTTACGAGGTGATCAGGTTGTCCCACGGGGGGCTCACAGTCTTAATCCCCATTTTACAGATGAGGTAACTGAGGCACAGAGAAGGGAAGTGACTTGCCCAAAGTCACACAGCTGACAGTTGGCGGAGCTGGGATTTGAACCCATGACCTCTGACTCCAAAGCCCGGGCTCTTTCCAGTGAGCCACGCCACTTCTCCTGAGCCACGCTGCTTCTCTAATCAAGTTGGACATCTTCCTTGTCCCCCATAGGGCTCCCAGTCTTAATCCCCATTTTACAGATGAGGTAACTGAGGCACAGAGAAGTGAAGTGACTTTCCCACGCTCACGCAGCGGACGCTCTGTATTAGAAGTGCTTGATTGTAGAAAATACGGTAACTTGAACAGAGGGAACGTAACTGGAGAACCGTAACAAAATATCACTGGAACAATGACTCTCAATAAAAAAAAGTTCACGGGTCTACTCTTGGATTTTTTTCCCTTAGCTGTCTAAATGGAATTACCCACCCAAATTTTCGAAATTCCCCCAAAATCCAGAAACAGTTCAAAGCAATTGTGTCAAATCTCAGGAGTCGACAATTGTGATTATGTCACTTCCTTTCCCAGCCCTTCCAGCAATTTGGGAGAAGTGTTTACTATGAGAATAATAATAATAATTATAGTCATTTGTTAAGTGTCTACAATATGCCAAGGACCGTATTAAGCACTGAGGTAGAGAAAAGGTAATCAGGCCAGACACAGTCTGTGCAGGGATCATACGGGGCTCACAGTTTAATCAATCAATCAATCAATCGTATTTATTGAGCACTTACTGTGTGCAGAGCACTGTACTAAGCGCTTGGGAAGTACAAGTTGGCAACATATAGAGACAGTCCCTACCCAACAGTGGGCTCACAATCTAAAAGCAGTTTAAGGGAGAAGAAGGATGAGTATTTCACCCCCAGCTTCCTTAGAGGAAACCGAGGCAAAGAGAAGTTAAGTGACTTGTCCAAGGTCACAAAGCAGGCTGCCTGATCTTAGAATCAATCAATCAATCGTATTTATTGAGCGCTTACTGTGTGCAGAGCACTGTACTAAGCGCTTGGAAGGGTTTATGAACAGTGAAATGGAGAGCAAGCAGAAGAGAGAAAAATATGGAGAATAATATGCGATGGAGATTAATCATCCCTAAATGAAAAATTGAATGTTTTCAGTGGGGAAAGAACCCAGTAACTTTAATCTGATTGCAAGACGTCACCGTGTTTTTTACATACTTCTTGGCTAAAGCATCAGGGAAAGACAAATTGCCTTTTTAAGAATCAAATTGCAGAGTTAATGCGCCAATTAGAATTCCGTGATCCTGTCGAGTTCCCTACTGATGAAGATTTCTGGGCTAGGGAATGTTTCATTGAGTCTCTTGGCTCAAGACTCAAATCTACAAAGTAGGAAATGTTATATTTCTGTAATGACTTGGATTCATCATGTGGAAATTCTTTTTTAATGATAATGCTCCCGGGTCCTCTCTACTTGCCTTGCAGGAGGAATGTCTGCCGTGTGACTTTGGGCAAGACCCTTCACTTCTCTGGGCCTCGGTTCCCTCATCTGTAAAATGGGGGTTAAGACTGTGAGCCCCACGTGGGACAACCTGATCAATCAATCAATCAATTGTATTTATTGAGCGCTTACTATGTACAGAGCACTGTACTAAGCGCTTGGGAAGTACAAATTGGCAACATATAGAGACAGTCCCTACCCAACAGTGGGCTCACAGTCTAAAAGGGAGAGACAGAGAACAAAACCAAACATACTAACAAAATAAAATAAATAGAATAGATATCATCATCATCAATCGTATTTATTGAGCGCTTACTATGTGCAGAGCACTGTACTAAGCGCTTGGGAAGTACAAATTGGCAACATATAGAGACAGTCCCTACCCAACAGTGGGCTCACAGTCTAAAAGGGGGAGACAGAGAACAAAACCAAACATACTAACAAAATAAAATAAATAGAATAGATATGTACAAGTAAAATAAATAAATAGAGTAATAAATATGTACAAACATATATACATATATACAGATGCTGTGGGGAAGGGAAGGAGGTAAGATGGGGGGATGGAGAAGGGGATGAGGGGGAGAGGAAGGAAGGGGCTCAGTCTGGGAAGGCCTCCTGGAGGAGGATTACCTTGTATCCCCCCCAGCACTTAGAACAGTGCTTGGCACATAGTAAGCGCTTAGCAAATGCCATCATTATTATTATTATTATTATTAAATCAAAAACGCTGGCGATGGTGACTTTTTTGCTTTTTTCTTTTTACTGAGTTCTCTGTGGGGGTTGAGCATTATTTAACCATGGTTCTTTATGAGGTTTAGCGTGTTAAAACATCCAGAGGACGTGAGCCGAGGGAACACGACTTGGAAATCGGGGGCAGCGAAATGGCACGCCAAGGATTCTTTTGCAGAAAAAGTAGAAGGTCTGAGCCGAAGCAGATGCTTCCCTTAAATTCAGAGTAGTGGGTGTATTTCTCCAGCACCATGTCACCCTGGAACCACCTTCAAATCGGTTACTGATCCTTCCCGAAAATGAGCAGATATTAAGAACTCGCTTCTGCCAAGTAGATCATCATTAGGGCAGCGGAAGAATAGAGAGGCTCACCTTTGCAAGTAATTTAGGGAAAGAGGTGGGGATTATTAAATAAGCAGAGACGGTGAAAAAGCCAAGGCCGAATGAGGTGATTTTTCGATGCGGTTGCAGGCTCCTGGCTCTGGCCGTGTTAACGGAAGAGTATAAATGCTGTTTTGGGGTCAGCCCATCCAGCCTGGTATTTTGTTCCTGACTTGGATCACCAGATGCTCGGAGGAAAGGTGTGATGGCTGTCCTTATAATAATAATAATAATAATAATAATAACAATAATAATAGTAATAATGGTATTTGTTAACCGCTTACTTTGTGCCGAGCACTGTTTTTTTACAATGGCATTTATTAAGCACTTACTGTGTGCAAAGCACTGTTCTAAGTGCTGGGGAGGTTACAAGGTGATCAAGTTGTCCCACGGGTGGGCTCACAGTCTTCATCCCCATTTGACAGATGAGGTAACTGAGGCCCCGAGAAGTGAAGTGACTTGCCCAAAGTCACACAGCTGACAGTTGGCAGAGCCGGGATTTGAACCCATGACCTCTGACTCCAAAGCCCGGGCTCTTTCCACCGAGCCACGCTCAAGCGTTGGGATAGGTACAAGGTTATCAGGCCGTCCCAGGTGAGGCTCACGGTGTTAATCCCCATTTTACAGATGAGGTAACTGAGGACCAGAGAAGTGATTTGCCCAAAGTCACACAGCTGACAAGGGGCGGAGCCGGGATTAGAACCCACGACCTCTGACTCCCAAGCCCGGGTTCTTTCTACTAAGCCACGCTGCTGCCCTTCTTGTAGTTAATAGTAATAATAATAATGGTATTTGTTAAGCACTTACTATGTGCAAAGCACTGTTCTAAGCGCTGGGGGGATACAAGGTGATCAGGTTGTCCAGCGGGGGGCTCACAGTCTTAATCCCCATTTTGCAGGTGAGGGAACTGAGGCCCGGAGAAGTGAAGTGACTTGCCCAGTGTCACACAGCTGACAATTGGCGGAGCCGGGATTTGAACCCATGACCTCTGACTCCAAAGCCCGGGCTCTTTCCACTGAGCCATGCTGCTTCTCTCGGTTCATCCTAATGGTCACGGCTGGATTGTCTGAGAAGCAGCGTGACCTAATGGAAAGAGCACGGATGTGGAATTCGTTCAGTATATTCAGTGGTGTTTATTGAGCGCTTACTGTGTGCGGAGCACTCAACTAAGGCCCTGAGAGAGTGCAGTAGACAAAGAT
The DNA here is from genome assembly GCF_015852505.1 of Tachyglossus aculeatus. NCBI lineage: Eukaryota > Metazoa > Chordata > Mammalia > Monotremata > Tachyglossidae > Tachyglossus > Tachyglossus aculeatus. Next base: position 143,390,230 of record NC_052067.1, on the reverse strand, counting down.
GCAGCATGGCGTCAACATGTCAAAGACTGAGCTCCTTGTCTTCCCTCCCAAACCTTGTCCTCTCCCTGACTTTCCCATCTCTGTTGACGGCACTACCATCCTTCCCGTCTCACAAGCCCGCAACCTTGGTGTCATCCTCGACTCCGCTCTCTCATTCACCCCTCACATCCAAGCCGTCACCAAAACCTGCCGGTCTCAGCTCCGCAACATTGCCAAGATCCGCCCTTTCCTCTCCATCCAAACCGCTACCCTGCTAATTCAAGCTCTCATCCTATCCCGTCTGGACTACTGCACTAGCCTTCTCTCTGATCTCCCATCCTCGTGTCTCTCTCCACTTCAATCCATACTTCATGCTGCTGCCCGGATTATCTTTGTCCAGAAACGCTCTGGACATATTACTCCCCTCCTCAAAAACCTCCAATGGCTACCGATCAATCTGCGCATCAAGCAGAAACTCCTCACCCTGGGCTTCAAGGCTGTCCATCACCTCGCCCCCTCCTACCTCCCCTCCCTTCTCTCCTTCTACTGCCCAGCCCGCACCCTCCGCTCCTCCACCACTAATCTCCTCACTGTACCTCGCTCTCGCCTGTCCCGCCATCGACCCCCGGCCCACGTCCTCCCCCGGTCCCGGAATGCCCTCCCTCTGCCCATCCACCAAGCTAGCTCTCTTCCTCCCTTCAAGGCCCTGCTGAGAGCTCACCTCCTCCAGGAGGCCTTCCCAGACTGAGCCCCTTCTTTCCTCTCGTCCCCCTCTCCATCCCCCCGTCTAACCTCCTTCCCTTCCCCACAGCACCTGTATATATGTATATATGGTTGTACATATTTATTACTCTATTTATTTATTTATTTATTTATTTATTTTACTTGTACATTTCTATCCTACTTATTTTATTTTGTTGGTATGTTTGGTTCTGTTCTCTGTCTCCCCCTTTTAGACTGTGAGCCCACTGTTGGGTAGGGACTGTCTCTATGTGATGCCAATTTGTACTTCCCAAGCGCTTAGTACAGTGCTCTGCACATAGTAAGCGCTCAATAAATACGATTGATTGATTGATTGATTGATTGGCGTGGTGGGTAGAGTACAGTACAGTGCCTCAGTGCTTAGCACGGTGCCTGGCACAAAGTAAGCGCTTAACAAACACCATCATTATTCTCATTATTATCAAGCACGTGCCCGGGAGTCAGAAGGTCATGGGTTCTAATCCCGGCTCCGCCACTTGTCTGGTGTGTGACCTTGGGGAAGTCACTTCACTTCTCTGGGCCTCAGTCACCTCATGGGGGCAAGACTGAGCCCACTGTTGGGTAGGGACTGTCTCTATGTGTTGCCAACTTGTACTTCCCAAGCACTTAGTACAGTGCTCTGCACACAGTAAGCGCTCAATAAATACGATTGGTGGATTGTGAGTCCCTCCTGGGACAGGGACTGTGTCCAACCTAATTTACTGGTATCCACCCCAGCGCTTAGTTTAGTGCCTGGTTCGTAGTAAGTGCTTCACAAATACCGTAATTACTATTAAGAACAGACACATTCCCTGCCCACAGAGTCAGAAGGACCTGGGTTCTGATCCCGGCTCTACCACTTGTCTGCTGTGAGACCTTGGGCAACTCACTTAACTTCCCTTTTAGACTGTGAGCCCACTGTTGGGTAGGGACTGTCTCTATATGTTGCCAGCTTGTACTTCCCAAGCACTTAGTACAGTGCTCTGCACACAGTAAGCACTCAATAAATGCAATTGATGATGATCCCCTGTGCCTCAGTTACCTCATCTGTAAAATTGGGATTAAAACCGCAGGCCCCATGTAGGACACGGACTGTGTCCAACCTGATTAGCTTGAATCTACCCTAGCGCATAGTACAGTGCCTGGCTCGTGGTAAACACTTAACAAATACCATAAACAAAAGTTCCAAACTTCACCCTAGTAACACACCATGGGTGGCTCATTTATGAATTAACCCCACTCTTGACCTTGTTGATCTTTTTCAGTTGGTGTGATTTCCTGTGAGAGAGCACAATTCCAAATGCTTACCAGCGACTCCGTGAAAGTTTTCTCTTCCTGTAGTTTGGCCCTGCCACCTTCAGGATTCTCTGTCTTTCCCCTTACCCTGGAGATCTGGAATTTTGAGGACGATTCCTCTTTTCCCTGCCCCGCCTTACCCATCCTGATTTCTGTAATGGTCAAGCATGTCCTCTCCCTGCCTTTAGAAATACACCCAGAAAAGCCTCAATCTCTTTTGTCTTTCCTCCAGTGGATGCATTTCTATCCCAGACCGTTATTCAAGTCCGACAGGTCTCGGGAAGGACCTTAAGAGGCATAGCAATCCAATCAATCAGTCAATCGACTGTATTGATTGAGCGCTTTCTGGATGCAGAGCGTATTAAGTGTGGTATTTGTTAAGCGCTTACTACTGTATCTAATCAGGTTGGATGCAGTCCCCGTCTCACGTGGGATTCCCAGTCTCAAGCCCCGTTTTACAGATGAGGTTTCTGAGACACAGACGAGTGAAATGACTCATCATCATCATCATCAATCGTATTTTTTGAGCGCTTACTATGTGCAGAGCACTGTGCTAAGTGCTTGGGAAGTACAAATTGGCAACATATAGAGACAGTCCCTACCCAACAGTGGGCTCACAGTCTAAAAGGGGGGAGACAGAGAACAAAATCAAACATACTAACAAAATAAATAGAATAGATATGTACAAAGAATAGATATGACTCGCCCAGGGTCACACAACCGACAAGTGACGGGACCGAGATTACAACCCAGGCCCTACTTAGTGGTCTACCCACTAAGCCATGCTTGGGAGAGGATAGTGGAGTCAAGTTAGTAGCCGCATTCCTTGCCCACAATGAGCTTACAGTCTAGAGGGGAAGACAGACATTCATATAAATAAATTACAGATATGTACGGAAGTGCTTTGGGGCTGAGGGATGGGTGGGGTGACACAGAAGGAAGTGGGAGAAAAGGAAATGAGGGCTTAGTCAAAGGCGGCATACTCTAGCCATTAAGGCTATTAGAATATTTATATAAATTTCACCCTCACCTCACTGAGGGTGATAGTCTCTGCCCGTATTTGGAGGTTGACTGCTGTTTTAAAGGGAGGGGATATGGGAACGTTGAACAGTTAGTTTCACCTCAAGGGCCATAGCATTACTTTTCTACGTACAGCTATTTTCCCCTCTTTTCTTGGAAAAGAAGTTTAGCAAATAGGGCAGGTAGGATATTCAGTAGTCAATCAATCAATCAATCGTATTTATTGAGCGCTTACTGTGTGCAGAGCACTGTACGAAGCGCTTGGGAAGTACAAGTCGGCAACATATAGAGACGGTCCCTACCCAACAGCGGGCTCACAGTCTAGAAGGGGGAGACAGAGAACAAAACAAAACATAGTAATAAAATAAATAGGATATGTCCTGATTTGTATTTGATTTCTCCAGAGATACAATTCAGAAAGCGAGTTTGGAAACGCCAATCAGGGAGGAACCAAAACATTCGGTAATTTTTTTTTTTCCCCGTCGTAGGATGGTGATTCCAAACCGTAGCTACTTTTTAAAACTGCTTAACTGCTCTCATTTGTGTCTTAATGGGAAGAGCTGTTTGCAATATGAAAGGAGTTAAGAAAGCATACCGAGAACCTTATAAACCAGTCTTCCACCCTTATGTGAAATTATGGATTGGTTTATTGTAGGGAATTGCTTTATTAGACTTGTCTTTCCATTTTTATCTGAGAGCGGCAAGGATTCCCGCCGTACTTGGGCTCAAGTTGAGTCCTTGGTGCTCTCACCCGAGACTTGATATCGCTCCGCTCACACCAATCTGCCAGCCGGAGTAATAGGATTAATGTAGAGAGCTCAGTGTCGAAGCTTTAAGAATCCCATTGCTTTTCCTAGAAACTCCGAAGATCACTATCCATCTTCTGCAGGGTGCTTTCTCCCTCTCCACTTTTGTAACCCTCTGGAAGAGTTAGGAGAGGAGGGAAATAGAGGTTTAGGAAAAGTGAGGTTGGCTGGGTGAGATTTGACTCGAGAAAAGGGTTGTTTCGTATAAGCACTTGATGAGAGAAAAATGATTCACGGATTGCCAAATTGAGTGCTGCTGTTTGGGAACAGTGGCCTCTTTTGGTTTAATAATAATAATGATGGCATTTGTTAAGCGCTTACCGTAATAATAATAATAATAATGGCATTTATTAAGTGCTTACTATGTGCAGAGCACTGTTCTAAGCGCTGGGGAGGTTACAAGGTGATCAGGTTGTCCCACCGGGGGCTCACAATCTTAATCCCCATTTTACAGATGAGGTAACTGAGGCCCGGAGAAGTGAAGTGATTTGCCCAAAGTCACACAGCCGACAAGTGGCGGAGCCGGGATTCGAACCCGTGGCCTCTGACTCCAAAGCCCGTGCTCTTTCCACTGAGCCACGCTGCTTCTCTTGACCGTACTGTCTTAAGCGCTGGGGAAGATACAAGGTAATCAGGTTGTCCCATGTGGGGCTCACAGTCTTTGTCCCCATTTTACAGAGGAGGGAACTGAGGCACAGAGAAGTGAAGTGACTGGCCCAAAGTCACACAGCTGACAAGTGGCGGAGCCGGGAGGAGAACCCATGACCTTTGACTCTCAAGCCCAGGCTCTTTCCACTGAGCCACGCGGCTTCTGGTTTAGCCAGTTGATAATGCAGATTCTAACTGGGTCAGGGAATTTAGTACTGTCATTAAGAGCAAATGATGCCTATTTGAGTGATTGTCTTAAACTTCCTTTATTTTGAATTTTGATTAGTTGTAATCTCCCCAATGACATTTCTCTTTCATGTTTGTTTCCCCCTTCTAGACTGTGAGCCCGTTGTTGGGTAGGGACCGTCTCTATATGTTGCCAACTTGTACTTCCCAAGCGCTTAGTACAGTGCTCTGCACACAGTGAGTGCTCAATAAATACGATTGAATGAATGAATGAATGTTTGGCATACTGGATACATATTTATTACTTATTTTGTTAATATGTTTTGTTTTGTTCTCTGTCTCCCCCTTCTAGACTGTGAGCCCGTTGTTGGGTAGGGACCGTCTCTATATGTTGCCAACTTGGACTCCCCAAGTGCTTAGTACAGTGCTGTGCACACAGTAAGCACTCAATAAATGCGATTGAATGAATGGATAGAGCACAGGCCTGGGTTCTAATCCTGCCCTGTCTGCTGTGTGACCTTGGGCAAGCCACTTCACTTCTCTGTGCCTCAGTTCCCTCGTCTGTAAATTGGGGAATAAAACTGTGAGCCCAATGTGGGACAGGGACTGTGTCCAATCTGATTATCCTGCATTTACCCCAGTGCTTAGTACAATGCCTGGCACACAGTAAGCGCTTAACAAATACCATAATTATCATTGCCATTTTTATCACATAATTTTGAAAAGTACATAGGCGAAGCCGTTTCAAATTTTGGTGTTTGGTCAGACTTTAATTTTCGGGAGAGTTTTTTATTAGCGAATTTGGCAAGAAGCTTTTTTGGGAAAGTTCAATATATCAATAACAATTATAAGATTATGGTTTTCATTTTGGAAGATAAGCAACCCTTTCTCGTTCCTCGTTTTGCTTGCTTTCTCGGTACTGGCCATTGGATGTTTTGGTTTTTAACGGCATAAAGGGTAGCACACCGTGTCGGCATCCGTAGATTTTATAATCCTTCCCTAACGAATGCGCTTGTGTATTTTCAGCCATCACGATCGGAAGATGTGTATAATAGGACTGAGCATCCTACTGGAACTGCAAAACCGACCTCCCGCCGTCGAAGCCGTGGTAGGACAGATCGTCCCCTCCATCCTCTTCCTTTTCCTGGGCCTGAAACAAATGTGTGCCACCAGACAACTAAGTCAAGAAGGTCGTGCTAAAGATGAAAAAGCGGATGCAGAAGATAACGGTAAAAATCTGATCTTCGCCAGGTTAAAGTTAAAACCGGGCTCGGTAGTCGAAGAGGGAGGTGCGTCGCAAAATCATCTCGGTCTTGAGCTATTTTGGATCTTTTTAGGATTCACTCGATTTCCCCTATCCCTAATCTATCTTAATGTCTGTCTCCACACCCCCACCCCTAGCCGGTAAACTCCTTGAGGGCTGGGATCACCAACTCTATTGTATTGAACTTTTCCCCGGTGCTTAGTACATTCATTCATTCATTCAGTCGTATTTATTGAGCGCTTACTGTGGGCAGAGCACTGTACTAAGCGCTTGGGAAGTACAAGTTGGCAACATATAGAGACGGTTCCTACCCAACAACGGGCTCACAGTCTAGAAGTACAGGGCTCTACACACAGTAATAATAATGATAATAATAATGAAGGTATTTGTTAAGCGCTTACTATGTGCGGAGCACTGTTCTAAGCGCTGGGTGATCAGGTTGTCCCACGTGAGGCTCACAGTCTTAATCCTTTCCTGAGCCCCCTCCTCTCCTCCCCATCCCCCCCGCCTTACCTCTTTCCCCTCCCCACAGTACCTATATATATGTATATATGTTTGTACATATTTATTACTCTATTTTATTTGTACATATTTATTCTATTCATTTTATTTTGTTAATATGTTTGGTTTTGTTGTCTGTCTCCCCCTTCTAGACTGTGAGCCCGCTGTTGAGTAGGGACCGTCTCTATATGTTGCCGACTTGTACTTCCCAAGCGCTTAGTACAGTGCTCTGCACACAGTGAGCGCTCAATAAATACGATTGAATGAATGAATCCCCATTTTACAGATGAGGTAACTGAGGCCCAGAGAAGTTAAGTGACCTGCCCAGAGTCACACAGCTGACAAGTGGGGCTCAGTGGAAAGAGCCCGGGCTTTGGAGTCAGAGGTCATGGGTTCAAATCCCGGCTCTGCCACTTGTCAGCTGTGTGACTTTGGGCAAATCACTTAACTTCTCTGGGCCTCAGCTACCTCATCTGTCAAATGGGGATTAAGACTGTGAGCCCCACGGGGGACAACCTGATCACCTTGTAACCTCCCCAGTGGTTAGAACAGTGCTTTGCACATAGTAAGCGCTTAATAAATGCCATTATTAATTAATTAATTAAGTGGCGGAGCCGGGATTAGAACCCACAACCTCTGACTCCCAAGCCCAGACTCTTTCCACTGAGCCACGCTGCTTCTCTAAATAACGCGGACTGCTTGATTGCTGTTCAGGCAGGCTGTATTTGGCCTGGTGAGCTCTTAAGAGCCGTGGAGGGTTGGGTTTTTTTCTCTTTTTCATATATTCAACCAAGTTTGTTGTATGCCGTCGAGTCTTCTCCGGTCCTTAACGATGCCCTGGACACATCTCTCCCACAACTCCCCACAACAAATCTGCAATTGTTCTGGTTGCTTAAGAAAAGGTTGCTTATCTTCCAAAATGAAAATCCGCAGATTCTCTTGGTAAAAATATGGAAGTGGTTGACCATTGCTTTCTTCTGCTCAGTCAACTTGAGTCTCCTCCCTCGACTCTCTCCCGTGTCGCCACTGCCCAGCTTGGGGGAATTCTGACTTGAAGCAATCAATCAATCAATCATATTTATTGAGCACTTACTGTGTGCAGAGCACTGTACTAAGCGCTTGGGAAGTCCAAGTTGGCAACATCTAGAGACGGTCCCTACCCAACAGTGGGCTCACAGTCTAGAAGGGGGAGACAGGGAACAAAACCAAACATATTAACAAAATAAAATAAATGGAATAGATATGTACAAGTAAAATAAATGGAGTAAGAAATATGTACTAACATATATACAGGTGTTGCCTTCCACTCACTAGCCACTGGCCAAGCTAGGAATGGAACGGACAGGCCTCTGCTTGACTCTCCCTCCCGTAGCCGAGACTGGTAGAGAAATGGAAACTCTCCAGCTGCCACCCTGAGAGGGGAATTCAACCAAGTAGTACATATAATTCATCCTTTTGGCAGAATTAAATGAAATCACATTCATGGTGAATGTTGCAATCATTCTGGCTATCATTGCTGTCAGGCCAAAGATCAAACTGTTGTTCTGATCCTGAAGCAGCATAGTCTAATGAATGGAGTACAGGCCTGGGAATCATTCATTCATTCATCCATTCATCCATTCAATCGTATTTATTGAGCGCTTACTGTGTGCAGAACACCGTACTAAGCGCTTGGGAAGTACAAGTTGGCAACATATAGAGACGGTCCCTACCTAACAGTGGGCTCACAGTCTAGAATTCATTCATTCAATCGTATTTATTGAGTGCTTACTGTGTGCAGAGCACTGTGTTCTAATGCTGGCTCCTCTACTTAATAATAATGATGGCATTTATTAAGCGCTTACTATGTGCAAAGCACTGTTCTAAGCGCTGGGGGGATACAGTATGATCAAGTTGCCCCACATGGGGCTTGCAGTCTTAATCCCCATTTTTACAGATGAGGTAACTGAGGCTCAGAGAAGTTAAGTGACTTGCCCAAGGTCACACAGCAGACTTGTGGTGGAGCCGGGATTCGAACCCATGACCTCTGACTCCAAAGCCCGGGCTCTTTCCACTGAGCCACGCTGCTTCTCTGCTTCTCTACTTGTCTGCTGGGTGATCTTGGGCCAGTTTCTTCAATTCAGTGTGCCTCAGTTCCCTCATCTGTAAAATGGGGATTGAGACTGGGAGCCCCACATGGGACAGGGATTGTGTCCAACTTGATTAGAGAAGCAGCGTGGCTCAGTGGAAAGAGCCCGGGCTTTGGAGTCAGAGATCATGGGTTCAAATCCCGGCTCCGCCACATGCCTGCTGTGTGACCTTGGGCAAGTCACTTAACTTCTCTGAGCCTCAGTTATCTCATCTGTAAAATAGGGATTAAGACTGTGAGCCCCACGTGGGACAACTTGATCGCCTTGTATCCCCTCAGCACTTAGAACAGTGCTCTGCACATAGTAAGCGCTTAACAAATGCCATTGTTATTATTATTATTAGCTTGTATCCAGCCTAGCGCTTAGTACAGTGCCTGGCACAGAGTAAGTGCTTAACAAATGCCATTATCATTATTGTTGTTATCAGACCATCAAAAGTTAAAAAGTTGAATAAGATATAATAAGCGTTACCTCTAGACCGTAAGCTCGTCGTGGGCAGGGAACGTGTCTACCAACTTGGTTATATCGAACTCTCCCAAGTGCTTAGTACAGTGCTCTGCACACGGTGAGCGCTTAATAGATTTGATTGATTCTTTCAAGCCCTTGGGAGCCAAGGCTGGACAGCAAGTGAAATCTAGGCGTAATATTTCTAATTTTGGTTAGTGCCACAGTAATTCTGCCATTCTGAGTGGTAAGGACGATTCCCGAGAACTCGCAGTAAATATGTTGGATGAGAAATTCTAGGAATTCCGGTAATGTGTATTTCAAATAATACGCTGGATTGGAACAGTTTGGTTTTGCTCTCCCATGCTCCTAGTAGAGTGTTTTGCCTGCAATAAGTGCCGTTGATTGATGGAGGTTTGGAGTTCAGGGAGTTGAATAGGGGGACTCGTCGGAAAACCCGCCTCTTCATTTGTCTCTGCCTCTTGGTCTCCTTGCACAAATTCCCCCGGATAACTTTACTGTGAACGTGTTTTGAATTAGTCTGTAGTCAAGCCCCCTGAAGATTTGGTACTGATTTCCGCACAATATACAGACCTTGAGCTCCGCATGATCAACAAATCTCACATTTTGTGTCTATTTACCCTTTCTAGGCACAACTACAGATGGTGGGAGGAAAAACTTGAAAGAATTTTTTATCACTCTTGTCTTAAGTACTCGTACATAGGCACGCATGCACAAACACACAGACACATTCACACTCTTCTTGAGGAGTCTGCGTTCTGCTAAAATTCTTCCCACTCTGTCAAGCCTGTGTCCTTTTCCGTGGATTAGCCCGATCTCTGGTCTGTTAGGGCAAGAATTTAGGGCAAGTTTTGTTTGTTTTGTTTTTTATGGTCTTTGTTAAGCACCGACTCTGTGTCAAACAATGTTCTAAGCTCTGGGGTAGATACAAGTCAATTCATTCATTCACTCATTCAATCGTATTTATTGAGCGCTTAATGCGTGCAGAGCACTGTATCAGGTTGGACACAGTCCCTGTCCCTCATGGGGCTCACTGCCTAAGTAGGAGGGGAAATAGGTATTTAATCCTCATTTTACAGTTGAGGAAACTGAGGTCCGGAGAAAGGAAGTGACTTACCCAAGGTCACACAGCAAGCAGTTGGCACAGCTGGGATTAGATCCCAGGTCCTTGCTCTTCCCACTAGGGCTTCTCGAGTCACACCTGTTATGCTTTGCTGGTGTGAATTTATTCATTCATTCAGTCATTCAGTCGTATTTATTGAGCGCTTATTGTGTGTAGAGCACTGCACTAAGCACTTGGGAAGTACAGATCGGCAACATATAATGAGGGAATTTATTAAGCGCTTACTATGTGCAAAGCACTGTTCTAAGCGCTGTGGAGGTTACAAAGTGATCAGGTTGTCCCACGGGGGGCTCACAGTCTCAATCCCCATTTTACAGATGAGGGAACTGAGGCCCAGAGAAGTTAAATGACTTGCCCAAAGTCACACAGCTGACAAGTGCAGAGCTGGGATTTGAACCCATGACCTCTGACTCCAAAACCCGGGCTCTTTCCACTGAGCCACTCCGCTTCTCTGAGAGTCACATGTAGTGACGGTCCCTACCCAATAACGGGCTCACAGTCTAGAAGGGGGAGACAAACAACAAAACAAAACAAGCAGACAAGTGTCAATACCATCAGAATAAATAGATTCTCATTGCAGGCAAATTTAATGACCGTTGAGTCAGAGACGTCATCAGTTGGTGTCAACAGCAGGCTTTTGCCCGTTGATGTCTTTTTTGCAAAGTCCACGTTATTATGCATTTTCTACAAATTCACATTTTTATGAACCTAGTGGATAGTTGAGACTGAAATGCTGCTTTCATATCAGTTGCCTTTATACTAAGAACAGACTGGTACTAAAAAGACACCCAATCCATGGTAACAAGCCAATCTGTGGTATTTATCGAGTGCTTACTGTGTGCACAGCACTGTATTAACCCCTGAAAAAAGGAACACAGTCCCCCATTACCACAAATTAGGGAGTCGAGCTTCCCCTTTTCACCCTCATGAAGGTAGTGGCCTTCTTTCCATTTTTGTATTTTCATCCTTTCTAAGAGCAGTAATGACCCCTTCTTTGGGAAGGGCATTTCCAGTCACTTCCTGACCAGCTTAGTTTATTGTTCTAAAGGGGAAGCAGCGTGGCTCAGTGGAAAGAGCCCGGGCTTTGGAGTCAGAGGTCATGGGTTCGAATCCCGGCTCCGCCAGTTGTCAGCTGCGTGACTTTGGGCAAGTCACTTGACTTCTCTGGGCCTCAGTTACCTCATCTGTAAAATGGGGATTAAAACTGTGAGCCCCCCCGTGGGCCAACCTGATCTCCTTGTAATCTCCCCGGCGCTTAGAACAGTGCTTTGCACATAGTAAGCGCTTAATAAATGCCATCATTACTATTATTATTAAAGCCTGCAATCTGAAATGGAGCTCAATATTATTCATTTTTTTAAGGGAGTAACGCTATCATTCAGTATTTGTTTTAAGGGAAAAATAAATGAATCCTTGCCAGGATACTATAGTAAAAAATCTTACAGGGAGAAAGGGGGGGAAAGCAGTCGATCTCCAAACCCGACGGCCCCTACTCCATCCTAATCCTCCTCAACCTCTCAGCTGCCGTCGACACTGCGGACCAGCCCCTTCTCCTGGAAACGTTATCCAACCTCGGCTTCACTGACTCAGTCCTCTCCTGGTTCTCCTCTCATCTCTCTGGCCGTTCATTCTCCATCTCCTTCGCGGGCTCAATCAATCAATCGTATTTATTGAGCGCTTACTGTGTGCAGAGCACCGTACTAAGCGCTTGGGAAGTCCAAGTTGGCAACACGTAGAGACGGTCCCTACCCAACAGTGGGCTCACAGCCTAGAAGGGGGAGACAGACAACAAAACAAAACATATTAACAAAATAAAATAAATAGAATAGATATGGACAAGTAAAATAAATGAATATTATTCATTTAGGAGGCTCCTCCTCTCCCTCCCACCCCCAAACAGTGGGGGTCTCTCAAGGTTCAGTTTCGGGTCGCCTTCTATTCTTCAGCTCAACCCACTCCCTTGGAGAACTCATTCGCTGCCATGGATTCAGCTACCATCTCTGTGTAGATGATTCCCAGCTCTACCTCCTCCAGGAGGCCTTCCCAGGCTGAGCCCCCTTTTTCCTCTCCTCCTCCCCATCCCCCCCGCCCTACCTCCTTCCCCTCCCCACAGCACCTGTATATTTATTTCTACAGATCTATTACTCTATTTATTACTTGTATATATTTACTATTTATTTTGTTAATAATGTGCATATAGCTTTAATTCTATTTGTTCTGACGATGTTGACACCTGTCTCCATGTTTTGTTTTGTTGTCTGTCTCCCCCTTCTAGACTGTGAGCCCGTTGTTAGGTAAGGACCGTCTCTATATGTTACTGACTTGTACTTCCCAAACGCTTAGTACAATGCTCTGCACACAGTAAGCGCTCAATAAATACGATTGGATGAATGAATGAATACTTCTCCAGCCCTGCCAGCTCTCTTTTTTCTGCAATCTCACATTTCCTCCTGCCTTCGGGACTTCCCTTCTCGGATGCCAACCCAAACGTAACCCATCCGAAACAGAACTCTTCATCTTCCCACCCCGTCTTCCCCACCACTGTACATGACACATTCATCTCCCCTCTCTCACTGGCTTGAAAGAGGCGTTATCCTTGACTCATCTCTCTCATTACACCCGCATTTTCAATCCGTCACCAAACTCCGTCAGTTCTCCAGTCACAATAACTACAGAATCCTCTCCTTTCTCTCCATCCAAACTACTGCTCTCATCAGCCTCCTCACTGATCTCCCTGCCCCCCCAGTCTCTCCCTTCTCCAGTATATAGTTCACTCTTCTGATGGATCATTTTTCCATTAAAAAAAAGATTCAGTCCTCTTTGAATGGACTGAATTTTTCAAAACACTAGTAGGTTCAACTTAATGATCCATTCTTACTGGCTTTAAAGATACAGATTCTAGGTTGGAGATATATATATATATCTAAACATATCTAAATATGTTGAGGTATAAATATATGTATATAATGGATGGAAAAATGATCCATCAGAAGAGTGAAATATATACTGGAGAAGGGAGAGACTGGGGGGCAGGGAGATCAGTGAGGAGGCTGATATATATATATATATATATATATATATATGTGTGTGTGTGTGTGTGTGTGTGTGTGTGTGTGTGTGTGTGTGTGTGTGTGTGTGTGTGTGTGTGTGTGTGTGTATATGTGTATATATATGTATATGTATGTATATAGATAGATAGATATAGATATATATATATCAGCCTCCTCACTGATCTCCCTGCCCCCCAGTCTCTCCCTGGGGGATATATATATATCTATCTATATACATATAGATATAGATATCTATATCTATATATATCTCTCTCTCTCTCTCTATATATATATATATATATTTCCGACTTGGAGTCTAAAGATACAGTTACAAAAATGTGCTGTAGACAGATATATCTATCTACATGAAGCGGCATGGCTCAGTGGAAAGAGCACGGGCTTTGGTGTCAGAGGTCGTGGGTTCAAATCCCAGCTCCGCCACTTGTCAGCTATGTGACCTTGGGCAAGTCACTTAACTTCTCTGGGCCTCAGTTCCCTCATCTGTAAAATGGGGATGAAGACTGTGAGCCCCACGTGGGACAATCTAATTACCTCGTATCTACCCCAGCACTTAGAACAGTTATTGGCACGTAGTAAGCGCTTAAATACCAACATTATAGATGCACCTATCTATTCAAAAACCTGCAACAGATTGCCCATCCTCCACTGCATCGAACAGAAACTCCTCACCATCTACTTTAATGTGGTCCATCAGCCCTCCCCCTCCTTCCTAATCTTGCTGATCTCCCCCTTCAACTCAGCCCGTGGACTTCACTCCTGTAACGCCAGCCTGCTCGCTGTATCTTGTGGTAACCTTGGTGTCATCCTCAACTCCGCTCTCTCATTCACCCCTCACATCCAAGCCATCAACAAAACCTGCTGGTCTCAGCTCCACAACATTGCCAAGATCCACCCTTTCCTCTCCATCGAAACCGCTACCCTGCTCGTTCAAGCTCTCATCCTATCCTGTCTGGACTACTGCATCAGCCTTCTCCCTGATCTCCCATCCTCGTGTCTCTCCCCACTTCAATCCATACTTCATGCTGCTGCCCGGATTGTCTTTGTCCAGAAATGCCCTGGGCATGTTACTCCCCTCCTCAGAAATCTCCAGTGGCTACCAATCAACCTACGCATCGGGCAAAAATCCCTCACTCTCGGCTTCCAGGCTGTCCATCCCCTCGCCCCCTCCTACCTCCCCTCCCTTCTCTCCTTCTCCAGCCCAGCCCGCACCCTCCGCTCTTCTGCTGCTAACCTCCTCACTGGGCCTCGTTCTTGCCTGTCCCGCCGTCGACCCCCGGCCCACGTCCTCCCCCGGGCCTGGAATGCCCTCCCTCTGCCCATCCGCCAAGCTAGCTCTCTTCCTCCCTTCAAGGCCCTACTGAGAGCTCACCTCCTCCAGGAGGCCTTCCCAGACTGAGCTCCTTCCTTCCTCTCACCTTCGTCCCCCTCTCCATCCCCCCCATCTTACCTCCTTCCCTTCCCCACAGCACCTGTATATATGTATATATGTTTGTACATATTTATTACTCTATTTATTTATTTTGCTTGTACATATCTATTCTATTTATTTTATTTTGTTAGTATGTTTGGTTTTGTTCTCTGTCTCCCCCTTCTAGACTGAGAGCCTGTTGTTGGGTAGGGACCGTCTCTATATGTTGCCAACTTGTACTTCCCAAGTGCTTAGTACAGTGCTCTGCACACAGTAAGCGCTCAATAAATATGATTGATTGATTGATTGACCGGGAAACACGTCTCCCAACTCTGTTATGGTGTGCTTTCCCAAGCACTTAGTACGGTGTTCTGCACACAGTAAGTGTTCAATAGATACAATTGGTCGATCGATTGACTTCAGTTCATCTCACTTACCACCGACATCTTGCTCACATTCTCCCTCTGGCCGGGCAGGCCAACGCTCTCCCCAACTTTCGAGCCGTATTAAAAACATAATCTCCTCCGTGAAGCCCACCCTCTCATTTCTCCACCATTTGCCCTCCTTTCTGGGTCACCTCCGTGCTTCATTCTGTACCCCTTTAGCGCTCTGTTACTCAACCCTCTCTCCCACACCCATCATTCATTCATATTTATCGAGCGCTTACTGTGTGCAGAGCACTGTACTAAGCACTTGGGAAAGTACATTATAATAATAAACAGTGACATTCCCTGCCCGCAATGAGCTCACAGTCTAGAGGTGGGGAATGTAGATATCCTCATACGCTGCTGCTTCCCCACTACCTGTCTCTCCTACTTAGCTCCAACTCTGTTGTACTTTCCCAAGTTCTTAGTACAGAGCTCTTCCCACAGTAAGTACTCAATAATTGATTGATTGAGGTACAGTAACACGTGAGCTACATCACGAATTTGGGAACCGTTAGAAGTCACCGCAACTTTTTCGGGTGGACCGTTTATTTTAATCTTTCCAAGGAATGGTGATGTCTTTTCCCCTTCTGTAGTTTGAAGTAGATATGTGACTACCCACTCACTTGGATGATGACCGAACTTAGATTGGCAGAAACCTACCCGAAGCAGCGACCTTCCGATCCTTTAGTTGGGGATTTAAAGAAAAGTTATTGAGATATGTTGAGGTGTTTGTGTGTACTGGGACAGTCTGCTTTACTTAACTCTCTGATGCATTTACAGAGGAGATTCCAAGCGATGAAGAGGAGACCAACGAAACCAGTCAGCTGATGCAAGAGAATCTTGGAGGAGACGAAGAGGAAGACGACGAAGATGATGACTGGGATGAGGACGTGTTGGAGGAAACGGCCCTGGAGGGATTCAGCACTCCTCTGGACCAAGAAAATAGTGTGGATGAATATCAGTTTTTTACACAATCCCTACTAAGTATGTCTGGGATATTTTGTCGGGTCCTCAGGTGAACGGTTCTCTAAGGGCAGAAAAGTAATAACTCTAAAAGCTGCATTCCCCACAGGAATTTCATATATGTATATATGTATATATATGTATATATACATGGAATATATATATATATATATATATACATATATGAAATTCCTGCGAGGAATTTATATATATCATATATATTCATATATATATATTCATATATATATGAAAAAATGTACGTATGTAATTCATATGTGTATATGAAGTAATTGTGGTTTGTTAAGTGTTTACTACATGCCAGGCACTGTACTAAACTCTGGGGTAAATATAAGGTAAACAGGTTAGTGTCCAACACTCTTAATCCCCATTTTACAGATAAGGTAACTGAGGCCCAGAGAAGTGAAGTGACTTGCCCAAGGTCACACAGCAGACAGGTGGCAGAGTTGGAATTAGAACCCAGGTCCTTTTGTCTCCCAGGCCTGTGCTCTATCCAATAGACTATTGTTCTGGGTGTGTATTTATTGAGCGCTTACTGTGTGCAGAGCACTGTACTCTATCTCTATCTATCATATATCCATCTATCCATCTGATAGATATACAGTATAGACGTAGATATATATCTATCTATCCCATATACATAGATGTAGGTATACACACTCCCATATATATAGATGTAGATTATTTATGTATATAGATAGGTACATTTATCCATCTATCTATCTGCAGCATATACATGTATCCCAAGCATTCCTGTGAGGAATGCAGCTTCCAAGTTTCCACTAAAGACTCCCAAGTCTCCAACCCGGAATCTGTATCTTTAAAGCCAGTTAGAAAGAATCATTAAGTTGAGCCTACTAGTGTTTTGAAAAATCATGATTTTTCCCTCTAGACCGTAAGCTAGTTACGGGCAGGGAATATGTCTGCTAATTCTGTTGTATGGGATTCTCCGAGTGCTTAGTACAGTGCCCTATCCAGAGTAAGTGTTCAAAGACCATTGATTATCGTAAAATGTCCAGTCAAAAAAGCGGCTTCAGCGGTTCAGGGGAGGAAGGATTTGGTTAAACTACTACCTTTGTCCTAAAACGGTTTCTTTTTGCAGTAATAGTCCACTCCAAGCTAAAGAAGTTGACAGTTTAATGGGCTGAAAGTACACTTCAGTGTGGTTTGTAATAGAAGGGATTGCATTAAAGGCATCCAACTTGTCCAGGGTTGGAAGTTTCATCCTTAAAGGACGTAGCTTGACTTTGGTACGGTGCTCTAATTCGCTGCTGCTGATACACTCCCAGAGAAATTGAGATGATCTGGCTTAAAAGAATTAAGTGACGTCTCTGCACACAGTAAGCGCTCAATAAATACGATTGATTGATTCCATGAACCAGCCTGGGGAAACATGGAGTACTTTCAAGGATCAGTTTTCCTGGAATGCTGCAGTCTTTGCAGAAACGACTTGGATACTGGGATGGATAGTGTTCCCCTTCACCTAGCTAATAACGCTGAAAATGCTGGGAATCTGATTCCGGGCCTGGGAATCAGAAGGACCCGAGTTCTTTTCCTGACTCCGCCACTTGTCTGCTGTGTGACCTTGGATAAGTCAGCGTGGCTCAGTGGCAAGAGCCCGGGCTTGGGAGACAGAGGTCATGGGTTCTAATCCCGCCTCCGCCGCTTGTCACTTTGGGCAAGTCACTTTTCTGGGCCTCAGTTCCCTCATCTGTAAAATGGGGATTAAAACTGAGCCCCACGTGGGACAACCTGATCACCTTGTATCCTCCCCAGCACTTAGAACAATCAATCAATCAATCAATCGTATTTATTGAGCGCTTACTGTGTGCAGAGCACTGTACTAAGCGCTTGGGAAGTACAAGTTGGCAACATATAGAGACGGTCCCTACCCAACAGTGGGCTCACAGTCTAGAACAGTGCTTTGCACATAGTAAGCGCTTAACAAATGCCATCATTATTATTCTTTTTATTATTACTTCACTTCTCGGTGCCTCCGTTCCCTCACCTGTAAAATGGGGATTGTGAGCCCCATGTGGGACAGGGACTGTGTCCAACCTGATTAGCTTGTGTCTATTCCAGCTCTATACAGTGCAGGGCACATAGTAAGAGCTAGCAAATCCCATTAAAAACAAAGGAAAACCAAAAAAAAAAACCCCAAAACACCCAGTAAGGTGGGGTGGCTAGGACTTTATCTCGGAGAAGTGATTGGGCAGAAGCGGAGTGAAATTTAGTGCTCAGTAAATACGATTGATTGAATGAATGAATGAATGAATCACCTGATATCCTCCCCAGCGCTTAGAACAGTGCTTTGCACATAGTAAGTGCTTGACAAATGTTATTATTATTATTACTTATATTTACTATTCTATTGATTTTGTTAATGATGTGCATATAGCTTTAATTCTATTTGTTCTGCTGGTTTTGACACCTGTCTACATGTTTTGTTCTGTTGCCCATCTCCTCCTTCTAGACTGTGAGCCTGTTGTTGGGTAGAGACCATCTCTCTTTGTTGCCGACTTGTACTTCCCAAGCGCTTAGTCCAGTGCTCTGCACACAGTAAGCGCTCAATAAATATGATTGAATGAATGAATGAAATTTCAAGGCAGCTAATCCAAAAATCATGGGCCCAACCTGTAGAGTCTTAGGTTGGAAAGTAAGACTAAGAAAGTCCCTACACTGTCGGGTAGGGACTGTCTCTATTTGTTGCCAATTTGTACTTCCCAAGCGCTTAGTACAGTGCTCTGCACATAGTAAGCGCTCAATAAATACAATTGATGATGATAAGACGGCACTTATGCATGGATCTGTAATTTATTTAATTATTTCAATGTGGGACAGGGACTGTGTCCAACCTGATACCTCATATCTACCCCAGCGCTTAGAACACTGCTCGGCGCATAGTAAGCACTTAACAAATGCTATTATCAATAATAATAGTGTCTGTCTCCCCCTCTAGACTGTAAGCTATTTGTGGGCAGCGAATGTGTCTGTTGTTACATCCTACTCTCCCGAGCGCTTAGTACAGTGCTTTGCATGCAGTAAGGACTACTAATTGTGATTGAATGAATGAAAAATAAGGCAGTGGAAATTAATAGTGGCAGCTGTATAATAATAATGATGGCATTTATTAAGCACTTACTATGATGATGATGATGGCATTTATTAAGCGCTTACTATGTGCAAAGCACTGTTCTAAGCGCTGGGGAGGTTACAAGGTAATCAGGGTGTCCCACAGGGGCTCACAGTCTTCATCCCCATTTTACAGATGAGGGAACTGAGGCCCAGAGAAGTTAAGTGACTTGCCCAGAGTCACACAGCTGACAGTTGGCGGAGCCAGGATTTGAACCCATGACCTCTGACTCCAAAGCCCGGGCTCTTTCCATTGAGCCATACTATGTGCAAAGCACTGTTCTAAGTGCTGGGGAGGTTACAAGGTGATCAGGTTGTCCTACGGGGGGCTCACAGTCTTAATCCCCATTTTCCAGATGAGATAACTGAGGCCCAGAGAAGTGAAGTGACTTGCCCAAAGTCACCCAGCTGACAATTGGCGGAGCCGGGATTTGAACCCATGACCTCTGACTCCAAAGCCCGGGCTCTTTCCACTGAGCCACGCTGCTTCTCCATAAAGTATCAGGTCGGGAGCAAGGTTAGGTGATTGAGAAACAACTGTGACCATTCTGGGAAAGGCGGTAGAAATCAACCCGCCTCTTCTAGACTGTGAGCCCACTGTTGGGTAGGGACCGTCTCTATATGTTGCCAACCTGTACTTCCCAAGCGCTTAGTACAGTGCTCTGCACGCAGTAAGAGCTCAATAAATACAATTGATTGATTGATTGAACCCAGGCTGGAGAGAAAGGTGGTCGTGGGTGGGGGGCACTTGGAAAATCACTGTCGTCTTCATTCAGAGAATATACCGTGCACAGGGGAGGATAAGAATCACCTTCCAAAGTCCATCGCTAAGTCAGTCGTTCAGTCATATTTATTGAGCGCTTACTGTGTGCAGAGCACCGTACTACGCGCTTAGGAGAGTAAATTGCAACAATAAACAGTGATATTCCCTGCCCACAATGAGCTTGCAGCTTAGAGGGGAGGAGACAGGCATCAATACAAATAAATAAATAAATCAGAGCAGCAGCATGGCTCAGTGGAAAGAGCCCGGGCTTTGGAGTCAGAGGTCATGGGTTCGAGTCCCGGCTCCGCCACATGTCTGCTGTGTGACCTTGGGCAAGTCACTTCACTTCTCTGTGCCTCAGTTCCCTCATCCGTAAAATGGGGATGAAGACTGTGAGCCCCCCCCGTGGGACAACCTGATCACCTGGTAACCTCCCCAGCGCTTAGAACAGTGCTTTAAACATAGTAAGCGCTTAATAAATGCCATTAAAAAAAATAAAATAAATGATAGATATGGACGTAAGTGACGTGGGGCTGGGAGGGGGGCGGGGAGAGAAGAGGGAGCGAGTCAGGGGGACCCCAAAGGGAGTGGGAGAAGTGGAAAGTGGGGGCTTAGGGAAAGCCTCTTGGAGGAGATCAATAAATACGACTGATGATGATGATGATGATGAGATGGGCCTTCAGGTGGTTTTGAAGAGGAGGAGAGTAATTCATTGAAAGGCGTTAGTTGCAGTTCAGCTCTGGTTTTGTAACGGGTTTAGGCAGACATTCAACTTCTCCTCACCCAGCAGTTTGTTGTTGAATTTTCATATTCAGCTTAGTTTTATTACTATTTGGCAACATCCGGGAAGCTGAAACAATAGTAGTAGTAGTAATAGCGTTTATTACGCACTTATTGGGTGCAGAGCACTGAGCTAAGCGCTTGGAGAGAATACACAGGCAGGAATTAGACATGGTCCTTGTAGTAGTTCATTTATAGCTAGGTCAGAGCAGCAGGCTGTGGGAATTAAATGGTGGAGGCAATCGTAACGTGAAAGTCCATACTCGATAAAGTTGTGTCTACTTCATTTCTGCCAGACAAGGGCCCTAGTTCTTTCAGCTTTCACTGCAAGGTTGTAATCAGAGCCCGCAAATGAACGGGAGAAGAAAGAAATCTTAGTCTTTTTAAGCTACATATTGCGCATCAATTGCCTGGGTTTCCCTGCAATGTAATTTTTCAAATATAGGATTTGGCATCAGCGCTATGGAATTTTCAGGCCGGTATCACATTCATTCATTCATTCAATCGTATTTATTGAGCGCTCACTGTGTGCAGAGCACTGTACTAAGCGCTTGGGAAGTACAAGTTGGCAACATCTAGAGACGGTCCCTACCCAACAGTGGGCTCACAGTCTAGAAGGGGGAGACAGAGAACAAAACGAAACATATTAACAAAATAAAATAAATAGAATAAATATGTAGAAATAAAATAGAGTAATAAAAAAAATATTAACAAAATAAAATAAATAGACTAAATATGTAGAAACAAAATAAATAGAGTAATAAATACGTACAAAAACACTCAGGACAGTACACTACAACAATAAACCGACACATTCCCTGCTTACAGCGCAAATGCCGGAGAGCAAGCCTCACTGAACCCCACGAATGAATAACTCAGCGGTCCCGGCACGTTGCGAGGGCCTGTGTGAAGCCCAATAATAATAATGACGTCATTTGTTAGGCGCTTACTATGTGCAAAGCACTGTTCTAAGCGCTGGGGGGGATACAAGGCGATCAGGTTGTCCCACGGGGGGCTCACAGTCTTCATCCCCATTTTACAGATGAGGGAACTGAGGCTCAGAGAAGTGAAGTGACTTGCCCAAAGTCACGGCGCTGACATCGCCTTACCTCCTTCCCTTCCCCACAGCACCTGTTTATATGTATATATGTTTGCACGCATTTATTACTCTATTTATTTTACTTGTACATATTTATTCTATTTATTTTATTTTGTTAAGATGTTTTGTTCTGTTGTCTGTCTCCCCCTTCTAGACTGTGAGCCCGCTGTTGGGTAGGGACCGTCTCTAGATGTTGCCAACTTGTACTTCCCAAGCGCTTAGTACAGCGCTCTGCACACAGTAAGCGCTCAATAAATACGACTGATTGATTGATTGATTGAAATGGGGGAGCTGGGATTAGAACCCATGACCTCTGACTCCCAATCCTGTGCTCTTTCCACTGAGCCACGCTGCTTCTCTAGAAGCCCAAGCATACAGTGCTCTTTCACCCCGGGGCAAAGCTGCCGAGTTTGCCTTGACTTAAACACTTCCTTTCCCCCTCCTTTTTGACCTTTGAAGGATTCTGAGTGATTTGAAGAGAGTGATTGTCTAATAATGAAATAAAATGGGATGGTCTCTAATGACAGATCCCCATTCTGTTAGCACAAGCTGTCTTTTTGCTGATAGGACGTGAATGATAATGCTGAAAATTCAGGATTTCCATACATGCGCACAAATCAAATTCCTAGCTCCCTGACCACGGGCACCCACACAACCGGAGGTCCCTGCGTCTAACCAACTCGTGGCTCAGTGGAAAGAGCCCGGGCTTTGGGGTCAGAGGTCATGGGTTCAAATCCCGGCTCTGCCAATTGTCAGCTGTGTGACTTTGGGCAAGTCACTTAACTTCTCTGTGCCTCAGTTACCTCATCTGTAAAATGGAGATTAAAACCATGAGCTCCCCGTGGGACAACCTGATCACCTTGTATCCCCCCGAGCGCTTAGAACAGTGCTTTGCACATAGTAAGTGCTTAACAAATACCATTATTATTATTATTATTATTATTATTATTATTATTATTATTATTGTAGTCTCCCTGCAGTGCTCTGCCCCCAGGAAGCGCTCAGTTAATGCCCTCGATTGACTGATAATCTTATTAGCGGGACATATTTACATTGCTACTTGATCGTGTGACAATATGGTGTTTTTTTTTAAATCATCATCATCATCATCATCAATCGTATTTATTGAGCGCTTACTATGTGCAGAGCACTGTACTAAGCGCTTGGGAAGTACAAATTGGCAACATATAGAGACAGTCCCTACCCAACAGTGGGCTCACAGTCTAAAAGGGGGAGACAGAGAACAAAACCAAAGATACTAACAAAATAAAATAAATAGAATAGATATGTACAAATAAATTAAATAAATAGAGTAAAAAAAATATGTGCAAACATATATACATATATACAGGTATATATAGTAAGTAAGTAAACTTACTTATACTTACTTATAGTAAGTAAATCAACCACTTTTATAGCAAGGATGGTATTTGTTAAGTGCTTACTATGTGCCAAGCACTGTTCTAAGTGCTTGCTTGATTGCTTGATCCAGTTTTTGGGTCTTGAGAATCACCCATTTCACTTTAAAATGATTTCCTGTGGAAAAGAATACTTGGTCAAACACGCTTCTGACGGACACTCTTTTCCCGGAACCGATGAAGAATCCTAAGTGGGATATCGGGGAGCGCGTCACAAGTACCGTAATTATTCTATTAGCCCTATTTCTGAGTCGCATCATCGTTTTTCTGGATTTGACAGCTGTTCAGAGTCGGGATGCCGCTTGGTACCATTCGTTGCTAGCCCCGCTCAGCGAAGACCAGAAGAAAGCATTGCAGGAGATCTGTACGGTGGCGGAATACAGAAGAAGTGCTGCAGGTCTGTTGAAGTGCTGTTCTTTGCTTGGGTAGACCAGAGCGTGACCGCTGAGCCAGGAGATGCTAATTTGGAGAGGGTGGGACTTGGTTGTATTTTCATGATGTGGTCATCTTCGCGGTTATTAACGTCCAGCGTTTGCGTCACTACTCCTATGAGACTTTTCCTTTCAATGGAGCGAAGACCCAAATAGCATAATAACCTCATGGATCTAAGCCGTATCTGACAGACGGTTACTCTCCCCCCGTTCTGATGTTTCCCCCTCCCCATCCCCTCCACCTTACGTCCTTCCCCTCCCCACAGCACCTGTATATATGTATATATGTTTGTATGTATTTATTACTCTATTTATTGATTTTATTTGAACATATTTATTCTAATTATTTTATTTTGTTAATATGTTTTGTTTTGTTCTCTGTCTCCCCCTTCTAGACTGTGAGCCCACTGTTGGGTAGGGACCGTCTCTATATGTTGCCAACTTGGACTTCCCAAGCGCTTAGCACAGTGCTCTGCACACAGTAAGCGCTCAATAAATACGATTGAATGAATGAACCCACTCACCGTTCCTCGATCTTGTCTATGTTCTTGCCGATCTCTTGCCCAAATCCTACCTCGGGCCTCAATCGCCCTCCCTCTTCATATCCACAATTACTCTCCTCCCTCCCCTCCCACCTTCTAAGCCCTATTGAAGGCCCATCTCCTCCAGGAGGCCTTCCCTGACTAAGCCCTCCTTCCCTCTTCTCCCACTTCTGCATCATTTTGAATTGCCCCCTTTATTCATCCCCCCCTCCCAGCCCCACGGCACTTTAAGTATGTAGCTGCAATTTATTTATATTAATGCCTGTCTCCCCCTCTAGACTGTAAGCTTGTTGTGGGCAGGGAATGTGTCTGTTTATGTGTGTGTTTCCTCCCTATTGGCTTCAAAGCTCTCCTTCACCTTGCCCCCTCCTATCTCACTTTCCTTCTGTCCTTCTCCAGTCCAACCCGCACCGTCCGCTCCTCTGCCGCCGCTGACCTCCTCACCGGGCCTCGTTCTCGCCCGTCCCGCCGTCGACCCCCGGCCCACGTCCTCCCCCTGGCCTGAAGTGCCCTCCCTCCTCAAATCCGCCAAACTAGTACACTTTCCCCCTTCAAAGCCTTAATGAAAGCTCACCTCCTCCAGGAGGCCTTCCCAAACTAAGCCCCCCTTTTCCTCTGCTCTCCTCCCCCTTGCCACGACCCGCTCCCTTCGCTCTATCATCATCATCATCATCATCATCAATCGTATTTATTGAGTGCTTACTATATGCAGAGCACTGTACTAAGCGCTTGGGAAGTACAAATAGAGACAGTCCCTACCCAACAGTGGGCTCACAGTCTAAAAGGGGGAGACAGAGAACAAAACCAAACAAACCAACAAAATAAAATAAATAGGATAGATATGTACAAGTAAAATAAATAAATAAATAAATAAATAGAGTAATAAATAGGTACAACCATAACATGTTGTAACATATTGTAACATAACATAAACTTGTACAACCTCTATCCTTCCGCTCCTCAGCACTCCTGCATATATGTATGTATTTATAATTATAATTCCATTTATTTTTTATTAACAATGTGTGTATATAGTAATAATAATAATAATAATGGCATTTATTAAGCGCTTACTATGTGCAGAGCACTGTACTAAGCGCTTGGGAAGTACAAATTGGCAACACATAGAGACAGTCTCTACCCAAAAGCGGGCTCACAGTCTAAAAGGGGGAGACAGAGAACAAAACCAAACATACCAACAAAATAAAATAAATAGGATAGATATGTACAAGTAAAATAAATAAATAAATAAATAGAGTAATAAATATGTACAACCATAACATGTTGTAACATAACATAAACATGTACAACCTCTATCCTTCCGCTCCTCAGCACTCCTGCATATATGTATGTATTTATAATTATAATTCCATTTATTTTTATTAACAATGTGTATATATAGTAATAATAATAATAATAATAATGGCATTTATTAAGCGCTTACTATGTGCAAAGCACTGTTCTAAGTGCTGCGGAGGTTACAAGGTGATCAGGTTGTCCCACATGGGGCTCACAGTCTTAATCCCCATTTTACAGATGAGGTAACTGAGGCACAGAGAAGTTAAGTGACTTGCCCAAAGTCACACAGCTGACAATTGGGGGAGCCGGGATTTGAACCGATGACCTCTGACTCCAAAGCCCGGGCTCTTTCCACTGAGCCACGCTGCTTCTCTATGCTTATATATGCATAATTCTGTTTATTTATAATGATGCTACTGTTGCCTGTTAACTTGTTTTGATGTCTGTCTCCCCTCTTCTAGGCTGTGAGCCCGTTGTGGGCAGGGATTGTCTCTTTTTGTTGCTGAATGGTACTTCCCAAGCGCTTAGTACAGTGCTCTGCACACAGTAATCACTCAGTAAGCACGAGTGAATGAATGAATGAATTGTTACACGTACCCTCCCAAGTGCTTAGTACAGTGCTCTGCACACAGTAAGCACTCAATAAGTACGAGTGAATGACTGAATGAACTGTTACATTGTACCCTCCCGAGTGCTTAGTACAGTGCTCTGCACACCATAAGCACCCAATAAATGCGATTGACTGAGTGGCTGACTGACATTAGCTCTCTTCCTCCCTTCAAGGCCCTACTGAGAGCTCACCTCCTCCAGGAGGCCTTCCCACACTGAGCCCCTTCCTTCCTCTCCCCCTCGGCCCCCTCTCCATCCCCCCCATCTTACCTCCTTCCCTTCCCCACAGCACCTGTATATATGGATATATGTTTGTCCATATTTATTACTCTATTTATTTATTTATTTATTTTGCTTGTACCTATCTATTCTATTTATTTTATTTTGTTAGTATGTTTTGTTTTGTTCTCTGTCTCCCCCTTCTAGACTGTGAGCCCGCCGTTGGGTAGGGACTGTCTCTATATGTTGCCAACTTGTACTTCCCAAGTGCTTAGTACAGTGCTCTGCACATAGTAAGTGCTCAATAAATACGATTGATGATGATGATGATGATTTATTTTATTTTGTTAGTATGTTTGGTTTTGTTCTCTGTCTCCCCCTTCTAGACTGTGAGCCCACCGTTGGGTAGGGACTGTCTCTGTATGTTGCCAACTTGTACTTCCCAAGCGCTTAGTACTGTGCTCTGCACACAGTAAGCGCTCAATAAATGCGATTGATTGATTAATTGATTGATTAAATCGAAAACTACCCCTCTTGAGTTTACGCCGCTTTAAGCCCTTTCTCTTCTTGCCTTCTGTGAACTCTAGGAACAAAGAATACTGCTCAACAACAGTGGCTTCACATCTGAGGGCAAGGGACCGTTCGACTTGGGAACTCTACCTGGCGACTACTCGAGAAAGGAACTGCAAGAGACTGAATTTTATCATCGCATTTTATTTCGCGACGGCTGTTGACTTGGGGAGCGTCAAAGGAGAGCAAAATGAAGGAAGTTTTCCTTTGAAGTGTCCTGCTGTTCCAGCTTCCACTTGGCATCCGACGGCACTTCCCTTTCCCTTCTCTCCCCCTCTTCTTTCCCCTCTCCCCGCTCCTGTAACGCGTGAAGTTTTTTTAAACGCTGGTCTGCGCAGGTCAAATCTCCGCCTCCAAAGGATACCTGGCTCGGACGGGTTTAAAAGGTTCAATCCATTTGCACTTCTCAGGTATTTGCCACGCAGAACTGATGGATTCCCAAGGGTCACAGTGCCTTCTGTCGTACTTGGATTGCCTGAAACAAGTGAACTTGCGGAGTGCATCGTAACTTTTTCTAAAAACGCGTTAAGGACACCTTTCTAGATCGACTGTAAACCCGGGTTCCGTGTTTTCTCCGGTGAATCCGCACTTGATGACGTGAATCTGCCCGGCCTTTCCATCCGGATCACTCTGGCCTCCAGAGTGTTTCCAGGCCCCTGCCCAGAGCCGACCTCTTAGGATAACGGGCGGCTGCTTCTGAGGTAGTGAACTGAACACTGGGACTGTTGAGGACTCTTCTTCTTAAACAGCTTGGTCTGGTGTGTCGAGAACCTTCCGCTCTTTCCGTGACCCCGCTCCTTCCCTTCACCTGCAGGTTTAGGGGGCCGGCCAAAGCTACTTTCCGTGAGCTTAGGAAAGAGAGGTCAGGCTCGGGACTCATCTGGCATCACAGAACCGGGGGTTTTCGAGGGGGTCGGGAAGAGAATTTGGATGAACCGGCGAGAGCCCCTCAGCCCAAAATGGGCAGGAGCGCTCCGATTCTCACAACCTGCCTTTCTGGATACGGGGTCCGTCCTCTCGTTATTCCGGCTGTATTAAAGAAAGCACTGAGGTAAAAAGATTTTGGAGCAATCCTTTCCCCTAGGAAAAAGGCAACAGCAACCTCCACCCTCTCCTTTGGGAGATCCGAATTTCCCTCTGTAGCCAACTCTCCCGCCCTCGCCTTGTCGTAACGTTATTCCCGGGGCTAGATGGTTGCTCATTCGCCCGCGTGCGTTCTCGTGTCTCGACTTTCTGAATCTCACCTCCCCCGCGGCGGTGGGGCTTAGGCAATCAGACCCGTTTTCTGTACTGGGGAGAGACTAGGACGTACTGCAATAGGGACTCTTCCTTTTCCGCGATGAAAATGGAAAATCAGACCATTATTTTTTGGGACGGGCGGTTAACAAATCGATCTGAACTCTCGATCCGCACGCACTCGACGTGGAATACCTCTCTTCACGGAGAACCTGCGCCACCGAATCCCTTTCCTGTCCGATCCCGAAGTAAATTTCCGCGCTCCGTGGCATTTTGATCCGGCGATTCTGTTCCCTCTCTGTTAGGCGGTGGGAGGAGGTGATCAAGTGCTTCTACTGGCAATAAACGCGAGTTGTTTCGTCCCGTTTGGAAGGGAATTCCGTCGGTCAGATTTTTAGGGCTCGTCGTACTCTGCCTCCCCTTACGTATGGTTCTCTTTAAATGTGACGAATAATATGCCTTCCCCCATGATGGGAAGGAGGCAAAGGGATCTTCTTCCCGTTTTATAGTCTGCTCGTTCTGTGTTTAAAGGGAGAGGACGCAAATGTGCGTTTATTTGTCTTGTTTTTGAAGCCGGGGTAGTTGTGAAACTTAGGTACCAGCAGTACGAAACTGAATTTGATCTGATTACCCTTGGAAATGCAGAATCTTTTGAATGTATTGTAAAATAAAATCGAGACCGATAACCAGAAGGCTTCCCCGTTCTGTGTGGTTTTTGGGGTTTTTTTGGAAATTGAAGACCAGCTTCGCAAAAAGTGGCAGAGAACGCTAGTGAAGAAAGGTAATTTCAGTTGTCATTCATTCATTCAATCGTATTTATTGAGCGCTTGCTGTGTGCAGAGCACTGTATTAAGCGTACAAGTTGGCAATATATGCAATCGTATTTATTAAGTGCTTACTGTGTGCAGAGCACTGTACTAAGCGCTTGGGAAGTACAAGTTGGCAACATATAGAGATGGTCCCTACCCGACAACGGGCTCACAGTCTAGAAGGGGGAGACGGACAACAAAATAAAACAGGTAGACAGGTGTCAAAATCGTCGGAACAAATAGAATTAAAGCTCTGTGTACATCATTAACAAAATAAAACCTTAACATTAATATAAACAAAACAAAACCTGTTGACCTGTGCGGATTGCCCTAGGTGACTTGGGAAGAACATTTTGTGTAGACCAATCTGTTCTGGTTCTAAATAACTATCCAATTTCAATGAACCAAAGGATGTGATCGCGGTGGTTGGACTACAGATGCCCTTTGGGTCATTTTAAAGAAAAGTGCCAACAAAATAGCTTCTCTTTCTTTTGGGAGGAATTATTTCCTTTAAATGAATAGAGGTGAGGCTTTGGAAAGTGGCGGAAACGGTCCAGCCTCACATTTCATGCATTTGACGATTAATCATCTCATCATCGTCATCTTCTTATCGTTCTTCTTCTTCTTCTTCTTGTTTTTAAGAGCTGTCACACAGATTAGGAAGTTCCAGTATGAATTGCTTAATTGACTTATGCCAATTATGTTCAGGAGGTAAAAATAGACCGGATGGAAGTTCCCGTCTGAATTGCTTTTAATTGACTTATGCCAAATGTGTTCAGGAGGTAAAAATAGACCGGATAGAAAAGTAGAGTGGGTGCAATTGGTTCACAACTGTAAGAGACAGTCTCAGGGTGAGCGCGTGGAATTCATTCATTTCATGCAATCGTATTTATTAAGTGCTTACTGTGTGCAGAGCTGTACTAAGCGCTTGGGAAGTACAAGTTGGCAACATACAGAGACGGTCCCTACCCAACAACGGGCTCACAGTCTAGAAGGGGGAGACAGACAACAAAATAAAACACGTGGACAGGTGTCAAGTCGTCCGAACAAATAGAATTAAAGCTAAATGCACAATATTAACAAAATAAATAGAATAGTAAGTAGGTACAAGTGAAATAAATAGAGTAATAAATCTGTACAAACATGTATACAGGTGCTTTGGGGAGGGGAAGGAGGTAGGGTGCAGGGGGTGGGGAGGAGGATAGGAAAAGGGGGGCTCAGTCTGGTATATATGGTGCTCTTAATGTGTGCAGAGCACTGGACTTAAACCTTGGGAGTATCCAGTACAACAGAGTTGGTAGACACGCTTCCTGCCCTTAAAGAAGAGCATTCATTCATTCATTCGGTCGTATTTATTGAGCGCTTACCGTGTGCAGAGCACTGGACTAAGCACTTGGGAAATACAAATTGGCAACATAAGAGCAGCATGGAGTAGTGTCTAGAGC
This sequence comes from Tachyglossus aculeatus, assembly GCF_015852505.1. Taxonomy (NCBI): domain Eukaryota; kingdom Metazoa; phylum Chordata; class Mammalia; order Monotremata; family Tachyglossidae; genus Tachyglossus; species Tachyglossus aculeatus. Next base: position 143,359,832 of record NC_052067.1, on the reverse strand, counting down.
CTGGGCCTAAGAGTCAGCAGGTCATGGGTTCTAATCCCAGCGCCGCCACTTGTCTGCTGTGTGGCCTTGGGCAAGCCACTTCACCTTTCAGACCTGTTACCTCGTCTATTCATTCATTCATTCAGTCGTATTTATTGAGCGCTTACTCTGTGCAGAGCACTGGACTAAGCGCTTGGGAAGTACAAGTCAACAACATAGAGAGATGGTCCCTACCCAACAACGGGCTCGCAGTCTAGAAGGGGGAGACGGACGACAGAACAAAACATGTGGACAGGTGTCAAAACCATCAGAAAAAATAGAATTAAAGCTATTCATTCATTCAATCATATTTATTGAGCACTTACTGAGTGCAGAGCCCTGTACTAAGCTCTTGGGAAGTACAAGTCGACAACATAGAGAGACGGTCCCTACCCAACAGTGGGCTCACAATCTAGAAGCTATATGTGCACGTCATTAACAAAATAAATAGAATAGTAAATATAAGTAATAATAATAATGACATTTGTTAAGCACTTGGTATGTGCAAAGCACTGTTCTAAGCGCTGGGGAGGATATAAGGTGATTCATTCATTCATTCTATTCAATCATATTTATTGAACGCTTACTGTGTGCAGAGCACTGGACTAAGCGCTTGGGAAGTACAAGTTGGCAACACATAGAGACAGTCCCTACCCAACAGCGGGCTCACAGTCTAGAAGGGGGAGACAGAGGACAAAACAAAACATATTAACAAAATAAAATAAATAGAATAAACATGTACAAGTAAAATAAATAGAGCAATAAATCCATACAAACATATATCCAGGTGCTGTGGGGAGGGGAAGGGGGTAGGGCGGGGGGGATGGGGAGGAGGAGGGGAAAAAGGGGGCTGAGTGTGGGAAGGCCTCCTGGAGGAGGTGAGCTCTCAGGAGGGCCTTGAAGGGAGGAAGAGAGCTAGCTTGGCGGATGGGCGGAGGGAGGGCATGCCAGGCCGGGAGATGACTTGGGCCGGGGGTTGATGGTGGGACAGGTGAGAACGAGGCCTAACGGTGAGGAGGTGAGCAGTGGCAGAGGAGCGGAGGGTGCGGGCTGGGCTGGAGAAGGACAGAAGGGAGGGGAGGTAGGAGGAGGGGGCGAGGGGATGGATGGACAGCCTGAAAGCCCAGGGTGAGGAGTTTCTGCCTGATGCGCAGATTGATTGGTAGCCACTGGAGATTTTTGAGGAGGGGAGTAACATGCCCAGAGCATTTCTGCAAGATGATCCGGGCAGCGGCGTGAAGTATGGATTGAAGTGGGGAGAGACACGAGGATGGGAGATCGGAGAGGAGGCTGATGCAGTAATCCAGTCTAGTAACCTAGTAACCAGGTAATCTAGTTAGGAAGTAGAGATAGACACCATCATCATAATAATGGCATTTATTAAGCGTTTACTATGTGCAAAGCACTGTTCTAAGCGCCGGGGAGGATATAAGGTGATCAGGTTGTCCCATGGGGAGCTCACAGTGTTAATCCCCATTTTACAGATGAGGTAACTGAGGCCCAGAGAAGTTAGGTGACTTGCCCAAAGTCACGCAGCTGACAAGCGGTGGAGCTGGGATTCGAACCCATGACCTCTGACTTTCCATTGAGCCATGCTGCTTCTCAATATATAGGTATGTAATGAATAAATATGTAAATAAATACAGTATATAAATAAATATGTAAATAGAGAGAAGGAGCTACCCAGGAATCGGTCAGTCCTATTTATTGAGTGCTTACCATGTGCAGAGAGCTGTAGTAAGCACTTGGGCGAGTATGACAGAACAATAGAAAAGACACATTCCCTGCCCACAGTGAGTTTACAGTCTAGAGGGCCAGCTGAAACTGAACAAAACCCACAACTACTGAAAATCCCCAGCTGGCATGCCCGATTTGTTTGTTTGTTTGGTTTGGGCTTATTTTTTTTAACCCCTTTGGTATCTGCTAAGTGCTTACTAGACGCCACCGCCAACCTCTCGCCCATATCCTCCCTTTGGCCTGGAATAGCAGTCATTCAATCGTATTTATTGAGCGCTTACTGTGTGCATAAAACGAGGATTAAGACTGTGAACCCCACATGGAACAGGGACTGTAACCAACCTGATTTGCTTGTATCCACCCCAGTGCTTAGTAGAGTGATGATAATAAATAGTAGTAAAGGTATTTATTAAGCACTTACTATGTGCTTGACACTGTTCTAAGCACTGTTCTAAGTGCTGGAATTGTGATGATAATCGTATTTGTTGAATGCTTACTATGTTCTAAGTGCTGGGGGGGGATACAAGGTAATCAGGTTGTCCCCAGTGGGGCTCACAACCTTAATCCCCATTTTCCAGATGAGGGAGCTGAGGCCCAGAGAAGTGAAGTGACTTGCCCGAAGTCACACAGCTGACAAGTGGCGGAGCTGGGATTAGAACCCGTGGGCTCTTTCCGTTGAGCCACGCTCTTTCTCTGTGCCTGGCACATCATAAGTGCTTAACCAATACCATTATTATTTTATTAATAGAGTGTGTAGAGAAGCAGCGTGGCTCAGTGGAAAGAGCCCGGGTTTGGGAGTCAGAGGTCATGGGTTCAAACCCCGGCTCCACCAATTGTCAGCTGTGTGACTTTGGGCAAGTCACTTAACTTCTCTGTGCCTCCGTTACCTCGTCTGTAAAATACGGATTAAGACTGTGAGCCCCCCCGTGGGACAACCTGATCACCTTGCAACCTCCCCAGAGTATAGAACAGTGCTTTGCACATAGTAAGTGCTTAATAAATGCCATTTTTTTAAAAAATGGAGAGTTTATGCTCGTTTTAGCAGGCAGTGTGCCAGCCTGGGCCCTTTCCACCAGGCCGGGCTGAGGCTATGCCCGAAATGTAAGATTTCTGTTTGCCTACAAGCAGCACCTCCGCTGCCTTGGCAACGTGATACACTCTGGGGACTGGGAGGAAAAAGGCACAGCAGAGGTAGCCATCTCCTCACCCAAGGGGAAGGAGGGCACAAAGGGAAGCAGCGGGGCTTAGTGGATAGAGCCCGGGCCTGGGAATCAATCAATCAATCAATCAATCAATCGTATTTATTGAGCGCTTACTATGTGCAGAGCACTGTACTAAGCGCTTGGAAAGTACAAATTGGCAACACATAGAGACAGTCCCTACCCAACAGTGGGCTCACAGTCTAAAAGGGGGAGACAGAGAACAGAACCAAACACACCAACAAAATAAAATAAATAGGAAAGAAATGTACAAGTAAAATAAATAGAGTAATAAATATGTACAACCATATATACATATATACAGGTGCTGTGGGGAAGGGAAGGAGGTAAGATGGGGGGATGGAGAGGGGGACGAGGGGGAGAGGAAGGAAGGGGCTCAGTCTGGGAAGGCCTCCTGGCGGAGGTGAGCTCTCAGCAGGGCCTTGAAGGGAGGAAGAGAGCTAGCTTGGCGGAGGGGCAGAGGGAGGCCATTCCAGGCCCGGGGGAGGACGTGGGCCGGGGGTCGATGGCGGGACAGGCGAGAGCGAGGTACAGTGAGGAGATTAGTGGTGGAGGAGCGGAGGGTGCGGGCTGGGCAGTAGAAGGAGAGAAGGGAGGGGAGGTAGGAGGGGGCGAGGTGATGGACAGCCTTGAAGCCCATGGTGAGGAATCAGAAGGACCTGGGGTCTAATCCAGCACTTAGAACAGTGCCCAGCGCTTAGAACAGTGCTTTGCACATAGTAAGCGCTTAATAAATGCCATTATTATTATTAATCCCGGCTCCAATACTTGTCTGCTGTATGATGTATTCATTCAATCGTATTCACTGAGTGCTTACCGTGTGCAGAGATGTATGGGGCCTCGGTGGAAAGAGCCCGGGCTTTGGAGTCAGAGGTCATGGGTTCGAAACCCGACTCTGCCACATGTCTGCTGTGTGACATTGGGCAAGTCACTTCACTTCTCTGAGCCTCAGTGACCTCATCTGTAAAATGGGGATTAAGACTGTGAGCCCCTGGGACAACCTGTATCCCCCCAGCGCTTAGAACAGTGCTCTGCACATAGTAAGCGCTTAACAAATGCCATTATTATTATTATTATTATTATTATTATTATTATTATGGGGGAAGCAGCGCGGCTCAGTGGAAAGAGCCCGGGCTCTGGAGTCAGAGTTCATGGGTTCAAATCCCGGCTCCGCCACTTGTCAGCTGTGTGACTTTGGGCAAGTCATTTCACTTCTCTGGGCCTCAGTTCCCTCATCTGTAAGACTGCCAGCCCGCCATGGGACAACCTGATCGCCTTGTAACCTCCCCAGCGCTTAGAACAGTGCTTTGCACATAGTAAGCGCTTAATAAATGCCATCATTATTATCATTATTATTATCTCAGGCAAGTCACTTCACTTCTCTAGGCCTCAGTTCCCTCCTCTGGAAAATGGGGATTAAGACTATGAGCCCCATGTGGGATATTATTATTATTATCTCAGGCAAGTCACTTCACTTCTCTGGGCCTCAGTTCCCTCCTCTGTAAAATGGGGATTAAGACTGTGAGCCCCCCATGGGACAACCTGATCACCTTGTAATCTCCCCAGCACTTAGAACAGTACTTTGCACATAGTAAGCGCTTAATAAATTCCATTATTATTATTATTATTATTATTATTATCATCATCTCAGGCAAGTCACTTCACTTCTCTGGGCCTCAGTTCCCTCCTCTGGAAAATGGGGATTAAGGCTATGAGCCCCAGGTGGGATATTATTATTATTATCTCAGGCAAGTCACTTCATTTCTCTGGGCCTCAGTCCCCTCCTCTGGAAAATGGGGATTAAGACTGCCAGCCCACCATGGGACAACCTGATCACCTTGTAACGTCCCCAGCGCTTAGAACAGTGCTTTGCACATAGTAAGCACTTAATAAATGCCATTATTATTATTATTATTATTATTATTATTATTATTATTATTATTATCTCAGGCAAGTCACTTCACTTCCCTGGGCCTCAGTTCCCTCCTCTGGAAAATGGGGATTAAGACTTTGAGCCCCATGTGGGGCATGGACTGGGTCCAACCTGATTAACTTCTATCTGCCCCAGTGCTTAGTGCAGTGCCCGGCACCTAATAAGCGCTTTACAAAAACCATAAAAAAAATTGAAAGGATTGGGGAATTTGAAGTGCCAAATTATTCTCCAAGCCAGAGAAGAACAAAGAAAGGCTTAGACCAATTTTAATGAGTAGAACAAAGAGCCGATCTGAGATTTCCATTGACTAGTGAGACAAACAGAACCAAAAGCAATTTTCCCGTCTCAGAACTCTGCTTGGCTTTCATGAATCCCGGATGATGCCTGACTGACACAGGAATTATGTCGTCTCTCCTCTCCAGGCAACAGGAAGATAGATGTGCAAAGCCTGAAATGGTAATAACACAATCAGCCATTGCCCATAGAAGTAAAAATGGAAAAACAAATGGGATAAATGGGATAAACGGGATGGATTGGCCAGGAAATTTTCCCAAGATGGGTAGATTGTACAGCCCTTTCAAACTACTAAATTTACAAACGGGCAAGCAGCCCAAAGAAAAATTTTGTTGTCGTGATTCAGGTTTGCATCGGTTATCCATTTGCTCTCAGGGAATAACATTTGTAAAAAAAATAATAATAATAAGTAAAAAATACATTATTCTCTTTGCATAACCTGCCACCAGCTCAAAAGCCAGATCGAATTTTCTGGGCTGTATTTATTTGGCATTAAAAACATACTTGCCATAATGGCCCTGAATTAATTTTTTCACAAATGCAGGCATTTTCTAATGCACTCCAGTTGGATTGGATATTACTTACTCGGTGGGATAGTTTCCTAATGCAAGAAGCCGACACTGGCCGAACGTGAAAGTCAGAAATTCACAACCAAGGCAGTCCTATGCTTCAGCTGGCATTAATCAAACTCTTGCATTACAGCAAGGACTATTTTTAAGACTCATTCAGGAGACTTCATAAACGAGACATTTCTCTGCCCTTGGGTTGGTTTTGACATGTAAGTAAAGAAGAAAAATGATTTTCATTAGTCTCTTGGTGGAAAACTGATGGTGGGATTAAAGTGTATGCCGGATTGGCAAACAATAGAATTGCTTGAATTAGTGCTCAAAAAAACAATAATAATAATAATAATGCCAGTAGGAGTAAGGTTATTTTCTTACGACCACAGGTGGTAATATAAAGAATGGATATATTCTAACCTATGGTTTATAATGGATTACGGCGCCATAATCTGAAACTGATTATTCAGAAACTGAATAAATCGGGTACTTTTCCATCCCCGGGAATATTTTTCATAAGGGTCAGAGGTTCGTCGGGGTTGTGGATGCTCTCCAAACTCCTCTACCTCATTCCTTTCCATGCAAATAGCGCAAGTTAAATCAAACAATCGTATTTATTGAGCGCTTGCCGTGTGCAGAGCGCTGTACTGACCGTTTGGGAGAGAGAAGCAGCGTGGCTCAGTGGAAAGAGCCCGGGCTTGGGAGTCAGAGGTCATGGGTTCTAATCCCGGATCCGCCACTTGTCCGCTGTGTGACCTTGGGCAAGTCACTTCACTTCTCTGGGCCTCAGTTCCCTCATCTGTAAAATGGGGATAAGACTGTGAGCCCCACCTGGGACAAGCTGATTATCTTGTATCCCACCCCAGCGCCCAGAACAGTGCTTTGCGCATACTAAGCACTTAGCAAATACCATTATTATTATTTTTACAACGTAACATTGGTTGACACGTTCCCTGTCCACAGGGAGCTTATAGTCTAGAGAAGGAGAAAGATATTAATGTTAAATCTGCATCTGCAGCCCGGATCTCTCCTCGGCAGCCTTGCATTTCCTCCTGCCTTCAGGACAACCCTACTTGGAGGTTCCGCTGACACCCCAACTTTAACATGCCAAAACAGAACCCCTCATCTACTCCACCAAACCCTTTCCTCACCCTGACATTCCCATCACTGTAGACAGCACCACCACTCTCCCTATCTCGTAATTTTGGCATCGTCCTTAATTAAGGATTAATTAAGTGGCATGTATTAAGCGCTTACTAGGTGCAAAGCACTGTTCTAAGTGCTGGAGAGGTTACGAGGTGATCAGGTTGTCCCACGGGGGGCTCACAGTCTTCATCCCCATTTTACAGGTGAGGCAACTGAGGCACAGAGAAGTTAATAATAATAATAATGATGGTATTTATTAAGCGCTTACTATGTGCACAGCACTGTTCTAAGCGCTGGGGAGGGTACAAGGTGATCAGGTTGTCCCATGGTGGGCTCACAGTCAATCCCCATTTTACAGATGCGGGAACTGAGGCACAGAGAAGTTAAGTGACTTGCCCAAAGTCACACAGCTGACAAAGTGGTGGAGCCGGGATTTGAACCCATGGCCTCTGACTCCAAAGCCCAGGCTCTTTCCACTGAGCCACGCTGCTTCTCCAAGCGATCCTTGACTCATCGCTCTCACTCAACCCACATACTCAATCTGTCACCAAGTTCAATCTTCACGATGTTGCTAAAATCCACCCTTTCCTGTCCATCCAAACTGCTACCTCGTTAATCTGAGCACTTATCCTATCCCGCCCTGATTATTGCATCAGCCAGAGACCCCCTAAATAGGTATGTTGCCAACTTGTACTTCCCAAGTGCTTAGTACAGTGCTCTGCACACAGTAAGTGCTCAATAAATACAATTGAATGAATGACCATCCGCACCCAGAACTCTCTTCCTCCCTGCAAAGCTCTCTTCTTCTCTCAGACCTTCTCCTTCTCTCTCTTCTACCCCCTTCCTCTCACCACAGCACTTGTACATATTTCTACATATTTATTACTCCATTTTATTTGTACATACTGACTATATTTCATTAATGATGTGTATATTGCTATAATTCTATTTATTCTAATAGTATTGAAACCTGTCGACTTGTTCTGTTTTGTTGTCTGTCTCCCCCTTCTAGACTGTGAGCCCGTTGTTGAGTAGGGACCGTCTCTAGATGTTGCCGACTTGTACTTCCCAAGCGCTTAGTACAGTGCTCTGCACACAGTAAGCGCTCAATAAATATGATTAAATGAATGAATCAGCCTCCTTGCTGACCTCCCTGTCTCCTGTCTCTTCCCATTCCAGTCCCTGCTTTGCTGCCCGGATCATTTTTCTACGGAAACGTTCAGGCCATGTTTCCCTGCTCCTTAAGAGCCTCCAGTCAATCAATCAATCAATCAGTCAATCGTATTTATTGAGTGCTTACTGTGTGCAGAGCACTGGACTAAGCGCTTGGGAAGTACAAGTTGGCAACATATAGAGACAGTCCCAATCAATCAATCAATCAATCGTATTTATTGAGTGCTTACTGTGTGCAGAGCACTGGACTAAGCGCTTGGGAAGTACAAGTTGGCAACATATAGAGACGGTCCCTACCCAACAGTGGGCTCACAGTCACAGTCTCCAGTGGTTGTTCACCACCTCCGCATCAAACAGAAACTCCTCACCATCGGCTTTGAAGAAGTCTATCACCTTGCTCCCTCCCACCTCATTCATTCATTCAATCGTATTTATTGAGCGCTTACTGTGTGCAGAGCACTGCACTAAGCGCTTGGGAAGGACAAATCGGCAACGTATAGAGACGGTCCTTACCCAACAATTGGCTCACAGTCTAGAATATATATGTATATATGCATACATGTGTATATATGTATATGTGTTTGTACATATTTATTACTCTATTTATTTATTTTACTTGTACATATCTATTCTATTTATTTTATTTTGTTAGTGTGTTTGGTTTGGTTCTCTGTCTCCCCCTTTTAGACCGTGAGCCCACTGTTGGGTAGGGACCGTCTCTATATGTTGCCAACTTGTACTTCCCAAGCGCTTGGTACAGTGCTCTGCACACAGTAAGCGCTCAATCAATGCGAATGATTGATTGATTGATTGATTGATAGAAGGGGGAGACTGACAACAGAACAAAACATGTGGACAGGTGTCAAGTCATCAGAATAAAACCTCCTGCTCTCCTACTACAATCCAGCCCGCTCACTTTGTTTCTTTGTTCTTCTAATGCTAACCTCACTGTACCTCCATCTCCTCTATGTCGCCACTGACCTCTCGCCTCCATCCTACCTCTGGCCTGGATCGCCCTCCCTCCTCATATCTGATAGACAATGACTCTGTTTCCCCCTTTTAGGTTGTGAGCCCACTGTTGGGTAGGGACTGTCTCTATATGTTGCCAACTTGTACTTCCCAAGCGCTTGGTACAGTGCTCTGCACACAGTAAGCGATCAATAAATACGATTGATTGATTGATTGATTCAAAGTCTTATTGAAGGCCCATCTCCTTCAAGAGGCCTTCCCGGACTAAGCCCCCCTTTCCTCTTCTCCCACTCCCTTCTGCATCGCTCAAGCTTGCTCCCTTTATTCATCCCCCCTCCCAGCCCCACAGCATTTATGTCCATAGCTGTAAGTTATTTCTTTATATCAGTGTCTGTCTCCATTTATTTTATTATTATTATTATTGTCTATTATTACTCTATTTTATTTGTGCATATTTATTCTATTTATTTTATTTTGTTAATATGTTTTGTTTTGTTCTCTGTCTCCCCTTTCTAGACTGTGAGCCCACTGTTGGGTAGGGACCGTCTCTATATGTTGCCAACTTGTACTTCCCAGCGCTTAGGACAGTGCTCTGCACACAGTAAGCGCTCAATAAATACGATTGAATTGAATGAGTGAATGAATGAATGAATGTCTCCTATAGACTGTAAGCTCCTTGTGGGCAGGGAATATGTCTTCATTGTTCTATTGTACTCTCCCAAGTACAGTGCTCTGCACACAGTAAGCGCTCAATAAATACGATTGAATTGAATGAATGAATGAATGAATGTCTCCTCATGTAGACTGTAAGCTCCTTGTGGGCAGGGAATATGTCTTCATTGTTCTATTGTACTCTCCCAAGTGCTTCGTACAGTACTCTGCACACAGTAAGCGTTCAATAAATACGATTGAATTGAATGAATGAATGAATGTCTCCTCCAGTAGACTGTAAGCTCCTTGTGGGCAGGGAATATGTCTTCATTGTTCTATTGTACTCTCCCAAGTGCTTCGTACAGTGCTCTGCACACAGTAAGAGCTCAATAAATACGATTGATTGAATGAATGAATGAATGAATGTCTGTCTCCTCCTGTAGACTGTAAGCTCCTTGTGGGCAGGGAATATGTCTTCATTATTCTATTGTACTCTCCCAAGTGCTTCGTACAGTGCTCTGCACACAGTAAACGCTCAATAAATGCGATTGAATGAATGAATGAATGAATGAATGTCTCCTCCTGTAGACTGTAAACTCCTTGTGGGCAGGGAATATGTCTTCATTGTTCTATTGTACTCTCCCAAGTGCTTCGTACAGTGCTCTGCACACAGTAAGCGCTCAATAAATACGATTGAATTGAATGTATGAATGAATGAATGTCTCCTCCTGTAGATTGTAAGCTCCTTGTGGGCAGGGAATATGTCTTCATTATTCTATTGTACTCTCCCAAGTGCTGCGTACAGTGCTCTGCACACAGTAAGCGCTCAATAAATACAGTTGACTGACTAAAGGTCATGCACGTAAGTGGAACTGGGATGGGTGGGAAAGAATCAAAGTGCTGAGTGGATTGTGTATTGTACTCTCCCAAGCGCTTAGTACAGTGCTCTGCACACACTAAGCGCTCAATAAATACTATTAAATGAATGAATAGCCCAGACCCAAGTGCATAGGTGATGATGAAGAAGAGAGGACTGATAGTTGGGGAAATGAAGGAGTTAGTCACGGAAGGCCTCTTGGAGGAGGTGTGACTTCACGCTTTGAGGATGGTGGAGTGATGATGATGATGATGGCTTTTGTTAAGCGCTTACTATGTGCCAAGCACTGTTCTAAGTGCTGGGGTAATATTAATAATAGTGTTGATATTTAAGTGGTTACTATGTGCCAAGCACTGTTCTAAGTGCTGGGGTAATATTAATAATAGTGTTAATATTTACTAAGGGGTTACTATGTGCCAAGCACTGTTCTAAGTGCTGAGGTAATATTAATAATAGTGTTGATATTTGTTAAGTGGTTATTATGTGCCAAGCACTGTTCTAAGTGCTGAGGTAATAATAATAGTGTTGATATTTGTTAAGTGGTTACTATGTGCCAAGCACTGTTCTAAGTGCTGCGGTAATATTAATAATAGTGTTGGTATTTGTTAAGCACTTACAATGTGCCAAGCACTTGTTCTAAGTGCTGAGGTAATATTAATAATAGTGTTGATATTTGTTAAGTGGTTATTATGTGCCAAGCACTGTTCTAAGTGCTGAGGTAATAATAATAGTGTTGATATTTGTTAAGTGGTTACTATGTGCCAAGCACTGTTCTAAGTGCTGCGGTAATATTAATAATAGTGTTGGTATTTGTTAAGCACTTAAAATGTGCCAAGCACTTGTTCTAAGTGCTGAGGTAATATTGATAATAGTGTTGATATTTGTTAAGTGGTTATTATGTGCCAAGCACTGTTCTAAGTGCTGAGGTAATAATAATAGTGTTGATATTTGTTAAGTGGTTACTATGTGCCAAGCACTGTTCTAAGTGCTGCGGTAATATTAATAATAGTGTTGGTATTTGTTAAGCACTTACAATGTGCCAAGCACTTGTTCTAAGTGCTGAGGTAATATTGATAATAGTGTTGATATTTGTTAAGTGGTTATTATGTGCCAAGCACTGTTCTAAGTGCTGAGGTAATAATAATAGTGTTGGTATTTGTTAAGTGCTTACTATGTGCCAAGCACTGTTCTAAGTGCTGCGGTAATAGTAATAATAGTGTTGGTATTTGTTAAGTGCTTACAATGTGCCAAGCACTGTTCTAAGTGCTGCGGTAATAGTAATAATAGTGTTGGTATTTGTTAAGCACTTACAATGTGTCAAGCACTGTTCTAAGTGCTGAGGTAATATTAATAATAGTGTTGATGTTTGTTAAGTGGTTACTATGTGCCAAGCACTGTTCTAAGTGCTGGGGTAATATTAATAATAGTGTTGGTATTTGTTAAGCGCTTACAATGTGCCAAGCACTGTTCTAAGTGCTGGGGTAATATTAATAATAGTGTTGGTATTTGTTAAGCGCTTACAATGTGCCAAGCACTGTTCTAAGTGCTGCGGTAATAGTAATAATAGTGTTGGTATTTGTTAAGCACTTACAATGTGCCAAGCACTGTTCTAAGCACTGCAGTAGATGCAAGGCAATTAGGTTGTTCCACATTTGGCTCACATTCTTAATAATAATAATAATGGCATTTATTAAATGCTTACTGTGTGCAAAGCATTGTTCTAAGCGCTGGGGAGGTTACACGGTGGGCTCACAGTCTTAATCCCCATTTTGCAGATGAGGTAGCTGAGGCCCAGAGAAGTGAAGTGACTTGCCCAAAGTCACACATTTGACAGCTGGCGGAGCTGGGATTTGAACCCATGACCTCTGACTCCAAACCCCGGGCTCTCATCACTGAGCCATTCTTAATTCCCATTTTACAGATGAGGTAACTGAGGCACAGAGAAGTGAAGTGACTTGCCCAAAGTCACACAGCTGACAGCTGGCGGAGCTGTGATTTGAACCCATGACCTCTGACTCCAAACCCCGGGCTCTCATCACTGAGCCATTCTTAATTCCCATTTTACAGATGAGGTAACTGAGGCACAGAGAAGTGAAGTGATTTGCCCAAAGTCACACAGCTGACAAGTGGTGGAGCCGGGATTTGAACCCATGACCTCTGACTCCCAAGCCCAGGCTCTTTCCACTGAGCCACGCTGCTTGTAATCAGGTTGTCCCACGTGGGGCTCACAGTCTTAGTCCCCATTTTCCAGATGAGGGAACTGAGGCACAGAGAAGTGAAGTGATTTGCCCAAAGTCACACAGCTGACAAGTGGTGGAGGTGGGATTAGAACCCACGACCTCTGACTCTCAATCCCCGGCTCTTGCCACGAAACCATGCTGCTCTGTCGGATATGAAGGAGCTGGGAGTTTATCAGCCAGTCCTTCGTATTTATTGAGCATTTACTGTTATAATAATGATCATCATTGTGGTATTTGTTAAAGCAGGGGAAGCAGCGTGGCTCAGTGGAAAGAGCCCGGGCTTTGGAGTCAGAGGTCACGGGTTCAAATCCCGGCTCCGCCACTAGTCAGCTGTGTGCCTTTGGGCAAGTCACTTCACTTCTCTGGGCCTCAGCTCCCTCATCTGTAAAATGGGGATGAAGACTGTGAGCCCCCCGTGGGACCACCTGGTCACCTTGTGACCTCCCCAGCGCTTAGAGCAGTGCTTTGCACATAGTAAGTGCTTAATAATAAATGCCATTTTTTAAAAAAGCACTTACTATGTGCTTTTAAGCACTGAGGTGGATACAAGCAAATAGGGTGAAGCTCACAGTCCTAAACCCCGTTTTACAGTGAAGAGTATTGTACTAAGCTCTTGAGAGAGTGCAATACAGCAATATAATAGACACATTCCCTGCCCACAGTGATCTTACAGTCTGGAGAAGGAGATGGAACGGGGTTTTCAGCAAAACAGAGCAAGGTGTGCAGGCTGGTTTGTAGTTGAAGGTGAGCAAAGTGAGGGAGGAAGGGGAAAACTGATGGACTGCCTTAAAGCCCTTGATTAAGGAGTTTCTTTCCGGATTCATTCATTCATTCAATCGTATTTATTGAGCGCTTACTGTGTGCAGAGCACTGGACTGATCAATCAATCAATCAATCGTATTTATTGAGCGCTTACTGTGTGCAGAGCACTGGACTAATCAATCAATCGTATTTATAGAGCGCTTACTCTGTGCAGAGCACTGTACTAAGCGCTTGGGAAGTACAAGTTGGCATCATAAAGAGACAGTCCCTACCCAACAGTGGGCGCACAGTCTAGAAGACAAAACATATTAACAAAATAGAATAAATATGTACAAATAAAATAAGTAAATAGAGTGATAAATATGTACAAACATATGATGATGGCATTTGTTAAGCGCTTACTATGTGCAAAGCACGGTTCTCAGCGCTGGGGGAGGTTACAAGGTGATCAAGTTGTCCCACAGGGGGCTCCCAGTCTTCATCCCCATTTTACAGATGAGGGAACTGAGGCCCAGAAGTTAAATGACTTGCCCAAAGTCACACAGCTGACACTTGGCCGAGCCGGGATTCGAACCCACGACCTCTGATTCCAAAGCCCGGGCTCTTTCCACTGAGCCACGCTACATGTATACAGGTAGACGGCAAAATAAAATCAATAGAATAAATATGTACAAATAAAATAGAGTAATAAATACGTACAAACATATTTGGGAAGCCCAAGTTGGCAACATCTAGAGACGGTCACTACCCAACAGCGGGCTCACAGTCTAGAAGGCGGAGAATGAGTGTGTGTGTGAGTGTCATGTGAGGTGTGCAGTGTGTTGGCGAAGTGTGTGTGTGTGTGTGTGTGTGTGTGTGTGTGTGTGTGAGAGTGTGTGTGTCATGTCAGGTGTGCAGCACGGTGGCAGAGAGTGAGTGTGTGTGTGTGTGTGTGTGTGTGTGTGTGTGTGTGAGTGTCATGTCAGGTGTGCGGTGCGTTGGCAGAGAGTGTGTGTGTTCATTCATTCATTCATTCAATCGTATTTATTGAGCACTTACTGTGTGCAGAGCGCTGTACTAAGCACTTGGGAATTACAAGTTGGCAACATCTAGAGACGGTCCCTACCCAACAGCGTGCTCACAGTCTAGAAGGGGGAGAATGAGTGTGTGTGTGTGTGAGTGTCATGTGAGGTGTGCAGTGTGTTGGCGGAGTGTGTGGTGGAGCCGGGATTAGACCCCAGTTCCTTCTGATTCCCAGGCTCCAGCCACTAGGCCAACACGCACAACGTCACTTGCGTTAGACCATTCACGCGGCACTGTAGAAGCAGCGCGGCTCAGTGGAAAGAGCCCGGGCTTTGGAGTCAGAGGTCATGGGTTCGAATCCCAGCTCCGCCAATTGTCAGCTGGGTGACTTTGGGCAAGTCACTTCACTTCTCTGCACCTCAGTGACCTCATCTGTAAAATGGGGATGAAGACCGTGAGCCCCACGTGGGACAACCTGATCACCCTGTATCCCCCCAGCGCTTAGAGCAGTGTTTGGCACATAGTAAGCGCTTAACAAGTACCAGCATTATTATCATTATTATTATGTCAGGTGCCAGGCACTGTGCAAAGCGCTGGGATGGGTCACAGTCCCTGTCCCTTTTGGGGCTCAAGCCCCGTTTTGCAAATGGGGTCACAAGCCCTGAGAAGTGCACAGATGGATGGGCAACCATCGGAGGTTTGGGCGGGGGGAGTCTTAATTTGTTTCAGAAAAATGATGTAGGTAGTAGACTGGAGTTGGGAGAATCTGGAGTCAGGCAGGTCAGCGAGCAGGCTGATGCAGTAGTAATAATAATGATGGTATTTGCTAGGCGCTTACTATGTGTCAAGCACTATTCATTCATTCATTCAATTGTATTTATTGAGCGCTTACTGTGTGCAGAGCACTGTACCAAGCGCTTGGGAAGTACAAGTCTGCAACTAATAGAGACGGTCCCTACCCAACAACGGTCTCACAGTCTAGAGCCCGTTTTCTTTACAGTCTGGAGAAGGAGATGGAACGGGGTTTTTAGAGAAACAGAGCAAAGTGTGCAGGCTGGTTTGTAGTTGAAGGTGAGCAAAGTGAGGGAGGAAGGGGAGAACTGATGGACTGCCTTAAAGCCCTTGAATAAGGAGTTTCTTTCCTGATTCATTCATTCAATCGTATTTATTGAGCGCTTACTGTGTGCAGAGCACTGGACTAATCAATCGATCAATCAATCGTATTTATTGAGCACTTACTGTGTGCAGAGCACTGTACTAAGTGCTTGGGAAGTACAAGTTGGCATCATATAGAGACAGTCCCTACCCAACAGTGGGCAGAAAACAAAAGAAAACACGTGGACAGGTGTCAAGTCATCAGAATAAATAGAAATAAAGCTAGATGCACATCATTAACAAAATAAATAGAATAGTAAATATGGACAAGTAAAATAAATAGAGTAATAAATCTGTACAAACATATATCCAGGTGCTGTGGGGAGGGGAAGGAGGTAGGGCTGCTGGGATGGGGAGGAGGAGAGGAAAAAGGGGGCTGAGTGTGGGAAGGCCTCCTGGAGGAGGTGAGCTCTCAGTTGGGCTTTGAAGGGAGGAAGAGAGCTAGCTTGGCATCGGATGTTGGGAGGGAGCGCATTCCAGGCCAAGGGGAGGACATGGGCCGGGGGTCGACGGCGGGACGGGCGAGAACGAGGTACTGTTCTAAGCTCCAGAGTAGATACAAGCTAATCAAGTTGGCCACAGTCCATGCCCCATATGGGGCTCAGAGCATCAGTCCCCATTTTACAGATGAGGGAACTGAGGCACAGAGAAGTGAAGGGACTTGCCCAACACCACCCAGGAGACAAATGGCAGAGCTGGGATTAGAACCCAGGACCTTTAACCCCCAGGCCCGGGCTCTAGCCACCAGGCCAAGCTCCTTCTCAGTCTCTTAGTCACTTGTTTTGGTCTCTGGTGTTCATCAGAACCAAACAGCTCGGTTGCTTCATCTGTAAAATGGGTAAGGGGTTATTCATTCATTCATCCTCATTGCCCTCCCTCTGCCCATCCGCCAAGCTAGCTCTCTTCCTCCCTTCAAGGCCCTACTGAGAGATCACCTCCTCCAGGAGGCCTTCCCAGACTGAGCCCCTTCCTTCCTCTCCCCCTCGTCTCCCTCTCCATCCCTCCATCTTACCTCCTTCCCTTCCCCACAGCACCTGTATATATGTATATATGTTTGTACATATTTATTACTCTATTTATTTTACTTGTACATATCTATTCTATTTATTTTATTTTGTTAGTATGTTTGGTTTTGTTCTCTGTCTCCCTCTTTTAGACCGTGAGCCCACTGTTGGGTAGGGACTGGCTCTATATGTTGCCAACTTGTACTTCCCAAGCACTTAGCACAGTGCTGTGCACACAGTAAGCGCTCAATAAATACAATTGATTGATTGATTCATCAATCATATTTGTTGAGCACTTACTGTGTGCAGAGCACTGTACTAAGCGCTTGGGAAGTACAAATCGACAACATATGGAGACGGTCCCTACCCAACAACGAGCTCTTTAGGGAGGTATAGTTAGACCAGCTCTCTGACTCTCTTCTTCCAACTTCCTGAAATAATAATAATAATATTTGGTACTTGTTCTTATTATTATTATGGTATTTGTTAAGCGCTTACTATATGCCAAGCACTGTTTTAAGCGCTGGGGTAGATACAATGTAATCAGGTTTTCCCATGTGGGGCTCACAGTCTTATTTTGTTAGTATGTTTATTTTGTTAGTATGTTTGGTTTTGTTCTCTGTTTCCCCTTTTTAGACTGTGAGCCCACTGTTGGGTAGGGACTGTCTTTATATCTTACCAACTTGTACTTCCCAAGCGCTTAGTACAGTGCTCTGCACACAGTAAGTGCTCAATAAATACGACTGATTGATTGATTGATTAATCCCCATTTGTTAAGAGCTTACTATCTGCCACGCACTATTCTTAGCCCTGGGGTAGATACAAGTTAGGTTGGACACAGTCCCTGTCCCACAGAGGGCTCGCAGTCTTAATCCCCATTTTACAGATGATGTAACTGAGGCTGAGAAGTGAAGTGACTTGCCCAAGGTCACCCAGAAGAGCTGACGCCCAGGCCTGTGTGCAAACCGCTAAGCCACGCTGCTTCTCGTAATAAAGGCAATTTTGTTAGTATTTTTGGTTTTGTTCTCTGTCTCCCCCTTCTAGACCGTGAGCTTGCTGTTGGGTAGGGACCGTCTCTGTATGTTGCCGACTTGTACTTCCCAAGCGCTTAGTACAGTGCTCTGCACACAGTAAGCGCTCAATAAATACGATTGATTGATTGATTATCTGCCAGGCCTTAGAGTATCCGCACAGCCCCGACTGCAAGAAAATCATTATCATCATCATCATCAATCGTATTTATTGAGCGCTTACTATGTGCAGAGCACTGTACTAAGCACTTGGGAAGTACAAATTGGCAACATATAGAGACAGTCCCTACCCAACAGTGGGCTCACAGTCTAAAAGGGGGAGACAGAGAACAAAACCAAGCATACTAACAAAATAAAATAAATAGAATAGATATGTACAAATAAAATAAATAAACAAATAAATAGAGTAAAAAATATGTACAAACATACATACATATACACAGGTACTGTGGGGAAGGGAAGGAGGTAAGAAAATGCTCTAGTCTAAACCCCTTATCCTTCCGGGAAAATCCATCCGTCACCGAAGCAGCCAAGTAGGTGAGTGTCTTTTGTGAGGGTGTCAGGGAGAGAAGGGTGACTTGGAGTTGGGAGATAAGTCTTCGTTATAACGCGCTTCTAGTGAGAAAGATTTGGTCTTGCTTCAGCTCCAGATCCTGTCCTCATCAGGAGTGATGGATAACCCCCTACATCGTGAGTTCTGTTCCCGCCGCTGCAGCCCACGGGATATTTGGGGGAGCGAAAATGTGGGCCTGGCACTAAATGCAGCATTGAGTTCTGCCCGTTTGGAACTTCAAAAATTGTGGCCTAGAATTCCTCTCGCCTTGCTGGCGCTGATTTCTTTGCCATCTTGGAGGAAGAGGAGTTGGTGTCCGGGGTTGAATAATGATAATAATAATAATACTGGCATATATTAAGCCCTTACTATGTACAAAGCACTGTTCTAAGTGCTGGGGAGGTTACAAGGTGATCAGATTGTCCCACGGGGAGCTCACGGTCTTAATCTCCATTTTACAGATGAGGTAACTGAGGCACAGAGAAGTTAAGTGACTTGCCCAAAGTCACACAGATGACAAGTGGTGGAGTTGGGATTTGAACCCATGACCTCTGACTCCAAAGGCCGGGCTCTTTCCACTGAGCCACGCTGCTTCTCAAACAAGGTGATCAGGTTGTCCCACGGGGGGCTCACAGTCTTAATCCCCATTTTACAGATGAGGTAACTGAGGCACAGAGGCTACCAATCAATCTGCGCATCAGGCAGAAACTCCTCACCCTCGACTTCAAAGCTCTCCATCCTCTCGCCCCCTCCTACCTCCCCTCCCTTCTGTCCTTCTCCAGCCCAGCCGGCACCCTCCGCTCCTCTGCCATCGCTCACCTCCTCACCGGGCCTCGTTCTCGCCTGTCCCGCCATCGACCCCCGGCCCACGTCCTCCCCCGGGCCTGGAATGCCCTCCTTCTGCCCATCCGCCAAGCTGGCTCTCTTCCTCCCTTCAAAGCCCTACTGAGAGCTCACCTCCTCCAGGAGGCCTTCCCACACTGAGCCCCTTCCTTCCTCTCCCCCTCACCTCCCCTCCATCCCCCCATCTTACCTCCTTCCCTTCCCCACAGCACCTATATATATGTATATATGTTTGTACATATTTATTACTCTATTTATTTTACTTGTACATATCTATTCTATTTATTTTATTTTGTTAGTATGTTTGGTTTTGTTCTCTGTCTCCCCCTTCTAGACTGTGAGCCCACTGTTGGGTAGGGACTGTCTCTATATGTTGCCAACTTGTACTTCCCAAGCGCTTAGTACAGTGCCTGCACACAGTAAGCGCTCAATAAATATGATTGATTGATGGATTGATTGAAGCGACTTGCCCAAAGTCACACAGTTGACAATTGGTGGAGCGGGATTTGAACCCATGACCACTGACTCCAGAGCCCGGGCTTTTTCCACTGAGCCACGCTGCTTCTCTAATTAGTACATTGCACTAATGTACAGTGCTCTGCACACAGGGCTTAATAAATATGATTTAATGAATACAGTATAGCAATATACTGCCCACAACGAGCTTACAGTCTACAGGGGGAGACAGACCTCCGCACATCCACCAACCTCGCTCTCTTCCTCCCATCAAAGCCCTACTGAGAGCTCACCTCCTCCAGGAGGCCTTCCCACACTGAGCCCCCTCCTTCCTCTCCCCCTCCTCCCCCTCCCCATCCCCCCCGCCTTACCTCCTTCCCCTCCCCACACCACCTGTATATATGTATATATGTTTGTACGTATTTATTACTCTATTTTATTTGTACATATTTATTCTATTTATTTGATTTTGTTAATATGTTTTGTTTTGTTGTCTGTCTCCCCCTTCTAGATTGTGAGCCCGTTGTTGGGTAGGGACCGTCTCTGTATGTTGCCAACTTGTACTTCCTAAGCACTTAGTACAGTGCTCTGCACACAGTAAGTGCTCAATAAATACGATTGAATGAATGAATGAATGTCTCCCCCTTCTAGACTGTGAGCCCACTGTTGGGTAGGGACCATCTCTATATGTTGCCAACTTGTACTTCCCAAGTGCTTAGTACAGTGCTCTGCACACAGTAAGCGCTCAATAAATACTATTGAATGAATGAATAAATGTCTCCCCCTTCTAGACTGTGAGCCCACTGTTGGGTAGGGACCATCTCTTTACGTTGCCAACTTGTACTTCTCAAGAGCTTAGTACAGTGCTCTGCACGCAGTAAGCGCTCAATAAATACGATTGAATGAATGAATGAATGAATGGATGTCGCCAACTTGTACTTCCCAAGTGCTTAGTACAGTGCTCTGCACACAGTAAGCGCTCAATAAATACGATTGAATGAATGAATGAATGTTGCCAACTTGTACTTCCCAAGCGCTTAGTACAGTGCTCTGCACACAGTAAGCGCTCAATAAATATGATTGAATGAATGGATGTTGCCAACTTGTACTTCCCAAACGCCTAGTACAGTGCTCTGCACACAGTAAGTGCTCAATAAATACGATTGAATGAATGAATGAATGAATACATACATTACAGGTATGTATATAAGTGCTATGAAGTTGGGACGGGGGGGGGGGGGGTAAATAAAGGGAGCAAGCCAGGGCTATGCAGAAGGGAGTGGGAGAAGAGGAAAGCAGAGCTTAGTCAGGGAAGGCATCTTGGAGGAGATAGATGGGCCTTCCGTTAAGGTCTGAAGCTGGGGAGAGCCATTGTCTTCTGGATTTGAGGAGGGAGGGCGTTCCAGGCCAGAAGCAGGACGGGGACAAGCAGTCAGCGGCAAGACAGAGGAGATGGAGGCCAAGGGAGAAGGTTGGCGTTAAAAGACCGAAGTGCAGGGGCTGAGTTGTAGTAATAATAATAATAATTGTGGTAGTTAAGTGCTTACTATGTGCCAAGTGCTGTTCTAAGCCCTGAGGGGGATACAAGGTAACCAGGTTGTCCCCCACGGGGCTCCCCGTCTTAATCCCCATTTTATAGATGAGGTGACTGAGGCCCAGAGAAGTGAAGTGACTTGCCCAAAGTCACACAGCTGAAAAGTGGAGGAGCTGGGATTAGTACAGCCCCTTCCTTCCTCTCCCCATCCCCTTCCTTCCTTCCTCTCCCCCTCGTCCCCCTCTCCATCCCCCTCATCTTACCTCCTTCCCTTCCCCACAGCACCTGTATATATGTATATATGTTTGTACATATTTATCACTCTATTTATTTTACTTGTATATATCTATTCTATTTAGACTGTTCTATTCTATTCTATTTATTCTTTTAGACTGTGAGCCCACTGTTGGGTAGGGACTGTCTCTATATGTTGCCAACTTGTACTTCCCAAGAGCTTAGTACAGTGCTCTGCACACAGTAAGTGCTCAATAAATACAATTGATGATGGTTCATGATGATTTATTTTATTTTGTTAGTATGTTTGGTTTTGTTCTCTGTCTCCCCCTTTTAGACTGTGAGCCCACTGTTGGGTAGGGACTGTCTCTATATGTTGCCAACTTGTACTTCCCAAGCACTTAGTATAGTGCTCTGCACACAGTAAGCGCTCAATAAATACGATTGATTGATTGATTAGAACCTCTGACTCCCAAGCCCAGGCTCTTTCCGTTGAGCCACGCTGGAGAGCAGCGAGTTGAGGTAGGAGAGGGCAAGGGGATTGACTGCTTTAAAGCCAATGGTGAGGAGTTTCTGTCTGATGTGGAGTTCATTCATACATTCATTCATTCAATCGTATTTATTGAGCGCTTACTGTGTGCAGAGCACTGGACTAAGCACTTGGGAACTACAAGTTGTTGGATGGGCTGGAGTTTCCGTGGCCTGGTGGAAAGAGCTCGGGCCTGGGAATCAGGAGCCCGTGTTCAATCAATCAATCAATCAATCGTATTTATTGAGCGCTTACTGTGTGCAGAGCACTGTACTAAGCACTTGGGAAGTACAAGTTGGCAACATATAGAGGCGGTCCCTACCCAACAGGGGGCTCACCGTCTAAAAGGGGGAGACAGAGAACAAAACCAAACATACTAACAAAATAAAATAAATAGATTAGATATGTACAAGTAAAATAAATAGAGTAATAAATATGTACAAGCATATATACATATATACAGGTGCTGTGGGGAAGGGAAGGAGGGGGGATGAGGGGGAGAGGAAAGAGGGGGCTCAGTCTGGGAAGGCCTCCTGGAGGAGGTGAGCTCTCAGTAGGGCCTTGAAGGGAGGAAGAGAGCTAGCTTGGCAGATGTTCAAATACCAGCCCTACAGCCGACCACCTGTGTGACCTTGGGGAAGTCACTGAATTGTTCCTGGTCTCATGTTTTGGGGGATTAAGTACTTTTCCTGCCTCTTTGATTGAGAACCTTGCGTGGGTTCGAGTGCCCTGCCTGATCCCATAAGCCGGTTCCCACCGCAGGGCTTGGTGCCTAATAATGCTTAATATGCATCATTCATCTTATATGGTCTGGGAAAATCAATTTTCTTTTCACACCGACTTGAACGATATTTTGAACAGCCTCCGGGCCCAAGAGTAGCGCATTGAAATGACCCCCCCGATGATCTGGCCATCTATTTTATTAAGAAAATTAGCACCATCAGGTGTGAGCTCCCTAAAATCACCTAGAACGCCCTCCCTCCTCAGATCCACCAGACTGTGACTCTCCCCCCACTTCAAAGCCTTACTGAAGGCCCATCTCCTCCAAGAGGCCTTCCCAGATTAAGCTGCACTTTTCCTCATCTCCCACTCCCTTCTGCTCACTTTTCCTTTTCCCCCTCTCCCTGCCCCACAGCAATTATGGATATATCTATCACTGATTCTTTTATATTGACATCTATTTGTTTGTATTGATATCTGTCTCCACACCCCCCAACTCCCCAGCCCCCACCCCTCCAAAAGTCTGTGAGCTCATTTTGGGCAGAGATTGTCTCTATTGCTGTACTGTACTTTCCCAAACACTTAGTACAGTGCTCTGCACACAGTAAGCACTAAATAAATATGACTGAATGAATGAATGAATGACCTGTATTATAATAATAATTATAACGTTGGTATTTGTTAAGCACTTACTATGTGCCAAGCACTGTTCTAAGAGCTGGGGAGGATACAAGGTAATCAAGATTGTCCCACGTGGGGCTCACAGTCTTCATCCCCATCTTACAGATGAGGAACCGGAGGCACAGAGAAGTTAAGTGACTTGCCTAAAGTCACGCAGCAGCTGCGTGGCTTAGTGGAAAGACCCCAGGCTTGGGAGTCAGAGGTAATGGGTTCCAATCCCAGCTCCGCCACTTGCCAGCCGTGTGACCTTGGGCAAGTCACTTCACTTCTCTTGGCCTCAGTTACCTCATCTGCAAAATGGGGATTAAGACTGTGAGCCCCCTATATCTCTATGGATGTATGGAGAGATGGGAAAATGGAAACTGAGAAGCAGGAGCCTTGGGCCTGGTGCAGGAATCTTTGTCCTCTTCCATGTGGGTCCTGAATGTGGATGGGTGACTCTTTGCAGTTAGGGGAGGAAGCTGAGATCAGGAAGTTCCTTCACTTCTTCTGCCCCGTCCAGGGTACGATAATAATAATAATGATGGCATTTATTAAGCGCTTACTATTTGCAAAGCACTGTTCGAAGAACTGGGGAGGTTACAAAGTGATCAGGTTGTCCCACGGGGGGCTCACAGACTTAATCCCCATTTTCCAGATGAGGTAACTGAGGCCCAGAGAAGCCAAGTGACTTGCCCAAAGTCACACGGCTGACGAGTGGCGGAGCCGGGATTTGAACCCATGACCTCTGACTCCAAAGCCCGTGCCCTTTCCACTGAGCCACTCTGCTGCTCTGCACGATGCAGTGGACCTTGTGGGGAGGGGAGAAAAGGGAGCGAAGCAAAGAAGAAGAAACGGGTGAGGGAGAGAGTAGGGGAGAGGAGATTTAGGCTGGACTTGTACTTCCCAAGCGCTTAGTAAAGTGCTCTGCACACAGTAAGCGCTCAATAAATATGACTGAATGAATGAATGAATGACTGTCCAGTCAGTACCGTCAGTCCAGACCAGCTGCGTCCGACATGCTTCTTGGTGGGGGAAGGAAGAAAATGACCAGTCTGGCAGCAGCTCCGAGGTTGGGTCTCCGTGGTCCCCAGAGCTTCAGCAGCTGGGACAGATGAGGAGGGGCAAGCCAACCTCATCAAACTCAGGGAAGGAACCTTTGGAGCATCATCATCATCATCATCATCATCATCAATCGTATTTATTGAGTGCTTACTGTGTGCACAGCACTGTACTAAGCGCTTGGGAAGTACAAGTTGGCAACATATAGAGACGGTCCCTACCCAACAGTGGGCTCACAGTCTGAAAGGGGGGGACAGAGAACAAAACCAAAAATACTAACAAAATAAAATAAATAGAATAGATATGTACAAGTAGAATAAATAGAGTAACAAATATGTACAAACATATATATATATATATATATATATATATATATATGCAGGTGTTGTGGGGAAAGGAAGGAGGTAAGATGGGGGGATGGAAGGGGGATGAGGGGGAGAGGAAGGAAGGGACTCAGTCTGGGAAGACCTCCTGGAGGAGGTGAGCTCTCAGTAGGGCCTTGAAGGGAGGAAGAGAGCTAGCTTGGCGGATGGGCAGAGGGAGGGCATTCCAGGCCCGGGGGATGACGTGGGCCGGGGGTCAATGGTGGGACAGGCGAGAACGAGGTACGGTGAGGAGATTAGCGGCAGAGGGTGCAGGCTGGGCTCTGGGAAGAAGCTCCGGACAACCCCATTGAACTTCTGGGAAGAAGTTCTGGACAAACTCCATCTGAACTGTGAGCCCGTGTTGGGTAGGGACCGTCTCTATATGTTGCCAACTTGTACTTCCCAAGCGCTTAGTACGGTGCTCTGCACACAGTAAGCGCTCAATAAATACGATTGAATGAATGACTGAACTCTGACAGGAAGCTTTGGAGCAACTCTATTGGGCGCTGGGAGAACTTCTGGAGCAACCTCATTAGGCTCTGGGAGGAAATGGAAGTCCTCCATTGGGTGCTGGGAGAAAGTGCTGGAGCAAACCCAGTGGGTTGCTTTGGAGGAGCCTCACTGGGCTCCGGGAAGAAGCTGTGGAGCAACCCCACTGGGCTTTGGGAGGAAACTGAAGCAACCCCACTGGGCTCTGGGAGGAAACTGGAGCAATCCCATTGGGCTCTGGGAAGAAGTTCTGGAGCAACCCCATTGGGCTCTAGGAAGAAGCTCTGGAGAAACTCCATTGGGCTCTGGGAAGAAGCTGTGTAGCAACCCCCCACTGGGCTCTGGGAGGAAACTGGAAGCAACCCTGTTGGGTTCTGAGAGGAAGCTTTGGAGGAGCCCCACTGGGCTCTGGGAAGAAGCTGTGGAGCAACCCCATTGGGCTCTGGAAGTAAACTGGAGCAATCCAAATGGGATCTGGGAGGAAACTGGAGAAATCCCATTGGGCTCTGGGAGGAAACTGGAGCAATCCCATTGGGCTCTGAGAGGAAGCTTTGGAGGATCCCCATTGGGCTCTTGAAAGGAGCTGTGGAGCAACCCCTTGGGCTCTGGGAGGAAACTGGAGCAATCCCACTGGGCTCTGGGAGGAAACTGGAGCAATCCCACTGGGCTCTGGGAGAAAGTTCTGGAGCAACCCCATTGGGTTCTGAGAGGAAGCTTTGGAGGAGCCCCACTGGGCTCTGGGAAGAAGCTTTGGAGCAACCCCTTGGGCTCTGGGAGGAAACTGGAGCAATCCCACTGGGCTCTGGGAGGAAACTGGAACAATCCCATTGGGCTCTGGGAGAAAGTTCTGGAGCAACCCCATTGGGTTCTGAGAGGAAGATTTGGAGGAGCCCCACTGGGCTCTGGGAAGAAGCTGTGGAGCAACACCTTGGGCTCTGGGAGGAAACTGGAGCAATCCCAATGGGCTCTGGGAGGAAACTGGAACAATCCCAATGGGCTCTGGGAGGAAACTGGAGCAATCCCAATGGGCTCTG